>NC_047676.1:5710638-6063465 GCF_011762505.2 Arvicanthis niloticus | reverse complement strand
GGTTTCATTTCTTCAGCTTCACATGCAGGAGCAGGTCATAATAAACTGCTCGCCATAACTTGTGGTGAATCAAGGCCTTCCAGCATCTTCCTTTTGGACAAGGGAAACATGGGGGTAGGGAGTCAACCTCCGTGTAACTGCAAACAAAAGTATCTTGTTTCCCCTACTCACTAGCTAATTCTCCAGCAGTCAGAATTTGGAATACATGTTGCTCGACCTATAGTGGCAACCTATAATTTGTGTGAGAAAGACTTAATTTAGGAGAACACACGTGTCATTTTTTTCATAACTAAGTAAGAGTTACAATTAGTTTGATTCGTAAGCTGTCAGGGATGTCTCCAGCAATCGTGCAGTGAACAATGAGGAAGAAGCTCCAGAGGCAGCTCTGTGATCGGAGAGGGAACAGATTCTCAGTTGTGTAATTAATACTAAACATAAGCCCTCCTCTATTTTCCTTCCTCAATACCCACTGCTCACTGGATCATCGTCTTCCAGAAGTCCACGAAGGAGGAGAGACTCTGATTTCACTCACTCACAAGGAGTTCTGCCCTGCAGCACTCCACCTCTGGGAAAGAACCAGAATAAGGGGCATTGAAATGCTCCAGAATAACGGATGAGAGAAGAAGTGCTTGCAGCGTCCCTCCATCATCACAGACACATGCATGTGCTTCATGTTTTAATGACATTATTATACCAGGACTGTTGGAAGAAAGGGATATGTTCGGCGGAGGTGTGATATGGTGTGGGGGAAGGAGGTGCCTCTGAGGGCCCATGCTGAGGCATCCCTTTCCCCTGAGGTACCAGCTACACGGAGGGTATAGTATAGAATAGAGTGTATTCAGGTCATGGGGAGGGGCATTGAGAGAAAGGCAGAAAGAGAGAGGAAGAGAAAGAGAGGGAGAGAGAGAGACAGACAGAGAGAGAGAGAAGGAAGAGGAGGAGGAAGAGGAGGAGGAGAAAGAAGAAGAAGAAGAAGAAGAAGAAGAAGAAGAAGAAGAAGAAGAAGAAGAAGAAGAAGAAGAAGATGAAGAAGAAGAAGAAGAAGAAGAAGAGGAGGAGGAGGCTGGCCATGATCACATGGAGAGAGGGGGGGGAGGGAAATGGGAGAGAGGAGGAAGAGAGTAAGAGAGCAGGAACAAGAGAAGAGAAAAGAGCAAAAGAGGGAGGAGGGGCCAAGCAGCCCCTTTTATAGTGAGTCAGGCACACCTGGCTGTTGCCATGTAACTGTGGGGTGGAGCCTAGACGAAATGCCAACAAGGGCCACTGAGATAGCTTGGCTCATAAAGGTGTGTGAAGGTTTGAACACACGTGTCCCAGTAGGCACACGGAACTGAAGACGTGGTCCCCAGCTAGCGATGACGTTTAGACAGGTTGTGGAACCTTGAGAGGATGGAACCTTGTTGGAGAGATGCAGACATACATGTTATTAAAAATTAAGCCAAAAAGATTTGAATGAAAATGGTTTCCAGTGTATAGAGTTATAAACATTGATGCATAGTCGGGAGGTAACACCGGGCTAACAATGGGGATGGTGTGTTCTTGATTTACAAATGTTCATGACCACTTCAGGTACAGTTACCACATCTAACCCTGCTTTTATCTGTATCATTCAAATGCTTAGTAATTAAGAAATCTCCTAAGATTTGGATAAATATGAATAAATGGAAGAAAAGTAAAAGGTGGGTGCTGGCTGCAGTCTTTGACCATCCAAAGACCCTCAGTAATTTGTTGGTGGCACACGCTGTACCACCTGACTTCCCTTGCCTGTCCATGTCTCAGAGTCTCCAAGGTCTGTCTTGACTAGCTGTTCACTGAACATTATTGCTTTCATGTACCGAGTAAATGAAAATACATTTAAAAACACGGACATTAGTTTAAAAAGCAATACCAGGGACAAACTTTCTGTCTTGAGCGGATGGTGGACGCCAGGCATGCGTGGCGCTCAGGAGCATGTATTAGACACAGATACATTTATAATCGTGAGTTATAATGAAATAGAGAGCAAGGGAGAGAGGAGCGAGGCGGAAGAGAGGGGAGAGAGGCAGGGAAAGGTTAACCTCACCCTGGAAGACAATATGTCAATGTTTTTTACAGAAGAGTGCTGACACTTCTTGTTCACTCTGACTCCTTTGAGATGTTGCCTGTAACCCACTTCACTGATCTCATAATCCACAAGCCAGTGCCACTTAGGTTGACAATCATCCATCTAGAAGGTAAACCAGGATCCCCAAGCCTGGCATAGTGTTGTCCTTGATCTCATCTCCCAGTGTACCCAGTGTGGCCAGAACTTTCTTAATGCCGTCAGTTTTCAGCACGCTTGAGGAACTGTCTGCTGAGTGTTAGGTGTCAGTGCTTCTCTCTGATAGCCCACTTTGCCTGGGAACTCTGGCTAAGAGTCTGACTTCTAACTACTACGTGACCCATTCAGATGCTTCTCTGTTTAAAAGGCATTGTACACATAACTGCCTCACCTGTCTAGTTACCTCATTAGAATGAGGACTTGACCCACCTATACCATCCTTCCTTGAGCTCCTTCTAGGTTTATTCTCACTAACTCCTTCTTGTGGTCTCATTTTAGGATGTATCACTAATTCAGGTGATCCCCACAAAAATCACACGACACAGCGTTTCCTCCACTCATGCTGCTTACCTTCTCCCCTCCTCAAACCGGATGCAGGGAACTTTGCCTAGAACTGGTGTAAGCAGTGAAATAGCAAGTGGGTGTGCAGTTACGAGGGAAGAGGAAAAGTGAGTTCGAGGGTTCTGAGACATTCCAAACCAAGCAAGAACTGAACCAGCCATTTCTCATGTGTCGTTAATTTGGGTCAGAATTCTGAAAAGTTAGCATCTTGTAACATCAACTCCATCACAGATGAGTGCACACAACACATTATGAGAAAAATCTTTGCGAACTTCTCATCCACTGTGAGATGCAGTGCTGTGTTTTTCTACAGAGAGACAGTGAACTTTCTATTTGTCCCCCAAAGATTCCAGGTGTGTAACAAAGGGAAATCTTTATTTTTTTTCAAGTATACTCTTTTTTGACTTTCTGTGTGCTTTTCATGATTTCTAGTTATATTTCAAGGAACCACTTATTTTAGTCTGAATTTCCCATTACAAAAGCAGAAGTGATGGGTTAGATATTAGATATCTTTCTATATATCTGTCTCTCTATATTTCTACCTATTTTCTACCCATCATCTATCTATATTTATATCTGCCTATCATTTATCTATCATCTATTATCTATTGTCATTATCATTACCCTATTATCTATCTATCTATCTATCTATCTATCTATCTATCTATCTATCATTTGTTTATCTGTCTGTCTTTCTTCTATCACATATCCATCCATTTATCTACATCTACCCATTTACATACCTTGTATTTTTTGAAATGTATTTAAAGAATCTACTCACAGGTTACATGACATGACAAATTGAAAGTGTGTAGGTCAGGCTAGCTGGCTGGAGACTCACAAACAGTGCTTCAGGTGGAGGCCACCCCCCCCCCCACTTCAGAAATTCATTCTTTCTTAATTATTCAAGATCTTTAGATGACTGAATGAGGCCCATTGACATTAAGGATAACAATCTGCTTTATTGAAAATATACTGATTGAAATATTAATTCAACTTAGAAGTTAAGAAGCATTCTACCCTAGCAGTTGGCCAAAGTCTGGTACCCACTACTTACTACAGATTAACACATTAACTACTTCGACATAATGAAACACATATGCTGAACTGTTTCAACGTCTGATAGAAAGAGGATTCTTTGAATGCCAGTTTTCCTCTAACATCCTTCAGATCATGGAATTCTTTATTTAGCTAAAGACAATCCAAATTTCACTCATTTTATTTGATGGAAAATAAAAATCACATAACATTACTATGCCCAGAAAAAAATCTTGCATTGTGCTTTTCATATCAGTATAAGATATACTTATTCCCATCAGAACAATGGCTTCTTGACCCCAAACAAGACGTGACATGTTACTTTAGTATCTTAGGTAATAACACTATTGTCTTATGAGTATATGAAAAGTCAATGAGTCCCACATCACACACTGAGAATCAGGGAGTTAGAGAAGTCTCTTCAGAGTTGGAAGTCTCTTCAGAGTGGATCAATTGCCAAGACTATGGCTCTTCTGTTTGGGATCATTCTATCCTTTGTGTTTCTTCACTGACTCTTAGCCAACACATTTTCTCACATTGTAGGCTGACCACCAAGCACTGAATGGATAACACCAACCCTTTTGTTATATGTGAAACCCCATGTTTTTGTGCATTACCTCATGGGGAATATGACGAAGTCTGGGAGACAGTGAAGACATCCTCTTCCAGTTGAACCACTTGGGAGATGGTTAATTTGCTGACACACTAAGAAAGGCACTTTTATCCATCATTTCTAGGAACTAGTCTTTTTTTCTTCTTCTTTCATACTTCTTTTGAGAAGCAAATACCAGAATTGTATAAGGCACTGAGAACATAACCTGACAGAAATGTAAGTCAGTGTACAGCAACTGAGCCATGAAGGAGACTAGTAATTGACTTTGGTAGCTGATTAGAGTTATATCCCCGGACTCAACTGGGCACATGGAAAGAACAATGTTCATCAGTACATTCCGAATGGAATCCAGGGACATCCACAGAGGGAAGATTGACTGAGGTATGGGAAGGAGACAAAGAACTTTCAGCTAAGAAAGGAACTATTGTAGTATACCATTTGCCTGGGATACCTCTCACCCCGGGAGTCTAAGCTCCACAGAGAGTAAGAGAACAGATACCATGGATAGCATCCTGATACAGGTGTCATTGCTGTGTGATCTTGGATTTTTAATTGTAATTTTAGTTTTGTTTATGGGCAACATAAATAAAGTTCCACCCACCATGCCTGTTTTCGCTGACATTCTAACAAAACATAAAATGTTTCTGGCATAACGTGGGCTCTAAGTTATCATGAGTTTCTTTCTTCCTTGTCAGACTAAAAGATGGCCTCTAATGTGTAGGCAGTGCATGGGCGCATAAGGAGGTGGTTCTTGGTAGAACTTCATAAGAGTTAGAAGAGACTCTTCTGTAAGAATTAAATCTAAATTCTAACATAAATCTCAAAAGAGTTAGGAAGAACCACATTCTACTAAGTGTCTTTTATTGGCCCAGTTAAAATCAAAAGAAATGGGTCTGGACTCCAAATGAAGCACGGATAAGGAAAGAAAGGGAGAGTGTCTTCCCAGTGATGTTCCTGGGAGAGATAGGTGAGCTAAGGTCTAGGATGTGACCCAGGGACCTCTATTAAGGAGGCAGTACACCACGGGAACATGGTACCGATGACTTCAGCTCTGCTGGCTCTTCCTAGGGCATGCATATGACTGTCGCCAGCCTCTAAAAATTGCAGCAAAACTTCATCAACTAATGGATCTTGTTTATGTGTCAGAGGGACTTCTCAGCATTTATTCATGACTGGCTTGCTCTCTGCTTTTCATGTTTCTCTCTTTGAACCCAGAACATGTGGGATAGGTTTCATGAATGGAGTATATATTCAGAGTGCTAGAAAAATCAAGCTGTTGAGTTTATGGAATGACAGATCAAACTCGGCTGGGTGGAAAGGGTTTGCCACCATGAGAAGTTTGATGACACTCAGAAGAAAAGCCAGGACATCTATGGGTCACCAGTAATCTCCTGGTATTTTGCAGTGCAGCACAAGAACGGACACAAAGGAGGTCAAATAGGTAGTCCAGCCTGAACTCCTTGGTATGAAGTGTCTTCCTTTAGTTTTACAGAAAAAAAAAGTCTTTCTTGACAATCTTATTTTGCAAGAGAAAATCTTATTGGAGAACAGAAATAGCTTTGTGCAATTTAAGAAAAATTTTAAACTGAGTTTTCAATTCAGCAGTGAGAGGAAAAACACCTCACATGCTTTTATAGATTGAACAAACTATGGTTGTGTCTTTCAGGCAATCTTGGCCCATCTTTTGTCATTGAATGTTTTTATTAGAAAGCTTTATGAAGAGATTCTTTTAAAATGCTCATATTCTTTTAAAACCCTCAGTTTTGATGGTGGCTGTAAATAGAAATATGTTAGTGTCACTTTGAAAACCGAATTCCAGTTCTACTTTGACTCACTCTGGAAAGTTCTACTTTGCTCTTAAAGGAGTGGTCAGGATGTTTTAGGCACAAAAGGTGCACATGAGTTACCTCTAAGGAGTCACATTGAGAAGCCACCTTCCAGACATTCTTGTGGAGTTGCTTCTAATACCTCTCCTACCCCACAGTTCTCAGGCTAGAGTCCCCAAATGACATAGAGCTCCCACCTCCTGTCTGCGCAGTTATAGACATAGAGTTATAGTTATAGATATAGATTCTATGTAGGGGCTTCTTCTCTCCAAGGGCTTTTATTAGTTTTTGATTGTGCTGCTTTGTCGTTACAATCCATGGGTGCTCTCTTTTCAGAATACTGGCCTCTAACAGTCTTGATCTGACCACGTGTGGTCAGGTGATAAGGTCCCTTATTCGTGTTCATTGTTCAGAAGAACCAGCACACAATGATTGGGTTCATAAAGGCAACAGGCTGCACATACCCCTGTGCCTGAAGGCTTAAGACGGAACACCCATATTTCTCTAACATAGGATTTCGGTAAACTTCTAAGAGCAGAAAACATAGATGCTTTTAGAGTTTCTAACTAAAACTCCTTTGGCATTGGGTTGGCATAGGAGTGTTTTGGGGGGCTGGGCGGTGGTGGTGCACACCTTTAATCCCAGCACTTGGGAGGCAGAGGCAGAGGCAGGGGGATTTCTGAGTTTGAGGCCAGCCTGGTCTACAAAGTGAGTTCCAGGACAGCCAGGGCTACACAGAGAAACCCTGTCTCGAAAAACAAAACCAAAACCAAAACAAAACAAAAAAAGGAGTGTTTTGAGGGATGGTAACTGCGAAAGGCTGGAGGTATAGAAGAGGAGGGGAGGAAGTGATGTAATTCTATTTCAACTAAAAACATTAAAAAAATTAAAAATGATGTATACATAACTCTTTCAACTTGTATATTTATTGGACATGTCTTCTGAGCATTAAGATTTCTGCTAGTGACATAAAAACTAAGAGATAGTTTTCAGAGACTCATTCCTTGGATTATGAGATTTCTCAGGAATCCAGGAGGAGAGTATACTGAAGAAAGTCCGGTTGCCTGTCTCTAATCTGCCTGAGTGGCTGCCCAGTATCCCACTGCAGACTAATGCAGTGACGTTTGGAGGTGCAGATTTGGGAAAGTTGTGAAGGTCCAACCAATTTCTTGCTTTTCGCTAAAATTTTGGCCCTGCTCCCAGAAATGGCTTTTCTGTGATCTGGTTGTCTTCTGTGAAACTCTCACATGACAACTTTCTCCTCCCCACCTACAACCTCCCAAGATTTCCTTTCTGATGCTGATGACCAGAAAACATCCAGTGGCCGGTAAGTGGTGCCTCCTGGTAAATGGGCTGGGAATGACCTCTCCAGCCATGGTGGCTTTTGCAGATCAGCTGATAGCCTGCTTCATAATGTGTTTTCTAGACCTATCTAGAAATACATCTTAAGCCATATGAGATGTTAGTAAAATACCCACATTTCACTAATACAAATTAAAATAAGGAAAGAAGTCATTGGCATTGCAGAATGGCCAACAGGCTCCAAGAGGCAAGGGTATGTATTGACTGGCAGGGTTGGAAAGAGACTGATGAGGCTATTTTTGCTTTTTTTCCCCAACAACAATTATACCATGTGCTGTGACTGCATGTGCAGCAGGGGATTATGGATGCACAGAAGCTGTCATCTATATTCACAAGACCTGGTTGAAACCACCTTGGTAGCATTCCAGTCTCTTAACTTGACACAGAGAGATTCATCTACCGTCTCTTGCCCTCAAAACACTGATCAGTACTAAATTTTGAATATTTGCTTTACCTAAGGATCCAATCATATTATATCTGGAATCAAAATTATCCACCCACACACACCTTTTGCACCAGAAAACAGCAACCAATTTTCATATTGCTAATAAAGGGATGGTTATTCACCAAAATGATGAGAGAACATGAGGAGCTTCTCATAGGCATCCCTTTCTCCACCCCCAGGATGTGAATATGCTATTACCCACAGTAAAAGTAGCTCTGCAGATGTGACTAAGAGCAGTATCTTTGATGAGGAAATGATCTTGCACTATTGCATCGAGGCCCAGAAATGTAAATAAAGGATTTCACAAGAGGGAAGCAAAGAGAATCAAAGATAAACTGTGATGATGATGATGGTGACTGAAAAAGACATAAAGAGACAAAGAGAAGCACAGAGAGACAGAGACAGAAAGAGAGAAATAGAGATACACAGAGAAAATTAATGTTATAGTTTCAGCTTTGGAGATGGAGGATGGAACATGAGCCCAGAATGTGGGAAACCTCTGGAATCTTGGATGAGGAAAAAATTTTCCTCTAGAACTCTGAAGGTAGGGACACCATGGATCCATTTTAAGCTTTGCTTTCAGAATTGGAGGAAAGTACGCTTGTGGTAAGGAGTGTTCATATTTGGGAATTATTACAGAATCCTAGGAATGCCTCTTTACAGGGAAGAGCCCATGGTACCAGTGTTTCTTGTAAATACTGGTATAATACAGACCATGAATACCAATATTTCTTGTAAGAAAAGCAAGTTGGTGTGGTTGTGACACCTCAGACAAGAGCATCCCAACAGTGTGGGGAATGATATTCTCTATCAGTGAGATGTGTGACATCATCAGCGAGATGCATGGCATCATAGGCAAGATGCATGATATCATCAGTGGGATGTATGACATCATCAGTGGGATGTATGACATCATCAGTGAGATGTATGACACCATCAGTGAGATGCATGCTATTTTATCAGCGGCATGCATGGCACTCAATCAGTGTGGCACATCATTCAATCAGTGAGGTGTGGCTTCTCGTCTGTGTCTCACCACAGGCTTTTTCTCACCACTGGGTTCAGGAAAAGTTTCCAAGGAGCTTTTTTTTTTTTGCATGAGGCCTTCTAGTGACTGCTTTGGCCAGCACTTGTTACTGTGATCAGTGAGAGAAATTCACCAAGAAACAAAAGAGGGACACAGCATATTCCCTCTTGTGAAGGACTTGGGGGACTATTGGGAATGACTGAGAAAAAAAGATTGTCTCTAGAGCAGGACCTGTTATCTTTTAAAGCTGACAGAAAGCCATATAGCTATTTCATACTGCAATCAGTAGACTCTCGTTCTGCGGATGACTGCCTGGGACTTGGGTATCACTTATAAGAAATGGCGCTCAAAAAAGAGAAGATTCCAGGCTGAGGGCTGGTGTGGGAGCCTCTCTGGTGTGAGCCATAGCACACTATATAACATGACAGGTTCAGTGACACTTGTCTAAATGTGTTCAAAACATAATTAATTGCTGCACTGTATTCATGGTATTAAAATTATCATCAAACCTAAAACGAATTTTTTTCTAAAATTAAAAAAATACAAACTTGTTTTCACTTTTCCTGTGTGACAGACTCTCCAAATAGCTAGGGGATTTTTTTTGAGCACATAATAATAAAGATTATGGTAAAATTAATCTATTATTTCCAAGCAAAAATGCAATTTTTAATGATAACGTATACATTTTTTTTTATCTTTTTAAAGTAAGAATTTATACTATGGAGACTTTGAAAACATTCATCTCAAAATGTCTTTTTATGTGATTTTATTTTTAAAAATTGTAAAAAGTCATATTTGTATAGCTATAGACCTTTGAGATAGAATTCTTAATTTCAGTAATTTTTTTCAAATCAAAATTCAGTTTGTCCTCCTTAATCCCTTTCCTAAAACTAAAAAACTTTAAAAACTAAAACACACAAACAAAACAGCAGCAGCTTCAGCAACAACAACAACAACAACAACAACATCAAAACCCTAAAAACCGTGGCTGAATGGTTAAGAGTTGATTAACGTCAGGAAAATGACAACAGAGAGCTGAATTCCACCAAAAACTTAGATCACAGAGTTAGTATCCACTCTTTTTCCATTAACTATTTCCTTATTCACTTTATATTCCAGTCCCAGCTCCATCATCACACAGACCCTACCTCCACCCCTTGATCTCTGAGAAAAGGGAGGTCCACCATGAACCCTGTAACCCCCTCTCTGGTACCAGCTTACCCTGACACCTTAAGTCATTGCAAGACTAGGCACATCCTCTCCAAATGAGGTCAGACAAGGTGGCTCAGTCAGGGGAACAGGATGCACAGGCAGGCAACACAGTCAGGGACAGTCCCTGTGCCAGTGGTTGGGGGACCAACATGAAGATGGAGCTACATATCTGTTACATACGTACAGGAAGCCTGGGTCCTGCCCTTGTGTGCTAACTGGTTGGTGGTTCAGTCTCTGGGAACAACCAAGGATCCATGTTAGTTGACTCTGTTGGTCTTTCTGTGGCATCCCTAGCTCCTCGGGATTCCTTTGTCCTTTCCCCAACTCATCCACAAGACTCCCCAAGTTTGGCTGAGGGTCTCTGTATCTGTTTCAACATTTTTTTTTTTTTAAAGTGGATCATTTGTTCATGAAAACCAAGTGTTCCAATGATGGAACTAAAATAGACTACATTAGAGCACTCTCTTGTCAGCTTAACCAATAATTAACATGTTTGAAGTGGGGAGTTTAATCCACTTGTATTTAATGTAATTATTGGCATGGAAGGAGTCACTCCTGCTGTTAACTGTGCCCTGTTCTGAATCACGCTCCTTTAGTGCCTGTTTTCCTTTCTCATTCATGATGTATGTTCATTGATGATGTGTATTTCATCATGATGCTCTTGATGAACCCCTAGAGAAAGGCATATCTCCACTATTAAAACATAAGTCATTTAGGAGCTGGACAGATTTCTCTAGGAGTCTGATGACCTGAATTTCATCCTTGGCACCCGCACCATAGAAGGAAAGAATTAACTCCTGCATGTTATCTTCTGATCCCCATACATGCACCACTGTGAGCATTGTTCTCCAACAAATGTAACACAAAGTAAATAATTTAGAAGGATTTCCATCCTTGCCCAGATTTGATTCTAAATTGTAGTTTATAATGTACAGTTGGTACCTCTGTGGGTCCCACACTCGCAGACTGAACTAATTTCAGACGAAATATGTGTTTGGAAAAAATGTGCATATACTAAGGGTTAATAGACTTTTGTGCCATTATTTCCTAAATAATGAAGTATAACAACTCTTCAAATTGAATTCACATTACATTATGTGTATTAAAGTATGCATGAAAATATGGATGGTTTTCTGGGCAAAGACTATCAATTTATATGAGGAAATTTGGTATCTATCATGATCAAGTTCTTCATGGACACCAGGGGACAACTGTATGTAGTATCTAGAATATTGTGTGAATGTTCTATAGATAAACAGATACATGGATGAAAGATTGACAACCTTCGTCCTTAAGTGGACTGCCAGAAAAAGTTTGATGCACCAAGTCACAAAGCTTTGTCTCTTGGATCAAATCAATCACAATGTCTCCCAGTAATCAAGAAAAGCATAGGAGCACCCTCAATATTCAGGACAAAGAAATCACATGGGCTCCAAGAAATCCAATCCATGCAGTGTGAATCACTCACATTTATGGTGGTAAGAAAGAGATGTGTCTCTAGGAACAGGTGGAAGCATCTTCCACCCTTTCTATCCCTACAGTGGTTGACATGAGCCATCACTGTGGCTAGACTATCCTGCCCAGTTTGGGCAACCACCAGTTGTTATTATGGATGTATTTTTTCCTACCTGCAATAGATCCTGAAATCATTATGTCGGTAGCCCAAATGTACTCATCTGAAGGACTTTGGAGCAAATATTTAGTTCTCTGAAGAATTAATTCCACCTCCAAGATATAAAATAGGAATGTGTCTGAGTTTTCAGTCTGATTTAAAGTCAAAGTTCTTAGCTAAATCTCCAACCAGCCTCATAGATTTTAGAGTCGCTGGCTTTTAGAATTGAATATGTCAGTTTGATCAGATAAATTTCTGCCCTTACATATACATGGATGCTGTCTGTTTTGTTTCTCTGGAGAAGTCTGTCAGCTTGACTAACCCATATGCTGAAGGAATAAACAGGAGTTAACAACCCTGCCTTGTCTGTGTCTTTGCTTTACTCCCTTCCAGGAATCTTCTGGAATCTATTCCTCAGTACAACCTCCCCTCTTCCCTTTCCTATCTGTCAGCAGATTCTTACTTTTCTTTTCCCTAGCCTTCTAGGGAGAGTCTCCAGGGAGAAGGCCTGAGTCTCTCTGGCTCTACCATGGACCGAGACAAGCAAGCTTCAACCATTTGGGGCACACCTTCTCTCCAAGGTTTCCACAGCAGTGGATGTGACATCTAATCCCCTTTGTCTCACTTTTATTTATGTCTTTCTGATTTTCATCCAGGGCAGTGAGGGAGCTATTTAACAGGTAACTCTTCTTCCACACAGTATGTGGGCATCACGCATGTCAGATTGTTGACACAGCTGTTGAAAGTCAGCATGGAGGTGGGGCGGGGGTCACAATAGCATTGTCCTGAGAGCATGGTGTGAATGCTGCTGATTCATCAAGGCTGGTGTCAGAGTAGCTTCACTAGGTGACACTTCAGTTGAGGCTGTCATCCAGGTGAATGGGAACATGTTAGCAAGAAAGAGAGGCAACAGGGCAGAGGTGGGAGTTCTGTTCTGGGGTGCAGATAGGTGGACTGTGTGGGTAGCAATGGAGGCCTAATGACTGTGTTCCTCTTACAAATCCACAGGACTTGGGTTTACACTCTCATTACTATTTAACCTGGATTTGGAAGTACAAGAAAAAAGAACTGTTGGCCACGGAGACATGGAAGTTAAGTGTTCTCAGTCATGTTAGCTGTTCCATTTTTGATGACTGTATTTACCTGGTCCTCATGTTGCAGCCAACAAATCACCCACACTAGTTTGGATATGTGGGAGTGTATCAGTCATGGTTCTCTGTGTGTCTCTCGCCTGCTCACTCTGGCTGATTCACAGTAGCTATTTGGAAATTGACTTCCAACCTCTCCTTGCAAGTTTTATTTATACAAGCTGCCTGAGATTGATGAAACTCTTTCCTGTAATCTGACTGCCATAGAGCTTGCTCACATCAGACGACTATTGGTCCTTAGGGACTCAATGTCCTGGCCCCACGAGTGTCCTGTTACAAGCTGTAGACATTTGGGGATTAACTGGTAAGTGTAATTCAGAAACCACAGAGCTGTGGGTTTCCGCGTGGTTACAGAGAGACAGACGATCGTCTTGGTATCAGTTTTACCACGCTGTTTTCATTCTCATTCTCATTCTCATTCTGGTGCTGGCAAGAAACAATGAGACAGCCAAGAGAGAGCAGGAGTCTGGGTATTGTGATGCTCTTAAGTAGAATATACATGTCTACATCTCTCCACCCGCCACCATATACATATATGCAACCCCTCAACCATATACATGTGTGCATCCCCCATCACCATATACATGCATGCACCCCCCACCTGCCACCATATACATGTATGCACCCCTAATCATATACATATGCATTCTCCCAACCCTATGTGTGCATCCCCATCACCATATACATATGTGCACCCCCACCCGCCACCATATACATATATGCAACCCCTCAACCATATACATGTGTGCATCCCCCATCACCATATACATGCATGCACCCCCCACCTGCCACCATATACATGTGTGCACCCCCAATCATATACATGTGCATTCTCCCAACCATATACATGTGTGCATCCCCCATCACCATATACATATGTGCACCCCCACCCGCCACCATTTACATGTGTGCATCCCCCCACAGCCATGAACATGTGTGCATCCCCTCCTTCTGCCACCACAAAGAAGACACTTAGGTTTGTACCAATTCTCATCTTAAATTACGTTGTACTGGAAGGCTATGTGAAATTATCTAAACCACACATTGTTAAGGCAGACCTGGGTTGAATCGTTTCAACAACTGTAGAGTAAGAAACCTACCTATGCTGACAGTGAAGTCCAACAACGCCATAGCCAGCGGCAACTCTTTCACCTCAGTCTGAATATTAACACGATGGATTTTATAGCTTTCCAGAGACTCAGAATGGCAGGATATTTTAGTGTTCAGTGTTTTCAGTCCCTAAAAACTAAGAGCAAAACTGAAGCCTTGTATAGACTTGTCAATTACCCCTCCATTGAGTTATAACCCTGGCCCCAGTTTAGTGTTTAAAGCTGAAACATTCCAGTACCAAGCTGGCTGGGCTCTAGGATCCAATATGTGATGAATTTTTTTTCTGAATCTTTCTGTGAAGTTTGTTTCAGATCAATTAACATTTAACTTGGGTATAGCAAATTTCTCATCACGAAGTGCTCAGAGACTCTGTAGCTAAAGGCCGAGCTTCCCCAAGCAAGGAGAAAAGAGCATCCATGGTCTATGAATCTGAACTGTCACACTGGCTCCACCCTGTACTCCACCTGTGGATTTGAACCTGTCAGACTCCATGCTAATATGAAATAATTCTGTAAATTATCTTCCTATCTGTACCCAGTTACTTCTGCTTCTATTGTCTTATTCTAATTGCTTATGCTTCTGTTTCCTTAGCCTTGTGTTTTCAAAGAAGCAATGTAGTGAATAGCATTGTCTATTCTGAAAAAAAGCAAAAAAAAAAAAAAAAAAGCAAAAAAGAAAAGAAATTGCAAGAAAAACCTTTCACTAGCTGACCTTGAAATCTGTCCTTTGGAACCTAGTCCTCATATGGAAGCATAGCAGAGGGTTCTAGTTTCACCACTGAAAATCTGAGGAAGAAGAGTGTAACTGTACGTTGAGGCCAGAGGTCAGAGGCCATATTTACCTTGGGCATGGATTTCCAATGTGTAGTTTGTCCCTTGTTGTTACCTTAGCAATTGCACAGATGCTATAATAGAGTCATGGCTGTCTCTGCCTGGGTCTTATGGTACAGCAGGCAGATTATTGGCTCAGAATTTTGCATCTGACATTCAGCTGAGAGAGAAAAGAAAATACCCAGATTGTGCATGTCTAAATGCTCGTGGTCACTATCTAACTGCCTTATGTCAACAAATCTATGGAAAATCATTGGATGGGCATTGTTTGTGGTGCTGACTGAAGAACATACACTAACCTGTTAATCGTCTTGCTTACAGGTTACAAATGAAAACGGAGCACTTGTGTGTGTGCATGTGTGTGGTGGGAAGACATGTGGGCATGGAGAAAAAGCACACATGAGATTTGGAGGAGGCAGGGACAGCACTGGACAGAGATGGGAAGTCACTGTGACAGTCCTGTGGTACAAGACCCTGCTCATTTCCCCTCCAGCTCTTACTGCCCAGGGTGTGCTGTCCTGCACAAATAGTCTCCACTGTTTTTCTTTATATTAAAAATCTATTTATTTGTATTTGTATGTATGTGTCTATGTGAGCAAGTGTGTGTGTGTGTGTGTGTGTGTGTGTGTGTGTGTGTGTACACAGTTATAGGCACCTGTGAATGCAAGGAGGCCAGAATAGGTTATGGGACCACTCATGGCTGGAATTCTAGACATTTGTTATGTGAGTGCACTTGAACTCTGGTCCTCAGGATTGGGCAGTAAGTACTCTTACTTGCTGAGGCGTCTCTCCAGCTACTCTCCCTCAGTTTTCTTCTAGAATCTATACAGCACAGCAAAGTGATTATCAAATAAAGGCAAAAGCACAGTTAGCCTCACCGACAGTCACCTGCCCATCACCTGCTTCCACTTCTACTCCTGTGGACCAGTACTTGCTATTCTTCATTTAGCAAAGTACTTCTCTACTTTCAGTATCTGAAAGCTTGGCCACTGTGGATTGTCAAATATAAACTCTGGTCATTTTCTTTCTCCCAGCTGTGCTTGACCCTGGGATCTGCTGTTCCTCAGTCACAATGGTGCCACCTCATCCCCTGCCACCTTGCTATTGCCACAATGTGACTATGCCGCAATATGGAAGTCCACACTTGATCTTGGTGGGAATGACATCCAGCTGCTCAGACAGAAAGAAAATGAGGTTGTGTGACACGAGGCACCGAATGATTTTCAGGATCCCATACAGACCTTCAGGCTGGTGTCATCACCCACTGGCTGAATTTGCATTTCCCAACTAATTTTCTATTGATGAATCTTTTCAGTATATTCTGAAAAATATTTAGAGTCTGCATACTGCCCATACCCACACCAAACACTTAAGAGCTATAAATCTACATTTATGAAGATCTCTCTGTGCCAAGAGCTGCTTGTCTGAGCTGTTTCGCTCCTATAGGCATCCTTTTCACAGGGCACGGGTTCTGTTTGGGGATAGTCCAATTGCAGAATCAATGAAGATGGGTTGTGGCCAAACACTGGCCACAGGCACCCATGTGGGAGGTGGTTGGTTTTGTTCTTCCACATTTCCTAACCTGTAATCTAGGCTTATGGTTTTTAACTGATCTGATGGTCAGTCCCTTTATAGTTGGTTCTTCACATCAGTGTGAGTGTGTGGCCACGCAGGCTCGTGACAATCATGAATGGCCATTGGTTTAGTGATCTCAGTCAAGTTAAATGCCCTCCTCCTCCTTGGGTAAGCATCACCCAGTCCTTTGAGGGATAGAGTGGAACCAAGATTAAAGGTTAAAGGGCTATTTCTGACATTCGCCCTGAGAGCTACAGTTGGGACATTACTCTTCTGTCCTTGGATTGGAATTCATCTGGAAACCTCTTTTTAAAACAATATTTTATTTTTAAGACAACTATTTATAGACTTTTATGTGTATAGGTGTTTTGCCTGCATGTATGTCTGTGTACCACATGCATGTAGTAGCCATGAAAGCCAGAAGAAGGTATCAAATCCATTGGATTTGGAATTTTAGATGGTTGTGAGCCATCATGTGAGGGCTGGGAATAAAACCCGAGTCCTCTAGAGAAGCAGTGTTCTGAGTCAGCTCTCTAGCCCAACTATATTTTATCTATTATTTGAAAATGTCATGCATGTGTACACTGTATTTTGATAATAACCCAACTACCGTTACCTCCATTGAACTCCTTCTAGGACTCCTTACACTGTTTCTAAACTTTATAGCTTCGTTTTTGTGTTATTAATAATCCCCAGAGTTCATTTAGTACTGACCATGCACACAGGTATAGGACCATTCACTGGGATGTAGGCAGCTTACCAGCATCCATGTTCCCAAGGGAGAGTGAATCTTTCTCTATTATCAGCCATCAGCTGCTGGTAGCCCCTCCACTAAGGGTGGAGACTTGAGGGCTCCTACTCCAACTAGGCTGAAACTTCAGCAATCTTGGTTTTGTGCCACCTGGAAGATCAGGCTCTCTCTCTCTCTCTCTCTCTCTCTCTCTCTCTCTCTCTCTCTCCTCTCTCTCTCTCTCTCTCTGTCTCTGGTTCCCCTCCTTCCCATCACTTCTTTCCTGCTTAAGCCAGTGGTTCCAGTGCTTTCTCCCACTCTCTGACATCTATTTCCTTCTCGTGTGGCTCATTCAATAGTACGTACCCATACTATTCTTTATCCCATATTTCACTAAAAATGGATGTTAGGCAGGGCCTGCAGTTGTTGCCTAGGCTGCCCTTGAACTCATAGAATTGAGTGATCCTCTTACCTCAATCCTACTTTCTTTTTTCCCTCTGACAATTTCTCTGGGGTGTCTAAGCACCACCCTTGTGGGTTGTGTCTCTTTACTACACTGCAGTCTCTTCTCAGTGCCCTCTTCTGACCTCCCCTTTTCTCCTCGGCCTCTCAATGTCAGGGTTGTAAACACTACTTCTCTCTTGGCCTGTCCCAAACGTGGATCTCTAGCACAGCCCTCCAAGAAATCCAGACTTGAACTTCAAATTCCATTTCTACCCATTCTCCTTGGGTTTCTAACAAATTCTTCCCCATGAAGTCCAGACACGGAAAAAAATTTCTGCCCCCGAGACGGCTCTACTCTTAGTGCCCAAGGCTCGCTCATCATGAGTGATGGCAAGAACTTTGAAGTCTCAGGTTTCCTGTGATAGTGAGAAATACACTCAGTACTATTATATGCTCATAAAACGTGAAAAATCGCCTCACTTTCAGAACATTATTTAAGGAAGTTTTTGTTTCTGACTCCATCCCAATGTAGAGAGAAGGGTTATAATAACCTGTCCAATATCTACTGAATTCTGCTGCCAGATAAAAGAGTAAACACCTCTTATTTCCCAGTCACTCTCTTGAGATGCTGCCGCAGCTTGAGTGACTATCATCCTTAAATTGCCCTATTTTGTTTTAGCCAAGGAGAAACCTGCCCAAATCAAACCCTATCAACCCCTGCCACCCTTCTCCCTGCACTATAGAAACCCTCAGTCCTGGGTCTAAGATCTGCCATGAGGAAAGGAAAGGGACACAGAAGGAAGTATTTTGAAAGACACATTTCTTAGTAATTACAGCCAGTATAAAAAAAAAAAGTGACTCTTGTTGATGTAAACCTTACCCTGTCATCACCCTTGGCACTACTGGGCTCATGGGAATTGATATAAACTCCAACCACAGTAGCATGGAAAAAGTCAGGGTCGTGAGTGACACCCATTCTGAACATCCTAAAACAATGTTCTTCATTTTTTTTTTTTACATTTGTCCTTTTCCCACGGATAATATTTAATTATTTTTCTATGGAGTTTACTGAAAAACTTATGTGCAATTAAGCGCTAACATACCAAGTTCAGGGAAGTTCAAAGAATAAAAATGGGCTGGCCATGAAGAGTGGGAACGGCTCAGCCTACAGTGTTGGAAAGGATAACTCTACTGAGCGGGAAAGGAACACCCTCAAAAGTGGGAGAGAGAGACTCCACAGAGTGGGAAAGTGTCACCCCACAGGGTCAGAAAGGAACAGTCACAGAAGGGAAATGGCCTGTTCAAGTCTCTCATAAAGGATGGTAGAGGGGCAGAACAGGAGAAAGGACATCTCCTGCATATAGAAAGATTCACAATGAAGCACAGGACTTTGTGCAATGGACACATGCTAGTGAAAAGGCTCATCCTAAAGCCTACTAGCTTGGTTCAGCAATCATGTCTAAGAAGAATTGCGCTCACCTCACTGCAAGCTCCTAACACATCTTTGAGATTTATGTTCATTGTAGAGAAAGTGAGATCAATCTAATGAGAGGAATTATATAGAACAGGTACAATTATTAAGTTTCATCATCTGGATGCTTGTTTTCATCAACACTGAAGACAATTTCATAGAAAATAGAATCCAAGTTTAAAAATAGCGTATCTGAAGCTTTAAAGCTAGTAAAATGACTGTGTGCAAAATTGCAAGCGTATCACACCATATCTTAAAAATGATCAATGGCAACATATTTTACAGTTAATACTTGAAACTAGGTTTTCCTTTGGGCAAGAAAAAAAAATAGCTATTCCAAGCAATCTTTCCTGCCAATCTATTTATTTCTTGCTCTTTCCCCACAGCATCAAAAGCTCAGTGATTTTATAACTCTCACTACTTAATGAGAAAGGGAAAGGAAATGCCCACAGCTATGATCATAGATTGATTCAAAACTCTTCACCTTTTTCTGGTTGCATTGATCAGCTTTTATATGTTATGATAAATGCTGGTATGTGTCATGCCAGGAGCTGTAACCTCTGTTAGTTAAAATGACCTTTTAAGGAGGTAGTGTTAGAAGGAAGCATCTACCAATGAAAATCTTGTCTATCCTCTAGAAGAGGGTATCGCTAAACACAGTGTATTCTTTCCCCTATATCCTGGCTATATAAACAGCCTTTGAGAAGAACCTTTCATGGTGGGTTTTGGACCAGAGTCCCAGGCCCTGTGCTTCAGCCTGTTACAGATCATCCTTTTGTGTAATTCACAATCTAGAATGGCAGATAGGCAATCCATGAACCATTTCTCTCTGCAAACTTTAATTTGCCAAGTCACGAAGGAGTGGCAACTTAACCACTGTGTAACATTGTGTCAGCAAATTGTCCTTCAGTATCTTTTTATGCAAACAATACTCCCTAGGCAACTGTCCTACAAACAGATGGTTCTGTTCCAGGAACCACAGGGTCTTGCTCAATTCCCCTTTATTAGGATGTGGGAAAAAGTATCTCTCTTCTGTTCTATTTTCTTTTTAAATTGGCCCTCATTCCATAAGATCCCACATCAGCGAATTATCTTTAGAGCCCTCTCTTTTCCATACCCATTATTTTATCAACAACATCAGCAGCATTGGGGTGTACACAAGGGAGTGATCTCTCTCCAGGGTCCAGGAGCCATGAACATAATGGAGAATTCACAGAGATTCATAGTGGAAGATTCCATGCCCTGGGAGCGTTTTGTGTCACTCAAATCTACCTTTTACTCGGTTGTGATTGTCGAGCGTGTTTTATGTAATTCTTATTTCAGAATTTCATTTAATCAGCCATCTCATTAGCATTTAGTACAAATGATCAATGACCACAAAATGGCAGCTGTCAGTTACTGTCACTGGGACAGCCATTGTTGTAAGCATGTTATTTGTAAGTCATCACACTCAGGAGAATGGAGAGAGGAAGAAGGTGTGCTTGCGTTTTCTATGTCTGGGCAAATGTGTACATTTATGTCCAATATTCTATCCTGTGTTTTGCTATGACTATAAGCAAAGCTAAATACTTACAACTAAAATAATAGCCATACCAGGTAGTGGCACATGCCTTTGATCCCAGCACTCAGAAGGCAGAGGTAGATGGGTCTTCGTGAGTTCAAAGCCAGCCTGGTCTACAGAGTGAGTTTCATGACAGCCAGGGCTGTACAGAGAAACCCTGTCTTGAAAAACCAAAATAAAATAAAATACCCCACAATATGACATAATAGATGAACATTATAACCTCTGGGTTAAAGTGCATGTCTACACATGGGAAGAATTAAAGCGTAAGGGGAAAAGAGAACCATCCAAGGCAGAAAATTTTTTTTATTGTTAAAAATATGAAGAAAATGAAATCCGCCATATCACCTTTCCTTGAAAGTTCATGAGAAATTGAAAATAATTTTAGAAAAATATAAACCCATAGATGGTTGTTCAGGAAGGCACCTACTCACAATAGTCTGGAGGCCTCATTTTACACATGAGGAGACTGAACCCAGACAGCATTTAAATCGATCCTCTCTGCATTCTGACATGTCCCCTGCCTCCTTCAGCAGGAAGGAGGAAGGAAAGTGGGATCCACTTCTTTGTACTTCAAACATTTCAGGAAAGAAGTAGACAACATCAGGAAACACCAGCAATTGTCAAGGACAGTCCATCCATAGCAACTACAGATGTTTACATTTCAACAACTGCACAGTTCACACAAAATAAACATCCTTTATCTGGACTGAAACTGAGGTTTCCCCACACAGACAGAAGGAAAAGATCCGTGGCTTGGCATGTTGCACTCAATGTAAGAAGATGTCATTCACACACACACACACACACACACACACACACATATATATATATATATATATATATACACACACACATATATATATATATATATATACACACACACATATATATATATATATATATGTGTGTGTGTGTGTGTGTGTATGAATGGTTAATATGTATATATTAACCATTCATATATATATGGTTTCAATATATATATATGGTTTCTGCTCTCTTTGGTAACAAAATTTGAATTATCACATGTGACCTTTTCAAATTTAGGAACTCATGGTCCACTTTGATGAATATAAAAATCTTTCTTCTTTAAAGCTGTATGAGATTAAAGGGCAGACATTTCATGTGACTTAAACCAATCGAATAAATTATTTAAATGTGCTTACATAGAGTATTCATATTTAAAGCAATAAGATAAATTATTTATATACATATTTTGTAGTTAAAAATTTATGTACAAACATACAATCAGGTCTACTAGATGAGACACCCGTCAGTTTAATAATTCCCAGGGCAAAACCATTGATTTAATAAATCAGACTTATCTTTCTCATTGTTTAGTACTATTTTGACATTAATTAATAACAACTGAGTCTCAATTATTGTTTTAATAGCTAATTTTCTTACAATGCTTATTTTATCCCCAACTTTTCTTCTTTTTTCAACCTGAAATGATAATCTGTCTTACTGAAGTAAATCTTAAAATAATCCTGTTTTACTTAATTTGTATAAATGTTGGATTTCTTAAATCCATATGCACCCTGAAGCATTGACTTCGTACAAATGTTGATTTGACTTGGCATATAGACGGCAAATGAAAACACT
Source organism: Arvicanthis niloticus (assembly GCF_011762505.2). Lineage (NCBI taxonomy): Eukaryota > Metazoa > Chordata > Mammalia > Rodentia > Muridae > Arvicanthis > Arvicanthis niloticus. Next base: position 6,041,215 of record NC_047676.1, on the reverse strand, counting down.
AGGCTTCGTTAGCATTAATACCCTTGCTCTCCCGGTTTCTAACATCTACTGTGGTTGAAAAAGAAGCAAATCTGACTTGTCTTATACCAGTAGACTAGTTTCTCCCTCCCTCCTCCACCTTTACAGCTTTTATGACCTCTCTTACCTTAATATTAAAGAGTATTCTGTCTGCTGTGGAGATTTAGGTGCCTGTTGAATAAATGAAGATTCAGGCTCGTCATCGGAGAATCTTCCATAATTTTTTCTAACACAAAGACATGTCTCTAGTGATTTTTATTTCCCTCTTACTAGAAAGAGACATTGGCATTTAAGACTGTGAACTCAGTTTCTTCCAGCCCCTCCCCAATTCAACCACATCGGTCCCATATTGATCAATTAATCAGTAAAATGCCCCCACAGCTTGCCTATGTTATCTGATACAGTTATGTTCTCAACGGAGTTTCCTCCTCTCAGCTTGTACTTCTCCATCTTGTTTCACGTTGAATAAAACTAACCAGAACAGCCCTCTGTCCTGATATAACACACTGTATGATTCTCTTATGGTAACCTCAGTTGCCAATTTAACAAGACCTAGAACCATCTGGGAGATGGGACTCTGGGTACTACTGTTGGGAGTTGTCATGTTAGTTTAAAGGAGATGGAAACATCTGGCTATTGTGGGTGGCGTCATTCCCCTGGCCTAAAATCCTGAACTGTACAAATGAGCTGATCATAGGCATTCATTGTTCCCTTTTTCCATGGCCAGGTACAAGGTGACCAACTGCTTTTTCAAGTTCCTGTTGCCTTGATTTCCATACCATGAACTGTGAGCCAAAATAAGCCCTTCCTTAAGTTGCTTTTGTTAAGATAATTCCTCATACCAACAGACAAGTAACAGAGGCACTTAACATCACCATTTTTTTTTTGGTCATACAGAACTCAAATATAATACATTTGGTATACATAGATCTTTTTAGGTAATGATAAATATATATACTGCAACTCCAAATGAGGTATGTGGCCATCTTTTATATACAAATTATAAAATTAGGGGTACAAAGTTGAAATAACTTTCCTACAGTTACTTGGGTGTCAAAGGTGCAAAAGGATTTAAACCTAAGTAGTGTGGACTCAGTGTTCAGGCTCATAACAATTACATAACTCACCTCTCAATCATAAGTCAGGGCACATCTGCTAGGGACACTGTATTATTAACTAGGGCAAGCTGTTAACAGGCTCAGCCTCTCCTGGTATTAACTGTGCCTTGGGAGGATTAATAGGCTGCGTCTATGTGGTATGAATCGGACTAGTCTCAGGGGCATGAAAGCTAAACCATGTGAGGAGCTGTGGCACGACAAAGAGAAAACCACAGGCACAGCACCTAATTGTATAGATGACAAAACAGAGACAACAGAGGTGGCAAATGGGATATTTAAGGTTGGGATGGGTAACGGGAGGGCAGAAGTGGAAACAGAGATGGAAGAATGTGGGTTCAGTCAAAGGTGGAATTTGGACAATTTGCGTCTATTGCATTAATGACCAATGTCTACAGAAACAAATAACATACAATGCATGACAGAATTACAGCTGATTTGAAAGCTGGTTAATAAAATTCAGACGGACTGACTAGGAACATATGACCTAGGAAAGCTCACGAATACGGATATATAGACAAAGCATCCCTGAGGATGTTCTACCAAGATTGATGGGATGGGAACAGGAAGAATGACCTAAAAGGATTTGTTCAGGGCAAAAAGAATCAAAAAAATTGAAATGGGTACCATTGGCACACTCCAAGATTCCTCATTCATACTGGCAAAGAGTGGAGGGGGGCAGAAACTGTGGTTGGGATGTAGTGTATGACGAGAAGAATTGATTTTCAATAAACAAAGAAATAACAATGTATCTACTTCCAAACCCACCAGAGCTCCCAGAGACAAACCTTTACACAATTCAGGATAAAATGTTTTCATTTGATCAGTGTATTTAGATACTAGCTGAGCATAGACATTAAGAAGTGTTGCACAAAAAATTAGTCCTCTCTCTCTCTCTCTCTCTCTCTCTCTCTCTCTCTCTCTCTCTCTCTCTTCAAGAAGTAAAGTGGTAAGCCAGAGGACAGCAAGAAGGAGAATATTATTGACCAGAAAGCTCAAAAAGAAAATATCGTTCTCAATTTATTAAAGAAGACCATAAACATGCATTACTGGGATCCTTGAGATAAAAGATAATTGCATTGTCAAAAATTGGCAAGTATATTCCAGGATGTAGCAAATCCAGAGCCCAGTGCCAGAAATAGCTTTGTTCTTGGAGAGTTGCTAGCCAGTCGTCCCATAGATTCCCAGACATTACAGGCTAATGCCAATGTTACTGATTATGCTCTAGAATTTGAAACTTAAGAGACATTTAAGAGACTATGCATTTGAGTCATAGAACATGAAAACATGAAGTTGTACTTAGTACTGCCTTGGAAGCTTCACCTCTATTGGGTAGTTTTCAAGGAAAGCACTATGCATACTGTGAGAGAGGGAAAAAACCAGCCATGAACCCTGTTAGCTATAATGTCCTAGGAAACAATCTGCCACCATTATTGTGCTCAATGCATAGAATATTAAACTGACTTCTAATGACTTATTTTTGTACTTATAGATCAAGACATTGCTCAACCCTTATCAGAGAAGCTTCTATTTCCAATAGATGATGATCAACACAGAGGCCTACAAGTGGACAAGCAGCAGAGGATGAGAGACTCCAGAATGCTCAGTGCTAAATGTAACATCTTTATTGAATTTTCTCCTCCCAAGGTTAATTGCAGAAGAAAGGGTAGAAGGACCAGAAGAGCCAGACAGGGTAAATGAACACAAGGCGTCAGTGTCCTCTGGATGCAGTAGAGCAGTGGCACATGTGAACTCACAGCAGTTATGACAGCATAAGCACCATGTGAGTTCATGCACGACCACATCCCAGCATAGAGAGGGGAGGCAAACATGCAGTCCTACCCCTCACTCAGGAGCTATTGGCAGTTGATATCACAATCAGTAGGTTGACCACACCCAAGTGGAAGGCCGCACACTCATGGATATATGGGCAGCACAAATTGGACTTGATAGTTGAAAAGGGGAACAATCTTGATTCATGTTCATGTAGGCAACTCTGAATAAATAAAGGAGATCTCAAATAAAGGAGACTAACAGTGATGCTTGAAAGCGATTTGTTTGTGTATACGATGACTTGTTCAAGTTGGGATTTCCTAACCCTACAAAGGCTCGGAAGCAGCCATGCAATTATCCTGTTTTTCAGTTTTGGAAGAGTATGAAATAGGGAATGCTCAATGTTGGGTTACACACTAGAAGATTTTGCCCAACTGTAGGCAAATATAAAGTATTCTGAGAGAGCATTTAACAGCCAGATGTGTTGGCACACATTTTAAATCTCAACCTATGATAATATAATGGCTAACGTCTTTCTAAAACTGGGGTTTGATCTTAGGCCTAGAGTTTGCTAGATAAGAACTTTTTTGATGACCTATAACCCAAATCAATGGCAGCTGGGTTTTGATTGCCATCTTGATTAGATATAAAATCACCCAGGAGACACACCTCTGGATGTTTCCTTGGGGAACTGACTGAGGTAGAATGACCTATTTTCACAATAAGAGGTGCTTTTTAGCCGGGAGCCTGGATGCTAAAAGGTCCAAGGGAAAAGTGGGAATTCATGCTCGCTTCACTTCCTCTTGGGGGTATGTACTTAATGCTGCTGCTAGCACCGGGCTCATGTCTTCAGCTTTCCAACACAGGCTGAAGGCCAGTGTCTCCTCAGGAATCTTCTAGGCCTTGGCACCATCTGGAGATCATGCTGCCCAGCTTTGTAGCTGGAGTAACTGCTAGGTTTACAATGTCTCCATTATGCAAACCACCATGTTGGACTATGTGTATATTTAATTATGTATGCATACATATAGTTGAGTTTTGGAAGTTAAACATAAGATGTGACTCTTGGGACCCCTTAAATTAGCAGAGCACAGAAAACTCACCAACAAGGGACGACAGGATAGATTAACATCTAGCCTCATGATCACCAATGCCATTCTTTATATTGGGGTTTTCTCCTTTATTTCTTCATTTGGTATAATGTCAGCTTTAGCATGAGTTGATAAAAGATTTAGACAGAGATGTATAGAATCTTTGAATCTTGGGGCAGATGAAACGGGTAGTTGGGTTCCACGTGACACAAACTCCTCTTTGTTTTGCTCCCTGTTAGATGTTGGCTCTTCACTGGGACACCCATAATAGTTGGTGGCTTCAAAGAGACGAATGGGTTCCAGAGGAGTTTGCTGAGAGAGCTGGATAAAAGACATCAGCCAACGACAAGCTGACAGGGTCCACCTTCCTCATATTTCATGGTTACCCCAAATAAGGAAAAAAAATCTCCAAATTCAAAACTTTTTGTGACCCATGAGAAAAATGTATTTTTTCCAAGCCCATCACCAGCTAAGGGATTCATCAGCCATGATTCCCTCAGACCCAGATAATACAGCCCATCACACTCTCTTTCATGGGTAGAGATAGATAACAAGAAATGAAATTATTAAACTCAATTTATACAGAAAACAGCTAAACCACCATGAAATTTGTATACTCTCCTTTTATGCATAATAATATTCTTGAGTCTGGCCTGTTTCATGCTGCAATCTGATAATTTTTCCCTTTCCAGTCAAATAAAACTGTGAGGTCGCACTAAGTAAAAGGCAGCGGCTATAAACGCTTACGTGCAGTCCTGAAATGAGAAACATTTTCCTTGAGGACATAAAACACATAAAACCTCAAACCCGAATTAAAGACAAGTTTTTTTCCAGTTACTCATCTGCCATTTGAGAAACCCATCGATCCTCTCTGGGGTGGGATTTCCTGCATTCATCATTCATCATATGAGCTGATGAGGTATTAATCATTAATGAGAGGCTTTTCCTGTTTTTCAACAAAGCCTTTACGTTTTAGTCATCTTTTCAGGAGGAACATTCCCCAGAAAGCATCTTATCACCAGGGCCTTTGTTTTCAGTCTTCTGTTCTCTTTAATGGTGAACATCAGTCACCCACATGTTGCCTTGTGTCTTGAAAGAGCCATTGTGATGCCCACTTCTAAGTACAAAGCCAGGCCTTGCTTTACTACTGAAGTGCACCAGCCCAGATACGAAACAGGTCAAGAATTGTATTCATCAACACAAACATCTCGGTTTAAGGCTTCATCCTCTTGCAGACTGGGATCATGACTGTATCCATGAACCAAGGGTTTCAAAAAAGAGCTGGAGTGTGTGTGTGTGTTTCAGCACATTTACCTAGCAGGCTGCTATGACTTCAAGATTATAGTCTTTCTTTGATATACAAGTTATGTAACTTATAATACATGAATAAGTTCTGTGCCCACCACTACCTTCTGGGAGGAGCCTGATGCTTCCATAAAGACTACACAAACTCAAGTTTACAGACATCAGTCAGACAAAATGCGGCTAGAGACTAGTAGGGGAGAAGAGCTTGGGTCTGAGGGACAGGGAATTTCTAACACTGCTACCTACCTTTGTTTACTGTTTGAACACTTAAATAGCCAAGTATCACTCTTATGACTAATGACTAGGTGAGCTTCACTATTGGAAAGTGTCCTGATAGTTTGTGGTTGGGCACTCTTTCAGCATAGCCATGAGGTTTGAATATCTAATGATAGGAGTCAGAAAGACAGAAGCAGAGATTGTAGGATGGTTCCCAAGATGGTCGTTAGTATCCATGGAAGGCCACGTGGAGCAGAGAGTGTGAAATCATAGCCCTGTCACCTAGGAACTTGTGGTCTACCTACAGGATGCTGATCTGCTAAAACCAGATGGAGGAAGTCTCGGAGCCATGCTCCCCCTCCCTGTCCCCCGAGTCACTTCAGCTATCCGTCCTAGAAGGCAGCTGAGCTTTTCTGCCCCACAGGGGACATGGACAGGAAGAACATGGTCATAATTGTACATTCATTTGTATGCAGAAGTTTTTATATGTGGGTAAGTTGATTGTTGTTGTTGTCGAGGCAGGTTCACTGGCAGATCTGAACTCACTATGTAGACCAGGAAGCCTGCCTCCTGCTCCCAAGTGCTGGGAGTGAAGACGTGTTCCCCAGGCCTGGCTTTGAATGGCTGTTTCCAACACTGCCCTTGTGATGTAACTTCACTGGCTTCAAAAGCAAAGCTTTAAACTTCACTGATGCTTGAGTTTTTGTCTTAACCACTTCTCTTTATTTCCCGTACAGTCTTGTGAATGCTTTGTCTTCTTTCATAGGTTTTAGGTTATTTACCTTTAAGTAAGTTATATTTGATTTTTACCTGACCTAAACCCTTTGTTAGCGAATAGCAGGAGTGGGATCTAATGTATAGAATATATTACAACACAGCAGTATGTAATAATATAGGAAGAAACACCTCAACAGATTACTCCCTATCCCTTCCATAAAATGAATGATTCTGAATAAAAGAAAAAAATAAGTGAAAAAAAAACACATCTAATCCATCAGAAAATGTACGAACATACTGGGAATAGACAATACATAATTTAAACAGTCTTGTCAAAAATGATATGCACTACAATAGGAAAACACATCACTGATTCCTATGGGTGCGAGAACCCTTTAAGCAAACAGTAGTTTGGATTCTTTGGTCTTCTTCAGAGCTACATAGAAAATGAGAGCCGTCCCTAAGGAGACAAGTTGTCGTGGTTTGCAGATGTGTCTTCATACCATTTCTCTCTCCCTGGGTATATATCCCAGCACCATATCAAGAAAGGTAAGACGGCCAGGGAAAGGAGGGGAGGGAGCTCCAAACCCGCACTGTGTGGCCCTTTCTAAATCTCCCATTTTGTTCCCTATAAAACTCAGCTATTTCACATTCTTCTCATGCCTTATAAGACTGGTCTAGGCTCCTGGAAGACACCAGTTTGTGCTGACTAGAGGGCACTGCCAACTGCTCTTCCCACCATGACTCCTTTAGCCTTTGACATACGGATGATATTCCTACACGCCTCATTATCTTGGCTTGCATGACTTGTATAAATCATATTCTGCCTTATTTTAAAAGTAAGCTTTCCCTTCTCATATTAGAATCGGGGTTGGTTCACCTTGGCCACAGTTTCTTCTTTCTTTTTTGAGGGGATTCCTGTAGATATCTGTCTGGAGTCGTCCTGTTAGCACACATCTCGCCCACTTCCCCACGAGCCACCTGGCTGCTCTGTATTTTATTCACTCCAGTGATCTTCTATTCTGTGTATACTATGCAGATGTACCGCACCAACTTCTCCCCAGTGGACAGCTGCAGTCCAAGTACCTGGAGGCAGTGATTGCTTGCTCCAAACACTCCAAGTCAATCTCTCTTAGGAAAGCTTCTTGAATCACTCCCAGACTCACATTCATTCCCTCTCCTGAGCTCCACTCCAGTGTGAGGGCCTCTATCCTACGAGGAAACACTGTGATGCTATTTCCTATTATTGGTCATTAGATCTTCCCTGACCTCCAAGCCAGAGTAGGGGAACTACAGTTGCCGTCTTGTTGGGATGAACCTGACCTACAACAGAGGAGGGCCACGCTGGTGCTGACTGAGTGAGCACACCATAGAAGGAAGGGGAGGGTCTGTGACCATGTTTTTTTGGGGGGGTTGAGTATTTTTTATTGGATATTTTATTACATTTCCCTTTCCCACTTGCTCTTTCTAGGGTATAATTTCCCTCCTTGTACTTGGAGCTTTCCTGCTATTATCCTTTGTAATGCTGGGTTTGTGGAAAGATATTGTGTAATTTTGGTTTTTCATGGAATATCTGATTTCTCCATCTATGGTAATTGGAGAGTTTTGTCTGGGCGGGTATAGTAGCCTGGGCTGGCATTTGTTTTCTCTTAGCCGGTCTGTATGATATCTGTCAGCATCTTCTAGCTTTTTTAGTCTCTGGTGAGAAGTCTAGTGTAATTCTGAAGGTCTGCCTTTATATGTTACTTAGCCTTCTCTCCCTTACTGCATTTAATATTCTTTCTTTGTCTTGTGCACTTGGTGTTTTGATTATTATGTGACAGGTGGTATTTCTTTTCTGGTCTAGTCTATTTGGCGTTCTATAGGCTTCTTGTTATGTTATGGGCATCTCTTTCTTTATATTAGGGAAGTTTTCTTCTATAATTTTGTTGAAGCTATTTATTGGCCCTTTAAGTTGGGTAATCTTCACTCTCATCTATACTTATTATCCTTAGGTTTGGTCTCCTCATTGTGTCCTGGATTTCCTGGATGTTTGTGTTAAGAACTTTTTGCATTTGCATTTTCTTTGGACAGTTGTTTTGATATTTTCTATGGTATCTTCTGCACCTGAGATTCTCTCTTCTATCTGTTTGTATTCTGTTGGTGTGCTTGTGTCATAGGACTCCTGATCCTTTCCTAGGTTTTCTATCGCCAGGGTAGTCTCCCTTGTGTGATTTCTTGATTGTTTCTACTTCCATTTTTATGTCCTGGATGGTTTTGTTCAATTCTTTCACCTGTTTGGTTGTGTTCTCTTGTAATTCTTTAAGGGATTTTTGTGTTTCCTCTTTAAGGGCTTCTACCTGTTTACCTGTGTTCTCCTCAAATTCTTTGAGAGTGTTATTTATGTCCTTCTTAAGTCCTCTATCATCAATCATTAGAAGTGATTTTAAATCTGAATCTTGCTTTCCTGGTGATATGGGGAATTCAGGACTTTCTAGTGTGGGAGAACTAGGTTCTAATGATGCCAAGTACCTTGGGTTACTGATGTTTATGTTCTTGCGCTTGCCTTTTGCCATCTGTATCTCCTTAGTGCTACCTGCCCTGTCCCTGACTGGAGCCTGTCTTTCCTATTATCTTGTTTGTATCAGAACTTTGTGGGGTGGGTGTAACTACTGGGGTAAGTGCTGGGGCCCAAAATCTGCTCAGTGCTCAAGCGCAGACAGGATGCTGCCCAGGTTAGAGCTCTGGGAGCCCGTTTCCTCGGATTCTTAGAAACTAGGGGCAGAGCTGCTGCCCAAGATCTGCTCAGTGCTCTGGCCCAGACCAAAAGGAACCAGTGCTCCGGGCTGGGAGTGACTTCCTGGGTCCTTGTGGGTCCCAGATACTCCCTGTTTGGGGTGAAAGTTGCTGTCTGCTTACCTAAGATACTGCCCGGGTTAGAGTTCCTGGGAGCCCTGCTTCTTCTGGGTTCTGTGTGTTTGGGGGCAGAGCTGCGTCTTGGACCTGCTCAGTTCCTGGGCCCAGACCAGAAGGAACCAGTGCTCCGGGCAGGGAGTGACTTCCTGGGTCCTGTGACCATGTTAACTGATCATCAAATATGTGGGGTTAGCAGCTTTCACAATGTAGAGCAAGCCTCTTGTTAGTGGTTTTCACAATGTACAGTGAGCCGGTGATGATAGATCCAAAATGCCCCCTTTCCTGGTTAAAAAAACAAACAAACAAAAACTCTAATATACTTATGATTAATACTCAGCAAAATTAAAAAAAAACATGTTGGTGGTCACAGAAGCCTTTGAAATGGGGCCACAGTTTCTCCTGTAAGCGACAGACATCAGAGGAATGGATGGTAAAACCAGAATGGCCAAGTTTTGAATTGGTGCCTAAATATTAATTATTTAAAAATTCATTTTATTGCTTTTTTTTTTTTTCTCACATCAGCTTGGCTCTTCTCATTTGATCATACCTTTCCTGTTACACATTTCGGAAAGTGTCAAGATACCCCATCATAAAGAATGAAAAGTCATCTCCCTGAAACACTGGAAGTTTCCAAGACATCAGCAACAGCAAAGCCAGGGTTCTTCGTAGGACGCTACACTGAGCTCTTTCAGATATTACCAACAGTGTTAGCTTGTCACAGCCTGGAGCATAGACTGATTGGCAGATGCTTCTCTCATTAGATGGGCATGTTCCGACTGCTAGAAGATGTTCCTGAGATTCCTCACACAGAGGAAACTTCTGGAGTTTTAATTCACCCTTAGACATTTAACTGTCATGATAGAAAGAGATATTTACAGACACTTGATCATTAAGACAATCTCTTGTTTTATTTATTTTTTATTTTATTTTAGAGGAACCTCAATCTCTTTAAGGAATCGACACATGGTTGCTAATGCTCTCTGTGAACTTCTAGAATCTTCTATGCTTCTGCTCTTCCTTAGACAACAAGATGAGGTAATGAGTTTTGGTATCTTCTCTCCATTTTCCTCGATCTTTCACTGGGTGTATTTTGTTTCCTTTTGAAGAATCTTCACAGAACAACCTTTATTTTCATCTCTAAAAATGGGTAAAGTCTCATTTCTTTTGGCTAAATCACTTGTTTTGAAGAATGAAGAATGTTGACTAATTTCTCCCAGAGTTAATTTTACTTCTGAGTTTCATGAGAATAAGATATCATGTAGTGGAGTAGAAACGACTCAAGCCATCCTTGCATTTTATCCTGATGGCTTGGGATGGCAGACAAAGTAAAGAGAGCTCTGCTGGGAGATCTCCAATCGTTTCCTTTCCAACCGTGAAACAAAGTATCTGTTGTCATCTGCACTGCTTTATATTCTAGCAACGAGGGCTGTATAAACAGAAATGGCCAGCTCCTGCATGTCTGTGGCCTCTCTGGAAGGAGACACACCAAAGAGAAAGGTGTACTGTGATCATTTCTGAAGAGGAAACAGTAGCATAAAGACTGCAAACAAGAAGCTCCTCTGATTAGGAAGGAGAGCTACACTGGCCCATAGGAAGAGGAGTAAGGACTCAAGAAGCGGTTTAATTCTATGCCCAATGAGCAGAATATGAGTACTGGCTCTCCTCTAGGGCTGACGGCCTAGGCAGTTGTGAGTTCTTGAACGCTTCAATAGCATGAGGCATGAGTTCTGTTTTATAAAGCAGAGTTTAAATCCAACCAGAATGCTGTTGCTCATTCCCAAAGCTATCGATCGAATGAGAGAAGCTTCTGTTCGCAGGAGATGGGAATCAGCACAGTCACAGAACTGCTCATCGCAGAGAATAAGAAAGAGACTGTGGAGTGCTCGTCCCTCCCCGAGGTCAAGGCAGAAGAGAGCAGGCACAAAGGGTGTAAGAGACAGAGGCTGGGGAAGACTTCTGCAAAAGTGTTTTCTCGAGATGTCAGGGCCATGGCACAGATGAATTCAGATCTCTGGCTACATGCACAAGACCTGCATGAGATCAAGGAGGCCAAAATCCCAGCAGGGGTGGGAGAGGAACTCACTAAGTCTCAACACTAACTGAGGAGCTGATAGCTTCTGGGGTAGAGACAGCACATGTGTGCAAATGCGACCTCCTGACAGGTTGCACCCGCTCCAGTAGACGGCCTGCAGCCAAGTGTGTACACACAGCACTAAGTGGACGCGGTGGACTTAGAAACAGAGTAAATGCAGTTGGAAGGGAATCCTGGTGGAAGACTATGGGAAGAATCTGAGGGTAGTGGGATGTGAATTTGATTAAAACACATACTCATATATTAAATTTTCAAACAATAAATAAATGAATCATTGTGACAGAAAGGATAGACGTTAGATGTCCCCGTTGGGGAGGAGACACCAAAGACAACAGTGGACACTTACTAAAGCAGACACAGCACAAGCAGTTACCAGGACCAGAGAGCCTTTAGTTACCAGGACCAGGGAGCCATTAGTTACCAGGACCAGGGAGCCATTAGTTACCAGGACCAGGGAGCCATTAGTTACCAGGACCAGGGAGCCTTTAGCTACCAGTCTCTGGGGATGCAGGAGTTGAGCAGAGCAGGCATACTCAGCCAAACTATAAACATGGAACAAGCTGACTCGGGCTGCTCATGTTCTGCTGTCTCTGTTGGGCGCACTACATGATCAAGTTTCTGAAACTGATTTTGCAAGAAAATTAGCTACTTCAGTCCTCCAGGAGCTGTGGGGGTGGGGGGACTCACTAGCCCTGACTCTTCCTGCTTTCCCATGTCCAACTTGACTTTACGAGGGGCAGACCACTATCGAGATGCCATCTTGGCTTAACTGCAATGCTGAGAAAGAGCCTTGGGGGGGCGGTGGAACAATGATCCTCCATTGTCAGTGTATCTTACCCCTCTCCCACACTGTCTATTCTGCTGATAAAAAGCAAGCTTGGCTTTGGAGAGATGGGTCTTATTTTATGTGCATGGGTGTTTTGTTTGCATGTATGTGTCTGTACCACATGTGTGCTCTGCCATGGAGATTGAAAGAGGTGTTGGATCCCTGAAACTGAAGTTACCTGTGGTTGTGAGCTTCCATACGGATTCTGAGACTCAAACCCTGGTCCTGTGGAAGAACAGCCGCTGCTCTTAACCAGCCACAGGAACAGAATTCTTGGTTAAAATTCTTTTGTCTTAACAAACCATGAAGCTTGTGCTGTTAAAACTGAAGGAACCATGCAAGGATAGATACCACTGCAGACCACACTTCATCAACGATCACACAAACCCGGGCCAGGGTGACTGCTTACTTCTGTTCCCCAGTCCTAATGCACAGCAGGGTAAGGACAGGGCTACTTCCGGGCAGCTTTAAGGGCACTCTCATTACTGGAAGTGCAGTTTAATGCTTATAAGTGATCATTTACAACTTTCATCTAGAATTCCTTCATGATAAGGGAACCCTTCATTAACGCACTCCCAGGGATTGCTCCAGGAAACCCATGGAGAGCCAGCACCAGAGACAGAGGTCCTAGAAACCACACTGACATACAGACAGTGTGGGCTTTTGCCAGTTAACTTGGACAGCTTCTAAATTTGCAGGGAAAGGGAGTAAGCTGTGTATAGAGTTGTTATGGGAATAAACAGAAAAGTGGTCAGATTCCACAAAAACATCACCCTCCAAATCCATGGGCTGTGTTACTTTACATATCAGATGAGAAGTTTTCTGTTTGTTTTTGAAGCCGGGTCTCATGTGCTTCGGGCTGGCCTAGAACTACATAGCTGAATGTGACTTTGAACACCAGATTCCCCCGCTTCCTCATCCCAAGTGTTGGGATGACAGGTGTGTCAGTACACTCCGTTTTGTGCAACGACAGAGCTCAAACCAAGGGTTTCATATCAGCAGAGTCACGCTGCCAGCAACTGGGCATATTTTTGGTGTTGTTAAATTTAGGAGGAGTATCCTGGGTTACATAGACGAAGCCAATGTTATTGGAGAGGTCATCAGAAGGAGAGACAGTAGGACCAGAGTCAGAGCAGGGAGCAGGTGGACAGCAAGGTGGGGGGGATGGAGTCTATCCTTTTGCCTTTGGGGAGGAAGACAGGGGCTAAATGGTTGTTGAAAGCTTCTAGAAGGTTAGAGAGTTAAGACAAAGTTTCCTTTTGGTCTGGAGAAGGGAGGTCAGTGGGTTTGGATTTCTAAGGTCTAGAACCACGAGCTCATAAACCTGTTTTGTATCTATCAAGAATACCACTTGTAACTTCGGAGCCGGGAATCTGATACAACGTTGTATCTAAAGCCAAGCAGACCAGCTGGCAACTCCAGAGAAGCCAATGAAATGCTCGTTGCTTTCCACTCCGTTCCTCCCTTGAAAGGGACCAATGTTTAGAGTCTATGCTAGAGCAGCTTCAGCACAGACCCTTTAATGAGTAGCACAGTGCGTTTTTAGGTCTCTGTTGTCCTGTACATTTACAGAGGAGTGTGCTTGCTGTCTGCCAACCAGGGCTGCACTGAAACTGTTTGATTATTTTCTGGAACTTTGCAGGGAGGAAAGAAAGTCTGAATACCAAGACAGAAAAAAGAAACCCATTCTACAGACCTCCCAACAGGGCTCTGAATCAAGGCATCTCAGCCTCGATTGGCTAGTGTTTCCTACTGGATGTGTGTACTGTCTGTAGAACCCACACTAAAATAAACCATAAAAAAACACATGTAATGTCTTTAAAATAATGACAATATATGAACTAATGAGGATTTGTTTTCTCTCCTTTCTAGCCCCGCCCTTCTCTCACTCTCTCGCCTTATTCCTTGCTTTATGAGCAGGGTCTCACTTTGTAGCTGAGCCTCTCCTGGAACTTGCTAAATAACCCAGGCTATCCTTGAATCCTTTTGCTTCACCTTGCAAACTGCTGGCATTATAGGTGTGAGTTCTTATGCCCGGTAGGCTTACCTCTCCACCCTGAAAACAAAATCAGTGTTTATTTTCATAGAGGCTGTGTCGATTTCAATTACTATGCTAGTTAAGAAAAAGGGGTTTTGTTTTGCTCTGTAGCCAGCTCTCAACAATTCCTGAGAGTCAATTACATACTCCAGAGAGAAGCCATTCCCAGGTCTGACAGAGGAGCATCTGTTAAACCGTGAGATAGATGCTCAGGTGTAACTGTGGCTTTTCCTGTAGAAGCTGAAGCAGCAGACAACCATCAGAATGCAGAGGGGAACTCATCAGCTCCCAAAGGCAGCCTTGTGTCTAATGCCTTGCCTGCATTCCTACCTAATACAAAAATAATGACTGTTTCTGCCTTTTAACATGAGAGCACGTTTAGGGCAAAACCCCCCAAGCAAACAAAAAGACAAAACAAACAAATTTTAAAAAACCAAAACAAACAACAACAAAACACATCTCCAAAATTACTTCCATCAAAACCCTTTATTTCCTACCTCCTCAAAACGTTATAGGACAAATAGATGCTTTACTCATGAGCTAATGGTAATGTCTTGAAGGACTTGTCATCTGCACGTAGGGAGAGAATCACAGAATGTGAACCAAATGCTTCTAGAATTGAATGATGCTTTATACATGTCCCTGGAGCAGCAGCTGTTTATATGTCTCTTCCAGGCTGAAGAGGGTTGTCTTCTGGGGACCCACCCTCTGCTTTCCTCTCTTGGGTATGAGGAGATGAATTTGTGATGCTAATCAATATTTCGGTCTCTCAGACGTGTGGGGATATCAGCTCATATTGAGGCGTCTGTCATGTGACGTTAGGTTGCAGTGTTTATTGTCTAAGTAATGACTGCAGAAATAATTTCCTAGCTAGACAGCATGGATCTTCCTGGATAAAGGACTTACAAGGATTCTACTAGGTGCTATAGTGACTGTACAAATCAATGAAAGTTACTGGAATCCAATGACAACAAATGACATGCACCTCCCTAGGAAGGGAACATGGAACCTAAGATCTTGATTTGGATTGTGGTACCATGTGGGTCTGGAGTCTCAGGGATTAACCCCTGGGTGTTCTCTCTCTCTCTCTCTCGCTCTTTCTCTCTCTCTCTCTATTTGTCTCTCTGTTTATCTCTCTCTCTCTCTCTCTCTCCTTGTCTCTCTCTCTCTGTCTCTCTCTCTCTCTCTCTCTCCCTGTCTCTCTCTCCCCCCTCCCCCCTCCCCCCTCTCTCTTTCTCTCTCTATGTGTATGTATATGTGTGCATGTGTATTATGGTGTGTGTGTATGTGTGTGTGCACGAATATTTAGATCCTTGTATGTGAATGTGGTCACGTACATGTGGACCACAGCAAAGTTTGGAGGGAAGAGGACAACCCAGGTGCCAGTACCAACCTTCCACCTTATGTGGGAAAGGACGCATTTATTGCTTTTAGCTGTTTGAGCCAGGCTGTTACCTGTGCTATTTTCAGGATTTCTCCTGTCTCTGCTTCCTATCTTCCCAAAGGAACACTGGGATTTTTATTCTGTCTGTTTTGTAGGAATTCATACTCAAGTGTTGAGAGTAAAGATTCTTGTTCTGTCTGTCTGTCTTGTAGGAATTCATACTGAGGTCCTCATGGCTGAATGGCAAGTGTTTTTACCCACTGAGCCGAGCCGTCTCCATAGCTCTATTTTAAGTAAGTTGAGTTCCATTTTAAGCAAGATGATTTCTTTGTCTTATTTAATAATCTGTTCTGGGAAAAACCTACTTATTCTCATTCTAGAAAAACATTTTCTGAATTCCTAACAGGAAAAGTATATTCCAGGAATAAGTCTCTGGAGATGGACTCCCAGCTTTTCAGACCATTAACAATTGATGGACCAAACCCTATTTTATTAAACATCTTTACAGATGTTTCTGCTCCCTGCGTCTTTCCTCTTGACTCTAGAAAGGATCTCTGCCTTCTCTTATAAAATCACTAGTGAATCTATCTCCTTCTGCTACCGCCCAAGAGGGTCACATAGTATCTTGTCTCTAAGAACCCATGACCCAGGAGCTGGGTGTGGTGGCTGTGATCACATAGAACTCCAGAGCACTTAGGCTCCTTGGCTCAGAGAGACAAGAATGCTGTGTTCTTCCCAAGCTCTGGACCACACCAAGGAAATATGATGTGTTGATGATGTCAGTGGCCTGAGTCATTGCCTTTGTCAAAGCTGTGACTATAAACATTAGGTTCTGTAATCTGCCTACTTGGAATTCGGTTTCCTGTAGCTTTAGTGCTATTTTGAAACAGAGTCTAGAGGTGATGAGAAATAAAGTTAGCTGTTTCTATCTGGACCAACCTGATGAATCTCCAGCCTTTGACGTTCTAATTATGTGTTTATGTATGTGTTTGTGGGGGGTAGTCAACATGATGTGGTTACCCATGGAGGCCTGAAAAGGGCGTCAGAGCCATCAAGCTGGAGTTACAAGTAGCTGTGAGCTGTCCAATATAGGCTGGGAACTGAACTCATGTTTTTGTAAAAGCAAGTGCTCTTAACACCGGAGCCATCTTGCTGTATTTTCTTTTCAAGAAAAACTGTCTATTCTAAAGCATTCAGATTTTAGACTAGGTGGTTGTAGACACAACCACTGGATATACAAGGATACTATGCATATCCATATATACTGGATATACAAGGACCTCTCAGATATATTGATTGGCTCAGCAGTTGCTGCAATGAAATAACCATTACTGTATAGTGACATCCAGGCATGCAGATATGGACTTGTTAATATTTCTAGCATGAGAGGGGCAATTAGACTATAAAGACTCTACCTTGACTTCCTAACTGCATGGGTGGTGTTAAATTATGTAAGAGGTGCAAAGCTGAATCTCGTGGTACTCCAGTGAGGCACCTTTCATGACCTGAAAGCCACTCCAGGTCAGCTTCTCAGTGATGCAGATGCTTTTGAGCCATCCACGTTCCTGTAAAGAACACTAATGAATTCAACCATCCATGAATCTGAAATTGAATGGAATTATTCATTTCCTTGGTCTATTGGTTATCTGTCTGTGTGAATATATGTTTTTTGTTTGTTTATTTTGTTCTTTTTGTTTGTGTTTTTGTCTCCCTAGGAAACCTCAAAACAAAACACCATGTTATAGTGGAACCAACTGTGAATGAGAAAGGATGTCTATTGACATTGTGGCATCTTCTAGAACCCAGAATTAAACATGGCAAGGCACAAGTATATAAAAGAAAAACTGAATAGTTACTTAAGTAAACAATTGTCTATGTTTTTGATATGTCTAGTAGATAGTTAAGTTAGTTATTAGCAGGCTTCAAGGTTGTTGGAAATGAACCCCATTCTTCATAATCATCAGCTTGTAGAACCAAGAATGGAGACAGCAGGAGTCTGATGACTGGACACACACACACACACAGAGAGAGAGAGAGAGAGAGAGAGAGAGAGAGAGAGAGAGAGAGAGAGAGAGAGAGACAGAGACAGAGAGAGAGACAGAGAGACAGAGAGACAGAGAGACAGAGAGACACAGAAAGAGAACAAGAAAGGACAGAATAAATAAATAAATAAATAAATAAATAAATAAATAAATAAATAAGGAAAGAAAGAAAGAAGGAAAGAAGGAAAGGCAGGAAGGATCTGAGTCCCTCTCTGGCTCTAAGAGGAAACATGATATTCTCAATTTCCCAGAAGCCTGTAAAATTTACTTGCTAGGCGGATGCTTTCTGGTAAGGGAAAGGAGCATTTCATTGTCCTGCCCATAAGACTCAATCTAGATGGGCCGTCATTCACCTACACAGGAAAATACTGATCAGTAAGGGCTGCCAGTTGTAGCGACGTTAGAGGTGACAGTGTCAAGCCCACCTGTAGCAGGATAATTTCCCCACGACATTTTATAATAAACTCAGTAATGTGGGAGGAGTAAATGAGAGGAAGACGTGGAGGAAGAGGAGGAGCTAGGAAGGAGAGATGTAGCAGCCATGGAGAACCACGCACGGGTCCAGGACGGTCCTGGGTAACAATTTATATCATAAGGTTAGATATTGGGAAACAACTCTATTTGTTAATTGAGCATTTCTAAATATATAAAGCCTTTGGATAATAATTAAGCTTTAGAATCTCATTTCTACCGGGTACCATGTGGATGGTGGGTATTGACTGGGGTTCAGCTAAGCTTTGTGGACACAGTGTGGTGGATTGGCAGAGCCATATCCCATGCTGGCATCTTGTGGGTGCCAGGGCTGGTTCTTCTGGCTAGTCAGAGTTGAGCAGCAGTGACAGCATGCCACTGCTCTTTGCCTCAGGCCTTGCCTAGTCAGGAACATGGTGGCCACATAATAACAAGCCAGAGTGGGTGCCGCAGCTATAAATTTTAACCATAACACCCACCCCCAATGGAGGTCAGCATGCTGCTCTCCTCTCTCTGATTTCACATTCACATTGGATGACTGCTCTGCCCTGCAATGGTTCCTTTGACTACTGGACACTCTCACCCCTTGAGAGGTGTCCGGTTTACTCTCTATAAATCTGTCTTTGTGTGTAATGACGCATTTCAACTGAATTCTTTTGATAAAGACAAGCATTATGGAGCTGAGAGGTTTCATCATGAGACACAGGTATAATAACCAGGATTTATATATACATAGACAAAGGAACTTAACATTAGTTGAATTAGAGGTAAAAAGTATCTAAAGATATCCACAAAGCTGGCCAATTGTAGCAGTGAGAACCTGATGTTCTCACCTAGACACCCAGATGCCTAGAACCACACCCAGCACAAATGCTGTTCAACAAGTATTTGCTAAACAGATGAGCTGATTTCCCATTTCGCAAAAAAGAGACAACGGCCTGATTATTATTCTCAAACCTATACACGAAGAGAAATCCAGTGCCAACATTTTAAGTGATAATTTTCCTTCCTACCACCAAAAATACATTTTGATGAAATTTATAGAAGATGCTAATTTAATACAACTTAATACAGTATCTATATTTGGACTAGGGTCCAAATACTTTCAACAGCACACATAATATGGCAGCCAGTCATACGGAGGAAGAACGCAGAGTTCACAGCCAGGGACAGTGATTGTCACTTGCTGTGTCATGAGGACCTAGCAATGGTGAATCTCCACTGTCCACTTGACTGGGCGTAGAATCAACACGGAAACACACATCTGGGTGTGTCTATGCAGGATTTTCCAGTAAGGTGACTGACAATGGAAGAACGAGATTGAATGTTGGTGGAACCACACAGTGGTCTTGGGCTCCAGAAGGGATAAAGCAACCTGAGTACCAACATTCATCTCTCTCCACTTCCTGAGTCTGGGCACAGTGTAAGCAGCTGCCTCACACTCCCGCTACCAGCTAAGTAAGGGATGTCCATTGCAAGACTGTGGGTGAGTTTTTTCCTCCAGTGTGTCTGTTGTATATGTTTTTGCTCACTCTGGAGGACATTGCATGCTTTACCGGCACACAGCTTTCAATGTCTCTATCAGTTATGTTTTGCAGTTTCAATACAGTGAATGTAATTCCCTATGTACATTTCTATACACCGCTCTAACCATCATAGGGCAGCTGCAGACAACGGGAGCCACCAGCTCCTAATGAAACAACTTCCTGACAGTAAGATGATTCAGGAGGATGTTCATGATCAACGGAATAGAAAATAGCTGCTGCCACGTTGCCATGACGTCATAGTCATGTTTATACCAAGACGGATGCTTGCCACTAATGTTAATTAATAGCCGGTATCCTAGAAATGCCCAAGATAGTACAGATATAGGATTAAAAACACATTTTACCTGCTGCCGTTTTTCAAATTCCAGCTTGATCCGGGACTTGATGCAATTACATGTGTCCCGATAGGTTTGCTGCAGGGCAAGTTCCATGAGGTGCTTATGGTAGGCTCCCGCCAAGTTCCCACAGATGAAAATGATCACATTGGCCAGTATCTAAAGAGACAAAAGTGAACATTTAATATGGTAACAATCTCTTCCTTGTGGACCCAACAGAAGCAGACTGTATATATGTCAGGAAGAATCTTTAAAAAAAAAATTAAAAGACTCGGAATAATTTTTAGTTCTGCTTCTCAATTGACATTGGTATTCTGGTTTGCCCAAAACAAAACAAACAAACAAAAAATCATCTCTTGGGATTCTATCCTTTATGGCATGTGTGCCCTTTAGGGTCACTCCCTGGATTTTGAACTCAACCTTTGTCTCTTCTGATGCATTGTGAATATGATACCTGCATTTTGTACCCAGTGCAGGGCTTGCAGCCTTAAAGATTTAACAGCACTCTCTTGTCTGCTATCAGGACAAGTGTATATGCCCCTTATCTATTGCATTTGTTTCAAGAAGAGAGATATGTGGAGAAGGGCTTCCCCAGCCAACCTGCAGTCTACCACACTAAGACAGTTTCAAGTTTGCTACACAGCACCACTGAGATATGCTGATCAACGATATCCTCACTGTAAATGTATCCACTAAAGCTCAATAAGTAATTTTTTTGTTTATAGACAAATAAGGGAATGTTTTTAACAAAATAGCTGTGATTCTTTTGATGAGTAAAAGTGTGTTCAAAGAGTTTAATGGAAAAAGAAAAAAATAGATAAAAAGAATCTGAAAACTGCCCCAACTTCCCTGCCCAGGAAGAAGCCTTCTGTCCAGAAGGCTGTGTTCATCTCCTTCACATTCCTATTTTAAAATTTGGTTCTAGACTTATTTTGTCAAGATGCCCATTTTGTTCATAAAGGCCAGATGGCACGTCTACTGCAGCTGTATGCTTCAACTGTTTGATGCAACATAAAATAAAAGGTGTCCGAGATTACAGAAATGATGTGTAGGCAGGTTTCCAAATTCCTAGTTAGTATTCAGTTCTGTGACACATTTATTCATGTCTATATATGTCTATATTGCTCGACACTACTGCGTTAGTATTCCATGTGCTCGCGTTCTGCCACAGATGTCAACCTCATGTATAAAACCGTGACTTCCTCTCTGATCACTGCTTTAGACTCAGTTACTAATAATATGAGAAGTCAAAAGCCGTGCATATTTTTGTGCTTCATTTATGCTACAAATTTGCTCTCAAGACACATTCCCTTTATATTCCCGTCAGCAGGGGGTGGCAATGGCCTACCCACTGTGCCCTTGTCATCTGGCACATGATTCTCATACTGCAAGCTCCCGAGTGCTCAGTTGTGAACTCACAGGTCTACCCAGGAGATGGACAGACACACCACATGACTGTAATTCTACCAGGACAAGTCACTTGGAACTTCAGTAGCATCCGAAAGGCATTGTTTCCAAAGGCCTCGTGTTCCCCAGCGGACACAGTGGGCAGGAGATTTATTCCCACACCTTTGAAGTTTCTCAGATTTGAGTTCCAGAGAATTATGGGTATCGTCACTTCACCCTCTCTGACCAACAGGTTTTCTTCTGACTGTCTCACTGGAGTTTCTCTGAGTAAAATATGGAGGCCATGCAGCTTGTTTCTTTTATCCTGGACTTAAACAGAGAGACCATTGGCATCTACTATGTTCCGAGCCAAACTGTGTATCTAATGGAGCAGCACTCAACAAGGCTGTGGAAGACCTTCCTCTGCGAGGTAGACAGGAGCGTACGTAACCGTGTTTCCAAAGTTGCAATGATAATAAAGGTGGCCATGGTTGTTTGCATCTGTCTAATGCCTTATATCCTGACAGGCTGTGGGCACGGAAGGAAAAGATATATCAATTTTAAGTACCCCAAAGCCCTGGGGCATGCAGGAGAATCAAGGCACCAAGTGGGAGTAAAATTAAGATGAGGAGAATGGGGTGATGAGCTTGTCTCAGAGTTGCTGCTGGCATTCTGTAGAATCCACAAAGTCTGCAGACTGGGAGGAGCCTTCAGTGCTGCTCTAGTAACCCACTCGGGAGGTGTAACCTATGTGGGAGGCGTAACCCACTCGGGAGGCGCAGCTGCTGCTCCAGCTCAATCTCAGAATTCTCCTCTAAGACATTTCTTTATGCAGCCATATTTTATCTCTAAACCATTAGTACAGATAGTTAAAAAATATTAACTTCGGTGAGGCCCCCATGTACTTTTCTTGTGTGCTGTATGCACAAGGAGCCTATTCATATGTAATTAGTGTGACATATATATGTAGTGCGTATGCCTGTATCTCTATGACTCACACATATGACCCATATACACAAGTGTTTTATGTGCTGTGGGGGGTGGCATGTGCATTCATAGTCCATGAGTGTATGCACCAGGTCAAAGGTTCCTGAGAGCAATGTGTCAGATTTCTGTTATTTCCACACATTCCCTAACATCAAATTCTTTCCATGGTTGTACAGTAACACCCTGCCTCAATCAGGGGCAATTCTGGAGTGAATAGGAAGTCTTGAGGGCATTCTTTTGTTTGTTGGTTTTTGGTGTGTTTTCATTCTTCAAGACAGTCTCACTATGTACTTCTGGTTGTCCTGGAACTCACTATGTAGAGACCAGGCTGATCTTGAACTCACAGAGATTCATCTGCCTCCACCTCCTGAGTGCTGGCTTTAGAGGTGTGTGCAACTATGCCCAGCTAGAAAACATTCTTAATGTTCTACTTGAGGGGATCCACTTGCAGCCAAACAAGACTGGTTTGGGATTCATGTCTACACCATTCATAAACTGACACATTTAGCCTCTGTGAAATGGCCATCTGGTTTGCTGAAGATGGTTCAGACCTCATCATCCTTTAAGAACGGTGTTCAGAGAAATGCAAGGAATGAGGAAAGACAAGACAAGGCCACTGCTCAACTAGAAAATGCCAACTCTTTCCATAGTAAACACAGCTGAAATAATAATAATAAAGTAATTTAGTTACTATCTGTGAGAGCTGGTTCCATTCTTCCCAGAAAAGTGTCTTCGAAACAAATGCAGAGAATTTGGAAGCTAAACCCTTCATATTGGAATATGAACCCCAGGTAAGAACCAGAACTAGCAAAACCATGTCTGTGCCCCAATCTTCCCAGCAGGGGGCTCAAGTGTAGTCTGTCAGACCAGCATTCCAGCTCAGAGCCTCTTCCACCACCAGGAAATGGGTCCTTTCTATGTAGGCAGGTTGCCGTGTTTACTTGCAGCTGAACAAGACTGGTTTGGGATTCATGTCCACACTATTCATAAACTGACACATTCAGTCTCTGTGAAATGACTATCTGGTTTGCTGAAGATGGTTCAGATCTCTTCACCCTTTCTCTTTCTCAAAAGGGAGGTACCCTTTTCTACCGAGGTGCACCCTGTCCCACAGTCCCCAGGACGACTGTTGATTGGCTCAGACCCAAGATATCAAGAGAATGCTTATCCTCTCCGGGACCAACTCTGATGAAGGGCTCTGTCACCA
Source organism: Arvicanthis niloticus (assembly GCF_011762505.2). NCBI lineage: Eukaryota > Metazoa > Chordata > Mammalia > Rodentia > Muridae > Arvicanthis > Arvicanthis niloticus. Next base: position 6,017,770 of record NC_047676.1, on the reverse strand, counting down.
TAGCACTGCAGGTCAGAGTTTTTTCTTCAATACCTTAGCCATCTTCTGTCCCACGCCTGGGAGCAGGCTGTTTTGGGAATGCTGCATCCAGATCAGACCCATAATTGCATCTTCTGTCCCACCCATTCACATTGCCAATGTGGCATCAGTCAATTGATTCTTATCCCACAAGAAATTATGGGGCAGGAGAGATAGTCCAGTGGGTAAAGTGCTTGCAGGCAAACATGAAGACCTGGGTTCGATTCCCAGCACTCTGTGAAGGCTGGGTATAGTGGCATGCTCCTGTAATCTCAACAATGAGGAAGAGGGAACAAGAAAGTTCCTGGAGTTCACCTGCCAGGCAGTCCATCCAATCAGCAAGCTTCAGGTTTGGGGAAGGATACCAAAAGTAAGGTGGAAAGCAATTGGAGGAGACACTTGACCTTGTTGACTCTTGGTCTGTACACATGCACATGCCTGCACACACACATGCACATAAGGTACACAACACACATATACATATGTACACACACATATAGACATGTGCAGTGCATACCCACATATATACATTCACATACATACACAAATGCAGAATGCATACACATGATACAGATACATGTACACATACATGCACAATGCATACACATGGACACACATGCACAACATATACATACATTTACATACATACACACATGCACAACACATATATACATGTGCACACACATACATACATGTATACCTATACACACATACACACACATTTACACACATACACATGCATACATATGAACATGTGTACACATGCACAAACACACACATACAGACAAACTTAAGAAAATTTCTCAGTATTCATTAACAAAAACCTGTCCGTTCAAGGAAAGTGGGCTTATGTGTCTGCCTAGCCAAGGGTTTGAAGAAGAGCTTCTTTTAAGCTATTTATTCCTCTTTTTAAAAATTTATGTTATCTTTATGTGGTGTGTGTGTGTTGGTGTGTGGATGTGCATGTGTGTGCAAGCATTCGAGGAGGCTGGAGGTACTGGATCCCTTATATAAGCTGTTGTTGTTCATCGTGGGTTCTGGTATCAGAACTTGTGTCCTCTGCAACAGCAGTAGCTTTTGATCCCTCTCTTACCATCCCATCATTCGCTCCTGATGCCTTTCAACACTTCCCTGGGTACCAACAATTAGAAGGAATTCATCTCCTGAGCTTTGTGTGCACAAACAAAGGAAAATGTACAAGAAGTAAATGACTAAGACTTAATGCCAAATAAAATATGAGATTTTTTTTTTCTGAAGGAAAAACCTTATGAATTACTTCTCTTGATACCTGGTTTTTATCTTGGTGTCTGGTGTTCTGTGGTTAACAGAACTGGCTGTGGGATTTCAATCACATCATGTATTTACAAACATGACTAATGTTCTGAACCATTGTTCTTTCAGACTGATGCAGTCATGTGATTTCACATTAAATCTCAGGTGTGGAAGAAATGATTAGGTTAAGAGTTTGCTTTTCAAAAATAACATCAAAGGCTTTTATTTTTCAGAAGGCTGTCAAACAGAACATATAATAAAGAGTCTTATTTTCACATTGTTTGATTTTGTTTGATAGCACCATGCTGTCTCTTTGTCGCTTTTATCTTGCTGTTTCATTTAGATATCCTCACCTTTGTCAGAAAACAGGACAAGGAACTTAGCCTCCTCTGAAAGGTTTGGAAGAAAACAAATTCTTTTAGATAATAACACCAGGTCAGCATTACCCTGAAGATTAAAACCAAGCCTTCAGATTGTGCAGGGCTCAGGTATGGAATCTGTACTTACACAGCCACATGGAAGCCTGCTGTGTCCGAGGTTCTTTCATTCCCTGCATCTGACTGATAGAAATGTTGAGATCTGTCAAACCTTTTCATGGATTCTCAGAGGTGCATGTTAATGTACCCTGGGTGCAGAATTGACCAGGATTCACCAGTAAGCAACAATTTGGCTTTGTTTCCTGCTGGCTACCACCTTTCCTCCAAACACTTTCCAATCTCCAAGCTCTGAGGAGTCTAGACAGCACACCATGCTTTATCAATCCTCTCACAGTCAAGGAAAGAAAATTGCATAACACGTGAAAGCAGCCCCTGGGCTGTGCTACTTTTCCAAGATTGGTGCTGTTGGGACAACTCATATCCCAACCCTTGCCTGTAGGAGAACTACCTTTGCCAGGGCATAGAAGATCTCTGAGGAATTTAAGAGATGTACATTTTTTTTTAAAGCAAGGGACACTTTTTATTATCCTTACAAGCAGAAGGAAGGGGGATGGGATAGGAGGTTCCTGGGTGGTGGTGGGGGGAATGGGGTAAGGTGATAAAATCTGAAATGTAAATATAATATTCAATAAAAAAAACAAGTTATTTGTATCTTCTGCTATGCAAGGCTTCCACCATTTAGAGTTATTTTAAGTGGCTACATGTTGGAGACCACATGTCCTTGGAGGAGGACATGTTCAGAGAGGAACATAAGGAGAATATCAAGCTGCTTTCACGAACCACGTGGTCCAAAGAGGTGACCCATCTGAGAAAATGTCACCTGGGAAGGAAACATTTAAGAATGCTAATTTATTGAGTTCAAATGCCAGAGAAATTCATCAAATCCTGTAGGTGACGGCTCAGATCTCTTGTGACTCTGAGATGCTGTGCATTAAAGAGGCCAATATTTCATTTTGTTTTGCAATATATTTGGGGTGGGAAATTAAAAGAGATGCAACAGATAGAAAGAAGCACTCACACATGCTGAGGGGTGAGGTGAAGTGCCTGCCATGGTACAAGACCACCTACCACAAAATGATGGTTGTTCACCACCAGGAAAACAGCGCCGCGTAAGAGGGGAAAGAATTTGAAGCACGATATCAATATGCAAAAATGCCAAGTATTAGTTCTAGAAAAAGTAAGAGGGAAGACAATCCATAGAGAGCTGCAAATGAGTCCCCAGCAAGCTCTGCGCATCTCCAGGGCATCACATTTGGCTCACGACAGTGTTCTGGAGCCGAGAATGATCAACTGACATTCTCCTTTATATATTTCTCAATCATGGCTAATCATGGGTAATCTCAAGGCCCACCTTAGCACATCTAAGAATTAAATTAGCGGTATGCAGTGGGCTTAGGATCCCAGTAGGCAGTGGTATGATGGTTATTTTCATTACAGTCTTTCATATTTTTTGATACATCTTTTTTTTTAAATAAATGAAACCTATTGGGTTATTTTCTAACTATATTGGGCTACAGAATGGTAGTCCACAGGGCTGGCGCTCAAGTTCCGGTGCAGTGAGTAGGCAGCAGGGGAGAAGGTGGCCTTTAGAATTTATTTTTTTTCCTTTTCCAATGAGATCTTGAAACTTAAAGGAAGGATGAAGTTTGGAAGATCAATAAGATCTTGACAATCATTTATTTCCTACAGCTAGTTATTAAGAACACAGCTTCCCACCAAAAAGGGAATTAACCACACAGAAATCTAATGCATTTCACAGCTCAGTGGCTTCAAACTTGAACTGACTGAGAGCAGGTCATTCTGAATGACAGAATGGATTATATAGAAAGATATAAAATTGGACTATTCAGAACTCTGTGGTGGAACACTACACAAGGCTCCCTCACGACTTCTGGTTCCTACTTTGTGTAGAGGAGGGCACTGCATCTCTGGAGACTTCAAGCTGACAGGACCATCTTAGCCACAGGCTTATCCATAGGAAGAGGAAGATACATCAGATGAATGTTACAAAGAAGTTACAATGATAAAAACAAGAGAAATACAGAAACCAGGCTTTAAATATCTTTAACTTGCATTTTGTCTGTCCTTTGAAAATGTCTTAAGTGTATAGCATGCATTCTGTTCAAGTCTGTTCAAGAAGGACTTTTTAAAACCATATCACAATTTATGAGTGGATGTTGAGCCTTTTGTGGTAGGTTAATGGAAGAGGAACTGTTAGGAACACAGCCCACATTTTTCACGTCTTGCATGCAGAACTGGGGCCAGTTGTTTCCTTTTAGCCAGGAACCTACTCTGCCTCAAATCTCTAAAAAGTAGCCTGTCAGACACTTTCTCTTCCTCCTCATTCCTCTATTCCACAGCTCCAACCTCAGAGCTCCCGAGAACACACAGGCCTTCTGTCTTTGTTGAGGTGGGACCCTGATATGTGGGTGATTCCATCTGATACTTTGTCATCTGGTAATGGTTGCCTGAACTTTACTTCCCCACTGACAGCCAATAGAGGTCACCATGTCCTTAGACTTTGAAAGTCTAGTGTCCCCCTCCTACCCCTAGTGAGACCCAAGGGGCCAAGGGGTCTTCAGACTACTAAGTGGCTTTTTGATGCTGTTTCTGGATCTTTCTAAATCTGCTATCCTATGGGAATGGCCTATTGCCTTAGCAGAATGCATTTTAATTTAATGTCTGAAAACTCATCCAATGTGTTTTCAAATGTATATGAGCATGTAAGTGTATTGTTCCTACGATCACAGTTTTACTAGTCTTTAATAAGCTTTTCTAAGAAACAGTATATAATTTGTCTTGTTAGGATCATTTTGGCAGGATTACCTTCTTTTCAAGAAAATTTAAACGCACTTTTCATTAATTTAGACTCTAATTAATCTGAATCAACAAAGGTTAATTTCATTTAAATACCATCTATAATTTATTTTATTCATTACTGTTTAATAGATAATGTGGCATGTCCTAATTTGACTAAGGAAAACATTAAGGTTTTATCTTTTATACTTAATAGATGGATTTAACTATGTGGGTACTGAAGGTCACAGCACAATGGAGGAGTGGCCTGCACAGAGACATATGGATAATAATGAGCAGGAGGAACGGTCAATCTTCAAGGTGAAAAATATGGAATTAGTAAGCATGTCCCCAGGAAAGGTATGATTATGTTACTGCAAAATTGTCACTGACTCCCAGGGAAGGGGAAAGGCAAGGAGTGTTACGGTTCCTTAAGATGACTTTGAACTATGATGTTCTTTCCACTATGACGAAAACAGGCAGCGAACAGTCACATAAGAATTAAAAACAACATACAGACAAACAAACAAAACAAACATATTTTTTTGATCTGTGACCATTTGCAGATAGAAAAACAACAGTCAAAGATAGTACTTTTGAAAAAGGATGCCTGAGAAGTAGTTTCCTTGATAGGGTGTGGGGCTGGATACAGTAAAGCATTCTCTTTCCCCAGAGGGCTCCTTCTGAGTCACCTCAAGCACCTCCCTTTCTGTCTGTCTACATGTTCCTGTGAGTATGTGAAGGCAAGGTCTGAAACACAATGAAACCTCCCTCTGACTTCTGGGAAATTTCCACCAGGGAATAAGCAACTATTTTACCTAGTGTACTAGTTAACTTCTGTGCTAACATATTGTGGCTGCATCTGCATCCACAAGTTGACAGTGACCACAGCTCAAAGCTGAGCACATTCCTAAACATACCTTCCAACACTGTCTGTCTATCTATCTATCTATCTATCTATCTATCTATCTATCTATAATCTATCTATCATCCATCCACCCAAGAAGACTCTTAGACCAACCAATACCATGGTGTGAGCAGGCTGAGCTAAGGCTTCTCTCTGATTCACATATGGTTGTCTTCTTATTGTACCTTTGTAACTGTTGCATTATCTATTCACACTGATAATGGCAGAGAACACAAACGAAGTCATGTATATCCCAAATGAAGCTACTAGTTCCCAGTGATACAGGTTGGAAAGTCCAATCATGGTGCCAATAAATTTGTTGATGTTGGAGTCCAGTGTGGAACCCTGAATGCTACACCCTCCCTAGAGTCATGCTGTGCCTGTGCAAGGTGGCAAAAGGAGGCTGAGTTCGTAGTTCTAAAATGGTGCAGAGATGCACCATGCCCTTGGCACGTCATAGACATGGCACTGACAACTACTTAAAAGGAAATTAAATTCATTTGCATTTTGAAGTGGATATTTGTATTATACCACCTTGCATGGCCTGTATCTGCAAGTGCCCTGGAAGTATCAGCGCCCTGCAATTATCAGTGCCCTGGTCTTCCCTTCTTATTGGGACAACAGGCAACCTGCATTAGAGCTATCTCTGATGTCTGATTTTACTCTCAATACCTCTTCAAAGACCTTATGTCCAAAAGAAGTCACATTCTGAGTGACCATACTTTAACACATGAAATCTGAGTTGACACAATCAGTCCTTATCAGCATGAAGATATATATTATTTTTCCTGAATTTTTACTTATTTATGTGTTTGTAGATACACATGTGCACGTGGTGGTCACAAGACAATTTTTGGGAGTTGGTTCTGCCCTTCTGTCTTAAGATTCAAGAACTGACCTCAGATCTGCAGACTTATACAGCAAACACTTTTGCCCACTGAGCTATGCCACTGGGCCATAAAATGAGTTTAAGACAAAAAAATTTATTTACATATTACCAGCAAATAATACTCAAAGAATAAAACTTTGACATTATAAAATGTGAGGCTGGTACCTTTTTCTGAGAAATGACTCTTGTTGCTGAAGGTGACTTACTATGTACTGAGAACCAGTCATTAAGGCCCCATACTGGGATTTTGGGGGCAGGGAGGGTCTGGTTTGACCTGGTACAGGTCTTATGCATGCATTCCCAGGCACTGTGAATTCCTGTGCGTCATAGCTCTGAAGTGCTCAGCACTGAATGAAATATCTCTATCTATATCACACCTCCACACAAGGTTCATGGATTGATGCAGAAGAGGAAGCAGAAAGATTTTTGAGATCTTGGGGTATCGGTAGTCTGCCACAGAGCAGTGTTTTCACAAGAGACAAGATTCTAATCTCAGTTCCGGAGATTCCTGGATGCTTGCGATACAGTCTGCCATTGGAGAGTCTCATCAAAGATCTATCTATGAGTGGGATGGACGTAGCTGAAGGAAGGTTCATGACAAGCAGAGCATACTTCCTCAAATACTGCCAAGTTTTACTAGGAGAACTAAAAGTATGGAAGGAGCTTTTCTTGATCCACAATGCCTGCAGTGTGTCATTAATTTCTTATAGTGCTCCGAGGCCCAAAAGAACCCTCTAGTGATTTTACTATGCTACTAGGAAGGTCAAGAAAACTTATATATTACATTCTAAAAACTTAGTAGTTGCAACTAGTCCTCATCATTATATGTTGAAATCAAATATGGTATTTTACGTCATCCTCAAGTAAGCATAGTGACTTACTACCAAAAGTCAGTAGCCACCATGCCTTTTGCGAATTACAGAACTTCACACTCTAGTTCCAATATAAAATTACAACCTAAATTCCCTGTCCTGTCTTTATTTCTGCAGAGTAATGTTGTTGTGGTTATTTTAAAGGGTGGTGGTGGCTCTCAGCAATTACCAAAGCCCAGATTTGCAAATGTATGAGGTCAACAGGGAAACACACTTCATTTTAATGCAGGAACTAGGAGTTCCTTCAAGACAGCCTTCAAGGGAGCTTGAGATCTGGCAGATGCCAAGCATTGCTGTATTGAACTGGAAACTTTATAATATCTTCTTGAGTACTGGGCTCACAGCCTAGAAACAGCATCACTAAGCAGAATTCCAACAAAGTGAATCTATCAATTAATTTAATTAAACAAAATGTGCAATGGAATGATGTGCACTGCCCAGAAAACTCTGAGGAGCAGTATCAGCTTGGTGGCAAGCATGACCTCTCTGTGAGCACTTGGTTTGCACTGACACATGAAGCAACAATCTCTTCTCTCCGTGACTCCAGCTTTAGCCTCAGCCCCAGAAGATGGCATGTGTGAAAGAGATAATGTCATTATGGGACAGTTTACAAAGGTGTTATCAAAGATAAGAAAAGCCAATATCGAATTCAGAAATGCAAAGACCTTAACAGCAGATTTCTGTTATCATACAATCCAGGGAACAAAAGAAAGAATATGCAGCTACAACCTAGAGAGCTGTTCTGTAGACTGAGCTGCCCAGCAGTGACTGGGACAGAGCAGTGTCACAGTCAACCTGAGTCCTGGCAGAGAAGTCATTGAGCCTCCAAAGGAACCTAGAAGTCAAGGTGTTAAGGGAAGAATTGTGCAGATTTGGCACTAAAGCTTTTGGAGGGCCTGTATGGAAGCCTGTATGCACAGAAAGGATGAACAAAGAGACACTGAACAGGAGACTTATAGAAGCCTGAATCCCCAGTTGACAGAGTCTGCCCTAATTCTGGGTGGTGGGCATGGAAATGGGACTTTGTCATATCACATAAAGTGGCCATACCTTCCCCTCAGGGCATAGCTGCCTTGGACTGAAGACTGATGTCAGAACTCCACCAGATTTCCTCAGCTGAGCAGAGGGTGTCTCCTCCACCCCTGCTTTTCTGACCTGTCCCACAATTCCCATTGAAGTTTGCCCATGGGGACTGAAAATGTTTTCCTCTTCTGGTTCTATTTTCTATTCCTCATTCCCATCTTCCCTTCTGTCTCAAAGAGATGGTGAGAGTATGGTGATCAATAGATATAGGGGCCAGAAGTTCAGTGCTTTTCCATCAGTTGAATAAAGTGTGGTAGATATCCTACTTTAATCACTCTATGACTTGGCTTCATATGCCCACAGCCATCCATATGTCCTCTCTGTACTCCTTCACTCTTCTCACTCCCATGACAACTTTACTCAAGGGTTGAAGTCCATCAGATTAGAACACTTGCTTTTCAAACTACCTATCAGAGACACCCACTGCACCAGCGTAGCACAAAGACCCACAAGCCAGGCATTTGACTGTCAGCTGACGCCCATGAATACTGGTCTTTCCTAAAGTAACACACGGTTTACATTTATATCAACTGGTGTGTTCTCAAAACCCAATCAGATGTCTAAGAGGACATGGATTCCTTTCATGAGACACAGTTTCTCAACTTCTTGCTACTACCCAATCTAATGCTTTCCATATGGTAGACTTTACCCACATTTATGCAGTTAGCAAGGAGCATAAGGCCAAAGGACTTGACTTCATTAGAGACGTCAATGATCACAATAAGTAACTTGGAGTTCCCAATATGACATCTTTCTGGGACAAACTAAAACAATTTCTGATGTTCTGAGAGCTTTGTAGGCTACTCAGAAAATGGCAACGAAGCTAAGGCCACTGAAACTCTGAATCATGACTGTATGAAGAAAAGAACACTTACTACCATAGTGGACATAGACCACAAAAAAATCTGATCACTAAAATCTTTAAGAGGAGAACTAGCAAATGTTTGGCAATCATAATTAACAAATCTAGATGGATTAGTCCAGAGGTAATGACTACTTAAGAATCATGATAAAGAGTAGATATACCATTTGTCAACTAATAAAGATTTTCTTTACTTTTTAATTGTATGTTTATGGCATTATGAGGAAAGGGGGACTCAAAATCATCTTTGCACTAAGAAAGAACAGAGTGGGGCAATGCAAGGCTTCCTGTGGTCAGGTGGCCTCGAGAGCCACTTCCTGACAGAAACACTGAAATTCTATGACTGTTTCAAGGAATGGTTTTTATACCTCAAGGATTCTGACAATGATCACTGCAGTGAAAATGTGTCTGGCATCAAAACCATTTTGGGAGTAGAATAGGACTAGATGAACCAGAATCACATTGAATTATGCATTTAAAATGTACTCTGATCCAATCTGGTAGGCAAATTCCACAGCTTATGAGGAAAACGCATTTTAAGTCCACTTGCCAGAATCAGAAAGCCGAATAGCCCTGGGCCATTACTTCTCGATGCTTCTCAATTCTTATTGTCAAGAGAATTCCAGGTGACCACATCATAGCTTAGTCTTCACTTCTAGTGTCATGGCTCCCTCCCCACAGCACCGGCAGCAGTAAAGGAGTTTACCCCAAGCCTAACACACAGACATCTCCATTTCTCACTTCTCACTTTCCCTTTAAAGACAAACCTCTAAGATAGGTTGATGAGCTCTTTGTGTTGCTTTCACACACACACACACACACACACACACACACACACACACACACACACACACCACTCTCCTAATTGATGGAGCAACAGCAAAACATCACCGAACAAATCCTCTCAGGGACACCCATTTCTTTCAAGTTGCCAACCCATTGGTCCCTCTCTGGTCCCTGACGTGGCTTCTCAGTGTACTCAACTGTTGCTTTTCTCTTTCTTACGGATGACCCTGATTCCATCCACTCCTTCACCTCTGACTAACTTGAGTTCAACTCTACTTGCTCAGTCACCTATTCTCCAAGCTTCATCAGTGATATCTTCAAGGCACCAATGCCCAAAGGCACACAGGAGCCTCAGCTGTTCCTCTGAGATCTTGGTTATAAAACCCAAACCTTCGTTATCTGTATCATGCACTGAACCCTTTCCTGAACCATCCTGTGGCTTCCATCACATTCTTTTTTGCTCTGTCTTCTATCTAACTCTACACTAGACGCTGAGCCTCTGGTGAAATCCTCCAACTTTGCCATGAATCCAACAGTCTGTGCTCAGATCTAGTGTTCATGTGTTTTCTGCTGCTTTCCCAAACCCTGCCCATGACTTTTCCTCCTGCTTCTGTTGCACATGTCTCCTGAGACTGTGCACCCTCCACTCCTCATCAAAAGACTCCTTGAACTCTCACATGGTATGGTGTTTATGTTCATCTCCCTCTTGTATTCTTTCCCTGTTCTCCTCACACTCCACAGAGGTCAAACCTGCTACATTCCCATTTGTAGATATTGAGTAGCATCCATCATGAAAGGAGAAGATAAAAATACCTTAACTGAAAAATTAAATCTCATGTTCATATGATTTACTCCATCAAAGCTGAGACATCCCATCTCAAGTAAGGAATAGTAGAACTTTGTTCATTCAACAAATGCTACTGGAAACCCATGATGTTATCAAGGACCATTTAAAGTACAGATTATAATCTTACGTAAACAAAAACATATAATATCCTGTCCTCTTGGATTTATATTAAAATGTGATTTTTAAAATCCTAAGTCAATCACTCCATTGTTCCCTGTAGGAAGACTGCTCTGGCTGTTGGGGATGGGTTGAGGTGGGACACAGCATTGGACGAAGGCCAAAAGACTGAGGATCTCTCACCTTGTAGAAAACTTGACTCTTACTTTATAATTCTCTGTGCTCGAATACGCACTGATCTCTGGTGAGGAACATATGCTGTCTGGCAGGAGGGAACTCAGTAGATTTATAACTAGGGCTCCCCCCTCTCTTGCCTAGGAGCCTTACCTCTCACTGGGCAGGCAAGTGGGAGGTTTGGAGCTATTAACTCCTTGTGAACCATGAAAAGAAAGTCACTCTTTCAGAAAGAAAAACTTGTACACAGCAAATACACACACACACACACACACACACACACACACACACACGTGCGCGCACACACACACACATTTATACACACACATATTCTTGTCAGGCCCAACCAACTGTCTCATCCACTCCATAGGTACTCATGCATACTTATGTACACATACCTATACTTACACATGCACATGCATGCACACACACATATTTGATGGATAGAGCAAAAGACCCCACGGGCAAGTTCTACTGAGCAAGCACCAACACAGAAAATACTCATTTGGGATGAAAAATAAGCTCCAACCTTTATTGTCCAGAGAAAGGAAAAGCTTCTACTTTTTTTATTGCTGAATAAATGAAGCCTTGTACAAAGAAGCCCACTTGCTTATTGCCATTGTTATTAGTTTTTATAATTTCTCAGGAAAAGATATCACATGGTTTTCAAGCGTTTTTACATTCCATAAGTTTATCATAAATAGAATAAAATGTTTCAGCAGGAATGTTTGCATGAGTTTCCATTAAGGCTAATTATCTAATTAAACATTCATTATCTGTCATAGCTCCACAGGTTCATTAAAAGTTTAAAACAATAATTCTTTTGTCGTAAGTTAGCATGGTTTTGTCAAGAGGCAAATCATCTGCCTAATGTCTTATTAGTTTTGATGTTTTTATATACATAAATCCAGTCAATATTTTATCTTTTGCCCTTGCATCTACAATAAATTGTTCATTCCCAGCTGATGACCTATAGTTATCAGATAATGGTTTCACAGTTAGCCTAGAAGGAATGTTTTCCTTGGTCATAAATTTGTTTCAAGCCTGCTTTCTATCCTAGTGTGATTAGCCTGTGACACATGAAGGTTCACAGAGCCCTAACTGCAGCTTTCATATTACAGAGGGCTCAAAATTACTTGTGTAAATTTATGAATCCTATAGAATCATTATTAGGAATTTTGAAATCATCAGTTTGTCTACATAGAGACAAGAGAGTACATTTTCATTGACCTGCAGAAAATCTGCCCAACAGTGTGGGCTGATATCCAGGCATTATTATACCATTTTAATAATGACAGGAAAGGCATATCATCTGCAAGAAGCAATCCTGAAATGAAGTTTCTTTGGGCTTTGCCTTTTAGAGCTTACCCATCTCAGTCCATGAAATATTATGGACCATCTCCAGAAAGGTCATTTACTTGCCTTTAACCTATCCTGGGTGGACAGAGCCCCCTCTCACATTTACTGAGGAGGCCTCACAGCTGCTTTACATTTTATTTGAATAACGCAGTGATGCCTTTATGTGTATGCACTGTCTTCTTCATACAACCTTGAAAAGCCATGATGAGTATGGATATGAAGTCGTCCAATAAGATTGATCCTAATGAGGATACAGATACATATTTCATTCTCTAAAAGGAAGTGAAACACATCCAGGCCTGTCATCTGCTGGGGACACTAGAGTATCCAGAAAAGGAACTTGTTTTCCGGAAAGGTGGTGATGAATGAGGGTGTTGTGACGGTCTCAAACACAGAAAACTGGGGAAAAGCCTATGCCTGAGGAAGATATCCTTCAGGAAAATAGGGGAGAGGATGTTTTGTTGGCTGACTTAGTACTTGGTTGGCATGTCTCTCTCCATGAATGCCCTCTGAAAGTCAGGGGTTCTCAACCTTGCTGACACAGTGACCCTTTAATTCAGTTCCTCATACTGTGGTGATTCCCAACCATGATGTTATTTGTTTGTTACTTTGTAACTGGAATTTTGCTACTGTTACGAATCTTAATATAAATACCTGATATGAAGGATATCTGATGTCCAACCCCTTGTGAAAGATTGCTTGAACCCTAAAGGCATCACAACTCATAGGTTGAGAACTGCTAGCTTATAGTATAATTCTTCGGGTTCCATGTCTTGAGCCATGCATTCTTCATGGTAGCCATGCAGTCCTACAGTTAGATTCTGGTTCTTATTAAAGGGTTAAGTTTCCATGTATATAAACATGACATGTACAGGATGCAATATACCTCTGGTATTAAGGTTTTATAAGAGTGGCTTAGGGAATTTTTTTAAGCACCTAGGAGAGTGACAATGAACAAAGATACAGACACGTGGTTATTTTCTTGGTGATGGTGCTGGGGGTTATGTCTGTGGTCTCAAAAATGCCAGGCCAGCACTTTACCAGTGAGCAGCTTCCCAGACTGAAATGCAACTTTAACACAGGCATCAGGACTCCAGCTGTGTTAACACCACACTCGCGGGTGATCTCCACATAAGTGGCTTTTTGCTCCAGAAAGAGAAGGTACAAGGTGGCATCGTATAACTTTCTGCTCTACTTGAAAGCTTCATTCCTTGTGACAAATTGTTACGTTAATGCTCATCTTTGACTACCTCTTTAAAGAGCCAGTCAGCAATGTGTGTCTTGTAGCTCGCATTATTCGAAGAACCCCACGTCAAACCTCCTGAGGTTTGAAGCTGATGTCCAGCAGAGGAACATAGGCTCCTAGGTAGATGAACACTCTGGGTCAATAGGCTTCCCTGCCAGGCCTGTTTTCTGCCTGATGACATCATTCCTTAAATGAAGGATAACTTGCTTATAAGTCCAATGGCATATATTTAAGTATACCCATTGGGACAGATGCCTCTTTCTTATTTGATAAAACAAATCATACCCAACTCCGTATGTGACTCTCACTATGGCTTCTGGTCATAAGGACCCTACCAAGAATGTCACAGTTAAACTTAAAGGACAGTGGTGTCTGCAAAGCTATACTTCTGCAATATTTTGGGGGATGCTGTCAAGAGCAAGTGAGGTGCAGATGCATCTTCTGCATCAGGGAAGTGACTAGAAAGACAAAGTGAAGCTTCTCTGGGCTTTTTCCTGACAAGGATTGGGGCACTACGCTTCAACTCAGGGTGTGCAACATATGTGCCTTGCACACTGAAAGGACAGGTACATGCCTGAAACATACTCCAGGAGGCTCAGCAGGCAATTGATCTTAAACGTAATTATCTCTACGTGAATATGTTGTGCAGTACCAATGGAGAAATGTAATGGTGGGTACAAAGCAGATGAGTCAACATTAGTAATTCCCGAGCAGAGAAACAGTTCGTGTGGGGAGAAGGGCTGAGACGTTTTCATTATGGATGGAATAATGGCGAATACTATTGAGGACACACGGTGCTTCATTATCCAAACATGGAATGCGAGGCCTGGATGAATGCTTTAAGCCAAAGGAGGGATATCCTCTCACTCACTGGGGGTGGGGGAAGGGTTCTACACGGACAGTTGAAAGAAGAGAACACCTGTGGAGAGGATTAGGTATCTCCAGGAAGGAGAGGGAAAGAAGACAGAATAGCTTTGATAAGAATGAGCCAAGACTTGCTCTCACATGTTGTAACTATGTAGGGGATAGGGCATTTCAGAGGACCATGGCAATGGGTAGACTAGGTGCCTAGGGAAGGAAAATAGTAGGCAGAGTATAACACCAAGGGCTAGATTCCTGGGAGGACTTGGCCCCTTATGACTTATGAAAGGGTGCTTTGAAATGTGCCCTCTCAGAATGATGGGCTATATATGTGTGTGTACAAATAAATTGTGTCTCTAGGCACAGAGCCAATCTGCCACAGTTTTCTAAGGAAACAGAGACCATCCCATTAAAACTGGATACTACACCAGCTATCTGAAATTATCTACCACTCCTATGTTCTTCTGTTGCAGCCTACCAGTGTTCTGAATAGGCTAGCCTGAGTGAGCAACTGTGAAGAATTTAAAAATCAGTAAGAAGCATCATACTCCAGAACCTGCAAGAATGCATCCAGGAAGAACCCATCTAACAACCAATGCTCCATGTATACCATCATGAGCCAAGTTTGGATTTAAATGTTAAATCACCTTTCACAAATAATTTAAGTTTCCATAAGCCAATTTTTTGACCTAATAACAGAGATGAAATACTTGTGTAATCTTTCACATTTCCACTTCATTTCCACTACCACACTCCATTGGTTGAAGACCCAAAGGAACATACTGAGAGCACGGAGTAAGTATCCCCTCCAGGGGAGGCACAGGCCAGGCTGTATCCCACCCAGGCCCTCAGCAAGAGGTTTCCTTCATGCTGCATTAAATCCAGCATCAAAATATCTACTAGCATTCCCTTCAAAACGACTCGTCTCTCCTTCTAATTAACAGCTCTCTCTCTAAGGTTGACCGCAGTCTTAGGATGACAGCAGTGGGGCTCGGTACCCAGAGGTGGCCCCAGCTTTGCATTCCAGAAGGCTCACCCCTGTATTTAAATGGGGGGAAACTCCAGTCCATGGCTTATCTACTTTAGAGTTAATGACTGCCTACCAAGCTAATAGCTATTTTCATTGCAGCGGATGAGATCCCGTGCACTGTGGCAGAGAAAAGACTTCTAAGACCTAGAAACAGCTGGGCTGGCCTGTTCATCAAGACTTTCCTACCCCTGTCTCTGTGGGTGCCTGCACTGCCCCCCAACACATACACACAAAGAAAAGGCAGGGTAAAACACCATATGTTTGTTTTCCCAGGCTCTCCTGTGATTGGATGTGGCAAGAAGCCAGATGAATGGCATGTGGGAGGAAGGGTTCTCTTTAATTTACCAAGAAAGAACAGCAGGTGCAGCTCTTGGGATGCTTCTAACTTCCTGCTCCCTCTGCTTGATTTTGGACCAGATGAAGTGGTTGCATCTGCAGTAGTTCGGAAGGCGAGAAGACCCCCAGAGGAACCAATCCCAGCTTCACCAACACACTGGACCATGGAGAGGATCCATTCTTCTGAATGCTTTTATGTAAAGCAACTGATTCCCATGTGTTCAAGCTTCTGTATTCTGGCTTTCTCTTTCTCCCAGCCAAATTTAGGGATGACTCATATATTTGGGAAGCCCAGTTGATTCAGCAAACAGCCTTGCCTGTGTTGGAGCAGGAACTCCATGCAGTTTTTTTTTTTTTTTTTTTTGAGTGTGTTTTGTAAATTAAATGAACAGTTTGAGACCACATATAAAAGCAATGTATATGGTGTACCTTAAATAGTCTGGCAAACCAATAAGAAAAGAAATTCAGACCAATCAAAAAGAGTCAACCTTCATCTAGAAGCAGAAATGCTAAGATAGATTTAAATGAAAGATGTCTATCATTGTAGCATAAGACCAACTAAAAGGGAACATATGAAGGCAGTTACAGAGAGAAGCACAAAAGGGATCACTGTGAAGTGGCTCAGTGCCCGGAGGACCGAAGGCTGAGAAATGAAGGAGATGAAATGAAGAAGACATTCGAGAACCAACCACTCGGAACACTAAAAATATCCAAAGAAAGCCATGGCTGCACCTTTGACTATTTGGCTACTATGTGGGAGACACTGGCTTCAACTCCCAGCAGAGTCCAAACCAGACCAAACAAAACCAAAGAGCTAGACAATCAAAAACAAATACACTCCTCCTTCATGGAGCATTTATATAATTATGGGATACAAGCTCCAATGGGGGTCTGGATGAAATTCTGTGGGGGAGAACCCGCCTGGTACCTGATGTGCATCTCACACATTTACCAGTATCTATTTTAACTTTATGAGACTATACTTTAATCACACCATTTCCCTCTTCCTTTTTCTCCCTTCAAACCCTCCAACACACCCCTCCTTGTTCTCTTTCCAATTCATGGCCTATTTTTCTCATGAATTATTGCTACATACATATACGTATATGTGTATATGCCCCTAAATACATAAATACAACCTGCTCAGTCTGTATACTGCATGTATAGATGTTTTCAAGGCTGACCATTCGGCACCGGATAACCAATCATCGTGCTCTTCCCTGGGGAAGACTATTTCTCCTGCTCTCAGAATACCTTAAGATGGTAAAGACCAAAGGGTCATGGACTTTGCTGTAAGATTGTATCTCCTAGAAATGTCAGAAGCACCTAATCATTGACTGTAGCTACTCAGTATTGACTCTTCCACCCACTGGAAACCCATGACAGTGACTTCCTATGGCACAAGAGGTGTGATCAAACTTAGGATTTAAATATTAGATTACCATGAATGAAAGTCTCCTAGAAAGCAGAAAGCCTTGTTTCTCAAGCACAAATGTGACTCAAGTTTGAAGTTCGGGACTGGTGACTATTAGAATGTGCAGACATTGCTTTCTGACATAAGGCTTGCAGCCAGACTTTTCAAATAGCCCAATATCTAATTTTTGCATACTACAGCGGGCTAAGATGCAGACATCTTTGCTGACTTGGCCTTATCTGAATGTCCGTTGTTCATTTTTTTTTTTTAAAAAAAAAAAGCCTTTGATTCTGCCAAAAAAGTTAAACTGGCCTAAATGTTACTGTCAACATGAAACCAAAAAGAGCTAGTTGCAAAGGACTAGGTCTTAAGCAAAGATCAGACCACCAGGCTCCATTCTTCACCTTGCCAGAGCAGGGATGGGCATCTCTTTCAGCATAACTGTGAGCATCAGGACCTGTCTTGGAGCCCCCTCTGGAATCTAGTTTTATCTCTGATTCTAAGAGCTCTCAAGATTTGTAACCCAATTTGACCCACAGCTCTTGGACATCTGCTAAATTGGTAATGTCAACCCCACCCATAGCTAGACTCCTGAGAACATGGGAGGTTCTATCCTGGCAATCTCAAATTGCTGAATGCTTCCCCAAATTCACCCTGGTACATCTACATGGCCAAGCTCCCACCCTTGCCAGGCTCTGCAAGCTCCCAGCCTGCCTCCTGGCATCTTCCTGTGTTGTACGTTATTGTCCACATTCACAGAGCATTCCCGGGAGTCTTCTGCTCCCACCTCCACATTATGGCTTCTTTGGTTGGCTTTACTTTTAGAATTCCAATTAAGTGATTATGTTGGCAAGTATGGTTGACAAAATGCTGTTAGTAAAATGCCCCATAAATCCGTGCTTCAGTCCCAGACACTGCCTCCTCCCCTAACTCACTCCTGGCCAGCTTCCTGGCACAAATCTCTACCCAGTGACTCCTTAAGATGGCCAGAAGAAATGTCCCATATTCTCTGCATAAAATTATCGTTTTCTTGCACAATAATTTAGTTCTGAAATATATTACAAAAGCCACGAGTTGAAGGTTTGCTTCCTGGCTGGCCATGACACTATGGAAGACCGATGCACTTTTAGGGCAAACGTGCCGACAGTAGTTAAGTTAGTTGGATGCAATCTTGGAGGTTATGTTGCTTCCCATATCCTCTGAAGTAAGCACCTCCCTTTGTTGCATGCCTCCATGGTGCTGCCTTACCTTACCACAGACTCCAACACAGTGGGGCCAGTCATCTATGACCAATGTATACAAACCCGTGAGTCAATGAACCTCCCGTTCTCATCAGTTGGGTTTTGCAGGCATTTTGTCTTAGTGACAGGAGACTGACATTTCTACACCTTCTCCGTACATCCAGTGTCACTAAGACTCGCAGCAGGATAGTCCTCGTGACATAGCTTTCGCTTATACCACTCCTCATTTGCAAGCGATGCCAACTTCATTTGACAAAAGCCTCCCGAGCACACGAATGCTCCTTACCACTGCTTCTCCATTGTCTCTGGATCTTTATAACACAAACCCACTGCTCCTGCCCTAGTGTTGTCACCTTGAGCATCTAGGGCATGACACACATCTAGGGTAGTTATTAAAGCAATGCAGGTAAGTGAACCAGTCACTATCCACATGACAGGGAGAATGACACCATGACAGGGGCAGCTCCAGGTCTTCACACTCACCCTCCTGCCAGGATTGCATCTTGTCTGGAGTATGAAGTCCTCCATGGTTCATAAGAGCATAGGGAGGGTGCCTCATAATGGGACACTTGGGGACTCAAGTGGTCATGGGTTTCATTTCATGGGTACCACAATTCTTGTACCAGAGAGGAATCTGTAGCACAATGGCTCCAAGAGAAGTTTCCTCACATCACCATTGCTTGCCACTGGAAAGCCAGCAGCTCACTCCACAGCCACCCAAGCCTCCCAGCTCTCTGCTTAGAATCTCTGGGATTCCTCCACAGCCTGCAGCTATGAGCTCCTAGTTTCACAATTCATAATGAAGATCAAGAGGTCAAAGTGCCAGGACCCGCCTCCAGAAAGTCCTGACTGGATTAGAATACAGATCAAGAATCCGCATTTCAAATAACAACCAATGGGATTATGTTATTGTTGGTCCATGAGCCAAGGTTTGAGAGCTTCCTTGGTTTGAGCTTCGAAAACCACGGTCGTGTCTACAAGCCTGTTTGTGTTTACTCCTTGCAGAGAACTGCCCCCCCCCCCCAATGTGGCTGTAGTTCTCTGTAGGATGAGCCCTTTACAGCTGTGAACACAACCCTTCCCCACCTCCTGTTCATGCCCTGCCTTTTCCTGGTTCAGCCTGTCCGTATCTAAAGGAACAAAGATACCGGGATGTATTCAACCATCTCCCACCTAGCACTAGTGGGGTCACATGGTTATTATCTTCTCTTTCTTTTTGTTTTTAAATTATTTTTATTGAATATTTTCTGTATGTACGTTTCAAATGGTATCCCCTTTCCCCATTTCCCTCAGAAACCCTCTATCCAATCCCCCATCCCCTGCTTCTATGAGGGTGTTCTCCCCCACCCCCCATCCACTCCTGCCTTCCACTACACTGGGGCATCGAGCCTTCACAGGATCAAGGGCCTCTCCTCCCATTGATGCCTGATAAGGCTATTTTCTGCTACATATGCAGCTGGAGCCATGGGTCCCTCCATGTGTACTCTTTGGCTGGTGGTTTAGTCCCTGGGAGCCCTGGGGATTCTGGTTGTTTGATATTGTTGTTCTTCCTATGGGGTAGCAAACCCCTTCAGCTCCTTCAGTCCTTTCTCTAACTCTTCTATTGGGGACCCCATGCTCAGTCCAATAGTTTCTATTCTTAAAATTTATTACTTTTAATTAATTGTGTGTGTGCATGCACACATGCACACATGCACACACACACACACACACACACACACACACACGTATATGTGCACATGTCATGGAGCACATGGTGGTGGTCAGAGAAAAACTAGTCAAAATTTGTTCTCTCCTTCTATCACGTGGGTCCTGGGGACGGAACTGGGGTCATCTGGCTTGGCCCCAAGTATGTATTTATGGAGTAGAACGTAATGTTTTGATGTATGTAAACATCGTGCTTGGCCTGCAGCCTGCTAGCCAAGTCAAAGGATAGCTCCTTCACTGGACTTGGCAATTAAAGGATGTCATCCTGAACAGCAGGACTGAGCCCAGGAAGCAGCAGGGCCAGACTGGAGTCCCTGAAGCCTTCTCTGTGGCTTCACAGCCTGGCGTTCTCAAAGGCCGGTGCAGTCTGAGAGCACAGACTGCTCAAAGAGCGCCCTGTGAAGCCCTCGCTAGTAGCCTCCCGAACATTTGCTTTGAGTCTAGTCCAAACCGCAGTCCCAGCCTCCCCCTGGCCCCTCACTCCTCCTCTGGTGCCTTCAGGCAGAAACCAGAAATAGCAATTGGCTGAGGAGGGGAGGAACCAGCAAAAGCCTAATGCTTCCTTGACCTTCAAATGGTTCTTTTTAAATGAAAGAAAAATAGGCCATCAAGTTTCTGGACTTTGCTTCTTGAGCGCATTCTACCTGAGACTTACTATGGGCTGAGCTTCAGGAGCAGGCAAGACATGGTGATGACTTATTCTCCCAATGTCTGTTTTCCTTGCACACCACGTTCCTTGCTAATGTGAAAGCGGTTAAAGACCACTGTATTAAGAGTGTGCTGCTCAAATTCTCTCTCTCTCTCTCTCTCTCTCTCTCTCTCTCTCTCTCTCTCTCTCTCTCTCTCTCTGTGTGTGTGTGTGTGTGTATGTGTGAGTGTGTGTGTGTAGTGTATGTATTCCGTGCTGGACTTTTACCTCAAGACCTTCCTGCCACTTCTCCCAGGTGGTGTGGATTACAGGCATGCATCTGGGTTAATCCCTATTTAAACATAGAAGATAGTTTTGTTTGTTTGTTTGTTTGTCAGTATAATCTGTATTTTATTTTTTCAACTATATCCTGTTTTTAGTTACTAAAACTGCACGAAATAGCTCTAAAATTTCTTTCACTAACCTCTAATTTCCCTACCTATTTGATTCATATACAATTAAGAAATGATTAAGTTTAAAAAAGACTCTAGTTCATTGACTCAATATAGGCCCTACACTGGGTCATGAGACACTGTTTGATATTTAATTGATAATAATAATGATAGCAGCAGCAGGGAAAGAATTTCTGTGTACTCTGCACTAGTGAACCCCTGCATGCTTAGCAGAGTTTGCTCTGGATTTGACTCCCATTTAGAAGATGGAGATGTGAGGGTATATGTGTACTGATACAGCCTCTGAGAAACCAGGAAGTCTGACTCCAGAGCCCCCAGCTCAGCTGCCCTCACACAGGCCTTGGATAAGGAAATCACACAAATATTTTTAGAAAAATGTTTCTGCATTTGCTATTGACATTTTCTCAAGTAATAAGAGGCTCCTCTTGTGAACTAACCTAGCAAATCATCAAATGGCCCTGCCCCACAGAGCAGCTCCACAGCCTCCCTGGACAGCGGAGCACCTCAGGAGCAGGGCTTAGAGTTGTGTGCACACTGCTGCTGCGTTCCCATCTCTTTACTAGACTCAGTGAAGGGAACTTTGTGACCCCAGCTCTGGAGAGCACTGCATCTGGATAGCCACACATGCTGACAAGGCTGTTACCATTTGTTGACTCAGGGTCCCCAGGGAAGAAATGGACATTTTAAAGGCAATCACATTATTCTTACCCCTCGAGAGACACACTATAATACATAGAGCTTCCAACAACTTAAGGATGAAGAAGAGGGACACCCTCCATTCCTCAGCAGACAAAGGAATAACTGGTTGCAAAATAGCACCTAATTTGGGATTTCGATAACTAGCAGAAATGGCTCACCAGTCAAGAACACTTGTTCTTTTAGAGGATCTCTGTTTGACTCCCAGCATCCACCATCTATAACCCCAGCTCCAGGGGATCTGATACCCTCTTCTGGTCTTTGTGAGCAGCTGTACACAGGTGGCACACACACATGCACATACTCAGGATACCTTCACACACACACACACACACACACACACACACACACACACACACAAAATCTTTAATAAATAAGCCTAGCAAGGATTTCTTTGAACATGCATAAATTAAAAATATTTTCCAAGGGTCATTAGACTTAGAAAGATACAGGTTTCTGTGTAAGCAAAGCAAAGCTCAGGGAAGAAGTAAATGAAACTATAGACTCCCCCATGAAAGACCACCATGCAAACCTTCTCTAGAGTTTACCATGCACAACGAGCTAGACTTCCAAACACGCTGCCTATGAATTCTTTAAATAAGATGTTTCTGATTTATTTTTATTTTATGTGTATGAAAGTTTCGCTTGCATTTATGTATGTGCACCACAGGCATACCTGATTGCCTTTGAGGTCAGAAAAATGTCATCAAATTTCTGAGAACTAGAGTTAGGGATGGTTGTGAACCATCATGCAGGTGCTAGGAATCAAATCTAGGTCCTCTGTAGAAGCAAAAGGGGTCTTAATCCCTGAGCCATCTTGCCAGACCCTGCTCATGAACTCTTGGTCCCCAGCTGGAGTCCAGCACAAAACCACCCACCGTGCACACTATCGCCTGGTTTACAGCTCAACGAATGGTTGTTCTATCTAAAGTCTTTCTTTTAACAGTATAAAGAGCACTCCTAACATGATGAGATACTTAGATACCCAAGGCAGCTGTTAAGTGACAGAACGTAGGGGTGTGAAGGAATGGGGTGGGAAGGTCACTCTGGCTGCAGAACTTCAAAGGTGAGAAGTAGCTATCTAGTAAACATCACACACAGAACTTTGGCATGTTTGCATTATTTTCAACTATTTTAAAATGATGTAACTTGTCACTTAGAGATAGATCCTTGCTGAGGAAGTGGTAGACACTGATTCTTTTCTTTTTTAATATAAGAGAGGGATTTCTTTTCTATATCAATAGACTTGGGAAAAACTAACGCGTTGACAAACCCTCTTTCCCAAGTTCACTCCACTTTTTTCTTAAATGCAGAACTATAGAACCCTGTATGTGTCTCTGTGTGTGTATGTGTCTGTGTGTGTTTGTTTGTATGTGTGTGTCAGTGTGCATCTGTGTGTGTATGTCTCTGTGTGTTTGTCTGTGTGTGACTGTGTGTGTCTGTGAGTGTGTGTGCATATGTCTGTGTCTGTGTATGCCTGTATGTGTCTCTGTGTGTGTCTGTATGTGTGTGTGTTTGTGTGTGTCTGTATGTGTATGTTTGTGTGTGTGTGTGTGTGCGCGTGTGCAAGTGTGTGTGAAAACAACATGTGTAAACCTCTCTGCCATGTAAGCTTGGAAGATTACTAAAAATTACAAATATATATATTTATAGGAACTGGCATTGCACTATTAATGTAAACAAATGCTCACAGATTAGCAAAGGCCATGGGCCAGAAAATATGTTGTGGGAGGTTTTTTTTTTGTTTTTTTGTTTTTTTTTTAAAGTTTGACTGCTTCTGGCCCGCCCGCTCTCCCTTCGCCACGGCTGGGGCTGTTTGTTCTTTTCCTCCCACTTCACTTCACAGAGCTGGCATGGGGGTGTGGCCAGGTGCTTGGATGCCTGCCGCAATGCACTCATTAGATGGAACAATTATAATTAGATAATGAATAAAAGCACTATCCCCCTGCAAATCACTCTGCCTTGAAGGACAACGAAAACAGATTAAAAGGAAGGGTAGAGGAAGGAAAACTAATTTAAAATGATATGCCAGTGTCCTAAATAATTGGCTTAGAGCCACACAGATAGATAGCGTGTGGAAGTAGGCTCTGGATTCTGTCTGCGGGAACCAGACTTGAGGCTGGACTCTTCCGAGGACACAGTCTTTCTTCTTGTTCTGAAATAAAGTTCCCAACACTGGTCTAAGAAGGTAAAGGAAATAGCTCTTTATGTAAAAGCCTTGGGTCGTTTTATTTAATAATTTTAAATCGTGTCTTTGAGATGAATGCTTCTCCAATATAGAAACAACCTGTGTGTTTGGTGAAATCTTGTTTATTTGGTCATTTATTCTCCAAACGGTGTACTGAAGACAAGGCAGACAAATCCTCTGCTTTTGTGCAAATTTATGTTTCCGGTTGGGTACAGAGTGACAGCAAGCGTATAAGCTTATTATTAAGTCAGTTAATTAAGGGCTATTATGCACAAAGGAGCCACCACGCAGAGTTACACAAGCATCCCTGGCTACTTGGGAGGACTGTCGCATCCAGGGAAAACAGAGTCTTGTTATTATAAACCCAACAGCTCTGTTGCTCAATGTGGGAGATCTCAACTGTACTTCCAGAGAGTGACCTGGTGCCCATCTGCACACTATCCCTCCATACTTGGGAGTCCCATGTACAGTCTGAGCTTCTCACCCTCCATGTCTGTCTCCTGGAAAAACTACCCAGTTCAGCCTTTGGTGTCACCCCACAGAGAACACCTCATACCACGTCCATCACGAACACCTGGGTCTAAGCTTCTGCTGACACGTCTCATCTTCAATAGTAATGATCTCAAAGCCCATCCTGGGAATCTACCTTTTCTTCCTTACAGCTGTGTAGACAGAGGGACCAACCAAAAGAGAGACTTTCTCATTCATTGACAGTGATGGCCAAGAATCTACTCCAGCCAAGGAAGACAAAAGTCAATGTCCTTCCCACTGCACCAAAACCACCTCTCTAATCTCTTGGCCTACTTTGCTCTTCTGCGCACTGGTTTCCTTGCTAACATTCATACTTAGAACTCTTGTGGTGGACACTGTCTCCCTTTAGATCTCAGATCCTCAGATAACACTGTCAGGAAAAGTCTTTAATGGTAAACTGCTAGATAACAATCCTCTTTACCATCAATTCTGTGTAGATTCACCTTCAAGCCAGTAACCATTCCCCACCTCCTCCACAGTGCAAAGGTCCTAAAGTCAGACTTGCATCATCAGATGCACTGCTCCCTCTGGCTTTGAGAAAAAGCCTGTTGGGTTAGTACAACCTGGTATTTTCAATGGATAGTTCTTCAATGGATAGTTGTGCCTGTATCTGTGGGTCACTATTACATGAGAAGGGCATTTGGTTCTGTTTCCCAGTGAGTTTCCATTACTTTTTATTTTTTGCCTTCATCCTATCCTTCTCCACTCCCTGAACTCCACTTGTGCTTGTAACACAAACTGCTGTGATACCAGATCAAGCAGGAGAGAGATGGCACTGTACTTGCTCATTGGGCCAGCAGCAAAAGACTCCATCCTTCATGCATGAGTGAGCCTGGCCAAAGGCAAGCCAGTAACACACTCAGCTGAAACCCCCATGGGAGAACTGCATTTTGTTGAGATGGTTTCTGTGCATGAGCTAGATTCCCACATCATACTGAAATCATGAAGTCATTTCTGCTGAACTCACACAAGAAGAAATTCCTTCTGACTGAAAATGAAAGTGCTTAGAAACGTTCTGCTAATAAAAAGTATCGTCTGGCCACATTCTAAAGCATCTGAGGGATTGCAGACGGGAATGTGGCACTGTAGAACATATCCCTAACATCAGCACTTTTTAAAAAGACCAAACAAAAACCAAATGGGATGGACCCAACACCTCTTAATGACTGTGTTAACCATTTAAACACAAACATCACTGATCAGCTCCCAGTTTCTTATATAGAACTAATAAACTCATAGCAGTTTCCACAATGGATGAAAGGTCCAGACGCAACGGCTTTTGCATCTTAAGCCTCCTGGAATCCTGGAACCATAAGACCAACAGCACCTCTTGGTGCTGTTGTTCCTACTAGGTTTGTTTGGTGGTAGTTCCTCCCCTGGAGACCATACACTGCATGCAGTCATAAGACTCCACTCCAGTGCACTCCTCCCTGGTAGCTCCCAAGCTAGCTAAGTGTTGCTACAATGTGGAGATGCTTCCTGTATGTTATAAAGAGTGGGTTGTTGATGAGAGTTAGTGCTTTTTGTGCGTTTGAATGAAAGCCTTTGAGTTTATGATTCCCACACCAGAAAAACACTTATGTGATACAATGTGATAAATAAGTCAGGGTGCTTCTCCCTGGGAGACTGGGCAGCTGTCCTCACTGCTATCCCATATGTTCTGTGGGCTGCCTCAGGTCCCCAAGTCTGCCTCCTCAAATCCCAACCCATCCGGGGGTTATTTCCCTATGCAGAGGGCTGGGATCACCAACAGCAACAAAATGGAAAACAACACTTCAAGATCTGCGTTGTGTCTTACGTAATATTGTCACCCCACCATGCTGGAGGAATTCTCCTTGAGACTGTGTTAAGCTTTGATTTTTGAAGAAATAAGCCCTCCTCCCACTAATGATTCTCTCATCTGCTCTTCTCATCACCTGTTGTCCCCACCCGGTTCAATGTTCTTATCGATTGAGATTTTTCTCCGCAGTCTAGCCCCAAATGAAGTCTAGAATTTTTGCTCAACTTTTTTTCTGAAGCCCTCCCACCATCAGGCTTTTTCCTCTGTGTTTTCTGGAGGCACCGTTGTTGTGCTCGCTGATCTGTGTATTTCTGCATCAAAACCAACTTTAGCTTGATATGGTATAATAATATGTGAGCAATGTCTCCTTACAAGTTTACTTATTTTTCTGGCTTCTTGTAAGTTCCTAAGATTTTTCGTTTTCTGTAACATTACTTCCCCCACTTTCTTTTCCAAATTCCAGGTGAAGACCCCCATCATGCCAGCAGACCTGGTATCTGTGTGTTAAGTCAGAGAGGACCTGGAGTCTGGGCTCTGTCTCCCCATTAGGAGTTCCCATTTCCTTAAGCATTTTTTCAGACACTGTTTTTTTTTTTTCCATACAATATATTTTGGTCATATTTTCCTTCTTCCAGTTCTTCCTATATCCCCTACATCTCTATCCGCCCAAGTTCATGTTCCTTTTCTTTCTCTCTCTTGAAAACAAACAAAACCAAAGACAACAAAAATCATGTTTTATCTTTGCTTAGGTGCTGAGACATCCTCTCATGCTTGAACCTACACTTCTATTGGTTTATTGATCATCACCCATAGTGATAGTAAATATTTTCTTACTAAATGATGTTAGTTTTTATTTATCTGATAATGGCATCTTCCTCTTGGAAGCAATTATTCCTCAAGCCTGGTTCGGTGACACTGTACATAATTTCAGATGAAAAGCTGTCTGTAAAACCTACATACCATCTTGCAATACCAGAGTGGGAGAGCTTTTGAAAGAAGGCTGAAGCATAGAGGGAGAGAGAAGAGAGGAAAGCGCCATTACTGAGAGTTGAGTCTTTATACTGAGTAGTACAGAGCCACTGTGAACAGCAGCAATGTCCCCCACAGGCTCATGCACTTGAACAGAGGTCCCCAGATGCTGGCGCCGGTTTGGAATGTTCAGGAGGTTTGGCCTTGTTGGCCCAGGTATGTCAGTTGGGGGTGGACTTTGAGAGTTTAAGTTCTTACCGTACTTCAAATCTATGATCTCAGCTGTGTGTTTGCATTTCAAGATGTGAGCTTTTAGCTTGCTGCTCCAGCCACGGCCTGCCTGCTGCTACCATGCCTTCCCACCACGATGGACTCATGCGTGCAAAGACGTCCTTTCTTCTATGAGATGCCTCAGTCATGGCGTTTAACCATAGAAAAATAACTAATAGGTTTAGATAAATATTCTTGAAACACATACTAAAAATGAAGTGGGGGATATGTCTAGGCTTGGTGGCAGTAGGGTTGCCTAGCATTTGACCCCGAGTTAAATTGTAAGAACCAGCAAAGGAAAAGTAATATAAACACTTTCTCTGACTCTGTCTCTGTCTCTGTCTCTGTCTCTGTCTCTCTCTCTCTCTCTCTCTCTCTCTCTCTTTCTCACACACACACACCCACACACACACACACACAGGAAGAGAGACACACACAGAGACACACACACATGCACACATACAAATTAAAAGAACAGCCCCTTTGATTTCAGTTTCAATGCTATTTTTGGATGGTGAAAAGAAAAAAAAATAATGAAAACAACAGAAATGAACAACAAAAGAAGGTGGCAAATACGCAAATGACTGAGATAAACTAGTAATTGATTTTGGTGCTGAGAGATACAATCGATGATTCCTTCTTTGTGTCAGTCGTAAATTCAGCTACATTTGTATTACAGACTTCTTCAGGCTGCCTGCCTGGGCCATCCTGCTCCTGCTTCTGATGGTTTCGTTACATTGTACAACATCCTTTAACAAGTGCTTCTGCTTACTGTTTTTACATTTTCTGATAATCAAAATCAGACAATTTGTTTTTAACTATTAAATTGCCAACATAGAGGAAACTCTATAAATCACTACTTGTTTGACTACATAAATAAACAACATGGATTCTTAAATAAATCTTTGGGATAAAAGAATACAAGGCTCCTAGAATATTTATACTGTAGCTACTTTCAAAAATAGGACTTTCAGTTGGGCACGATTTAAACATGATCCAGTTTCGCAGCACGGCACGTTTAACTTGAAGTGTTCACTGGTGCATGCCCTGAGTGATTAAAATAAATTACAGAACTGAAAGACTCCCAATATCAATTAACAGTCACCACAGGCTGCCATCTCGACAAGCGCCCCAAGCTTAGCTTCCGCCATCACTCCCTCTTGCCCTGTGTACTTTGTTGAAGAACAGTGACTCCCAAGTTACTTATTCCCTTCTAACAGTTTCTTACAGCTCCTGACATCTTTGATTTTAATTTAGTGGATGGTGTCTAAACATGTGTGGCTATGGTACTCAGACTCCCAAAGCAGCTATGTCTGAGTCAGCTGAGTGTGCCACCTATAGCCAACACCTATAGAGCATATAGTTAACAAGATGATATATTATCAGTTATAAAGGGTCTGGGTAGAAATCTTAGTCAGTATAAGCTTTGCCATACATGCATGAAACGACCTGAGTTCAATTCCCAGAACATGTCCAAATGCCAGGCATGGTTGTGTCAGCTTGTAATTTTTCACCCAGAGGTAGAGACAAGTTTATCCCTGGGGCTCATAGGGCAGTCAGTCTAGCCTAGGGATCAGGCTGTAAGACAGGGGATGACTCCTGAGGAATGACATTGCACTGGCTGGTTTTGTGTGTCAACTTGACCCAAGCTGGAGTTATCACAGAGAAAGGAGCCTCCCTTGAGGAAATGGCTCCATAAGATTCAGCTGTAAGGCATTTTCTCAATTAGTGATCAAGGGTGGGAGGGCCCATTGTGGGTGGTGCCATCCCTGGGCTGGTGGTCCTGGGTTCTATAAGAAACCAAGCTGAGCAAGCCAGGGGAAGCAAGTCAGTAAGCAGCATCCCTCTATGGCCTCTGCATCAGCTCCTGCCTTCAAGTTCCTGCCCTGTGTGAGTTCCAGTCCTGACCTCTTTTGGTGATGAACAGCAATGCAGAAGTGTAAGCTGAATAAACCATTTCCTCCCTGTGTTAGGCTTGTCTCCACCTGATTCTTTGATTTTGGAGAAGAAAAGTTTTGCTCTTGTTTCTTCCAGGCAGCACAGGGTCACAACAGATGTTTTACAGGACACCATGGAGCTCATCATTGGCCTCCAGATGAACAAGACTGTGATGGCTCTACCCATGCCTCTACTTTCTCAGGAAAGCCGATGGTGATTCCCCAGGGACTTGGGTAGAATTTAAAGTCATAAGGGCAACTCTTTAGGCTCCCAGTTCTCAACCTTCCTAGTACTGGGACCCTTTAACACAGTTCTTTATGTTGTGGTGACCCCCAACCGTAAAATTACTTTCATTGTTTAACTGTAATTTGCTACTGTCACAAAGTGTAATGTAGATTTTTTTTTTTTTTGGAGAGAGAGGTTTGTCAAAGGGGTCGTAACAGGCAGATTGAGAAATGCTGCCTTAAGCATTTGCTATACTCCACATTACACAATGAGCTATTCAATTGTGTCTTCCTTTTTGATTTTTTTTCTTCTTACTTTTTATTTATTTATATTTTTTTGGTCTATGTATTTGGTAAGAGCAGAGCCGGGATCATGACCGTTTTATTACTGTGTGTACTTTCCATTGATTTGCTGTAATCCTTTACCAAAATATTTTCATAGAATAATGAGACAACAGCAGTAAAAATCTTTAAAAATAAATTGGGGTTAGCCTGAAAGATATAAGTGATGGGGCAATCTATTGCCATTCACATCCTGTAAACATCGGGGCAATGGTACAGTAATTGAATGG
This sequence comes from Arvicanthis niloticus, assembly GCF_011762505.2. Lineage (NCBI taxonomy): Eukaryota > Metazoa > Chordata > Mammalia > Rodentia > Muridae > Arvicanthis > Arvicanthis niloticus. The sequence goes on along the minus strand of NC_047676.1, from coordinate 5,987,247 downwards.
CTTTCTTTAATGACTTCAACACTGTTTTGTAAGTTAGTTCGGTTTGCTGCATTTATACTTAATTTTGATGACTTTTGAATACTTTCACTTTTCTATTTCATTTGAATTTTTTCTTTTGTGTGTCTGTGTGTGTGTGTGTGTGTGTGTGTGTGTGTGTGTGCATAGCACATGTGTATCTGGGGGTGCACAAGCATACGTGTGGAGGCGAGAGGGCAACCATGGGGCGTCATTTCTCTCTGTCTGCCTTTACATGCTCCCAGGGATCAGACTCCAGTGGTGAGCCTCGCACTCTAAGTCTAGCCTTTCATTAGGAATTTACTTTTGATGTTGAATGATTGTCAGTCTATATGTCTGTTGTTCCAAGATGCTACAGTGGCTATGCTGAGCTGAGCTGAGCTGAGCTGAGCTGAGCTGAGCTGAGCTGAGCTGAGCTGAGCTGAGCTGAGCTGAGGGCTGACTAGCAAGGGAGCGGAGCAAGTGCAGGAGACTTCTGGTGGCAAAAGCTTCGGGAGCGTGTTCTTCCCAGGCAGTGTTACAGCTCCTGTGACAGATGCCCTTAGACGACAGAGTAATTTTCACACACCTTTATTCCTTCTGGGTGGGATCTTATACACAGTTTTGGGGTAGGTTGCCTCCAACAGCAGGTGCTTCCTATTGGCTCAGCCTGAGATGCCTCATTTACATGAGGAGGGACTTGTGGCCACTGCCCCTATGTGACTGATGGCCACAATTCTCTCTATAGGGGGCTGTGGCTACATTACAGAGGCTTGGAGTCGGGAGCAAGGGAAGCTCCTACCATTTCTTCTGGGTCTCTGGGGCTCTAAGCCCAGCTTGACCTTAGCAGGCTTCTACTCACAGTCCACTGCCCCACAAGTGATGAAAATGTTAGAAGACATTTATCCTCTGGGATGTAGCAAATGCTTACAGTATTTACCAACATTTTCACTTTTTCTTACTGGTTAGAAATGCCCCCTTTACAAGATCTTCATTACTTATCAGTCTCAGGTCTGTCTCCTTGTTCTTCAACCTTGTCCTGGGTTCAGTTATACTTATGTAAATCAGGCCTGCGGCTGGTTTACACGGCTGGTAACTCACATACATCACCCTACATATGCATATATAAAATATAATCATATATATGCATATAATATATAATGCATATATTATATATATGTATATATACACATGTATATATATAATCACACAGATTATAAATTATGATGAAAGAAAACATACATGAGAGCAAGAAAGATATCAATTTCTTGTATCTCACCATAGATAATTCTGTTAGAGAAGCCTTGTCAACCATGGCAGTCTCCAGGTGCTGTGCTGGGCTGTGCTGTGCTGTGCTGTGCTGTGCTGTGCTGTCCTGTCCTGGAAGGTTTCATTCCCTCAAAAAGCAGATACCATGGGTGCATTCCACAATGCCCACCTGTGTGCTGGTTCTCAATGATGCTACATTTTCTTAGGCATTGTTTTGTCATTGTTGTTGTCAAATATATTTCTAATTAATTTTATTAAATTACCAAAAACAGGTTGAGTGAGGTATTAGTTGAGTGTGTCAACCTTATAGTTGAATTTGGCAAATGCTGTCCCAGCTGTGACACACCTTTCACCCAATGATACGGTATTATTATATACACCCTGAGGGGGAAATCACTTCCCCCTAAGTTTCTTTTACTTTTCTTAGGGCAAGTGACGCATACAAGTAACAAAGATACTGGGATCTTATCAGTAAGCAAGAACATGAAGAGTATTCAGTAAGTAACATTAAGAGTTGGCTCAAACTCTGTGCAAAAAGTCTTTGCATCATCTGACATCTGAAGCAAATTCCTACGCAGAGGTTAAAGTATAAAAACGTCTCTATGGGTGGGTAAAGGCGTGGGTGCTATCTAGAGACAGACCTCTGCAGAGAGAAAAATCAACAGATGGATATGTGGACGGGGAAACACAGAATCTGCTCTGCTGCCCATGCATGGGTAAAGTTTTGCCATAATTTCACAGTGAGATAACACATCGCCCATCAGTCTGTAGACTTTCAGGCCCACTGGTGGCAGGCCTTTCTCTGGCATTTCTGCACACAGAGCACCAAAAACATGCCTGGGTAAAAGTTTTTAAATCTTAATTTTATTATTATTTTTTTACTTATTCACTTTACAACCTGCTCACTGCTTCCCCCTTCCCCCCCCCCCCCCGCTTCCTGGTCACCCCCTCCTACAATCCTTCCCCCATAGTCCCCCCAGCCCTTCTTCTCTGAGCCGGTGGGGGCCCCTGAGTATCCTCTCCCCCACCCCACTGTATGCCTGGGTAATTTAAGGGCAGTCAGCTTGGTAGCTACTCAAGTTCCTGGCCTCTGTGTACTCCATTAGCCTTGTATTCTGAAATGAAGATTTCCATAGCATGACAGGATCTAATTAACTGTATACTTTCTTTCCATAAACGTTTGCCAGAATTCATAAATTGATCAGGAATAGTCTGCACAGATGTATTGATGACATGCTGAGAGCCTGGGAAGCCAGGAAGAGAGGGAGAGAAGGGCAGAGTAGCCTGGGACAGGGACAGAAAGGGTGGGCTGGGTTGGCAGTCAGTGTTGAGACCTAAAGCTGCTCCTTTTAAACTTCATTATTCTGGCTGCACTTTTTGCATCAGTGCTTCACACAAAAAAACTATTTTGTATTAATGGTTTGCAAAACCTAAATCAGATTTTCTTCCCCCTCCAAACCCCTTCTTTGAACTTCTCATGAATTAATCCAAATGTACAATACTGATTGGCCTCAAAAATGAGACAGATAAAATCATAACGTTATTTTTTTTCCAAATAGACTTACTATTACATCTAGCAGTTATATACAATACAGAGGAAAATGTTCAACTAAATGACTAGAGTGGGCAAGCTTGCTTGCTTGCTTATTTATTTATTTATTTATTTATTTATTTATTTATTTTAACCAACATAGGCTCACACACACCATTTCTCTTTCCTAACAACAGCTGTGTTTTTGTACAGCGTATAGAAAGCCTGTGTTTGCATCCAGTGCTCTTTCCAGCAGTTAGCCAAATGCAAGGCGGACATTAAGGAAACAATGAAGCGAATAATATTTCTGTTGTGCAAGAAGTAGAGTTGAAGACTCCATGAGAATAAGCACAAGACAGCTGCGAGTTTAAGACATAAAGCACCCCTGTTTAGTGTTACCAAAAGAAAATATTGTTTTGGCTCTAGTTGCTTTAAAAAGAATTCAAACCAAGAAAACCTAGAACCACATGCATTCAAAGTGGCTTGCCCTCCTCTGCACCTGTGGGTTAACATATCTGCTAATGCACAGTAGTAGGTCATTTACCATTCAGCACTGGGACCTCCTCCCAAATCATACATCTGTGTGTTTGAGGTTCACCAAGAACATACCCTTCATTTTCTTGTGATAGAATGAGTTCCCTGAGGGATGAAGAGGAAAAAGCCTTCATCACTTATCTGTAAAAGGGTCATAAACAACTTGAAAGTCTATCCACAAGGCAAAGAACTCAGAGTCATGTCACTCAGTTTCTTAGAGCCTCCATGTCAAAAGGGGCCACCCCTTAGGTCACAGAGCTGGTTGGTTGATCTTAGGAGATGAAGCACAGAAGCCAGGGGTACATGGATTCCTCCAGGTAGCCCCCCTTTTCCCACCCAGACCATGCCTGCCAACCCCTCTCAAGAACAATAGCTGCGCACATGTAGGTGCTTCCAACGATGAGTGAGAAGGGCCAAGGGCATTTCAGAGTCATCCCTGTTTCAGCTGATTTAACTCCCACAAAATGTACATGAGGTATCCACACATTTCCTTATCAAGGCTGTTCCCCGTGCCTATGCCAGTGGCAACAGTGCTGGCAGAGAGGGTTGATTCTCCAATGAGCTGTCTGCAAGCTCTTCGGTGAGCACCAAGCAGCCTCTGTTCTATTGCCCATGCTGGGGGTTGGTGGGGGGGCTGCAAGTGACACAGTTGACTTTGCGATCCTATAAATAACCAGCCTTTTAAGCTTTTATAAGTAACCTCAGTCAATCTCACTGGTTCACTGGACAAGACTTGAGTGCAATCATTTTTTTTTTTTGGTCTGTTACTGGTGTTTTTTCTTGGGGTGAAATGCATTTGCGTGTATCTCTCTAGAATTAGTCACAACAGTAGCAAATTGTTACTTACTGTATTACGGGTCCTTCTCTCTCTTCACCCACCTACCAATCCACTTTACTTTTTATCCATTTTAAAGTACTTTTTATAGATCAATATACTGCGCCTTGTCCTGCTTACTAAAGCTAACCAAGCAAGGACTTTAATTGTGATCTGCTTTCACATGATTATTCAGACTATTCAAAGTCCTTTGCCTTTCTATAAAAACAATAATCAGATCATACAGTCCTATATAAAGGCCATTGCATTTACCTGTGAGCTTAATTGAATATGTGCAGTAACTTTGAGGAAACTTCCATCTTAATAATTGTGAGTTTCATTTATGTCAATTATATTGAATATACTTTTTTTTTTTGGTCTTTAACACAATGCCTTTTAGTACTATGTAATATCAAATACAGAAATGTAGCTTGTGTTTTAATTTCCTTAAATATTTTATTTTTTGACAAAAATGAAGCAATTGCATTTCTACTCCTCAACTTTTCTCGCCATAATGTATCAAAGTGCAGATGTTTTTCCTCTCCTGGGCTTTTGGCACATTCTGTGCAGACCCTTGGAATCATACAAAACCTTTGTAGCCATGAAAACAGTTTGCTTCTTGCTTTTCATGTTTGATGCCATTTTTTTCTTGCCTCACTTCACTTGCAAAACCTGCAGATAAATGAAAGGTGTCCTTTCTAGACTTCAGAGGGAAAGCGTTTAAAATGTGGCTCCAGAGCACAATGTCAGAAGCACGATTCTCATACATGCCTTTTGTCCATTGAAAACTGCCTCGTTCTAATTTGCTGGGTTTATTAACAGTCAACATTGGGAGGTGAAGTGTGACAAATTCTCACAGTACAATACTCATACACAGTTTCTCTCTTATTCTGTATGTGGAGAATAATTGTTTAAGTTGCAAATACTAAATTCTACATGTAAAGGAGAAACTGACCATGACTAAGATAGATGCTTCTGGTGTGTATATTGGTAAATTTTATCTGCTAAAAGGCTTTGCATATGAACATATTAGAACCACATTCACTTGTTTTCCTCAACCTATCCCAGTCTAATAACTGAACTAGCTGACCCCATGGACCTATCAGGGATGTCTTCTTTTCTATTTTCTTTTTCTGAACTGGTTTGAGAATGGTAAATCTTGTTATGTCTCCTGATTGGGATAATTTCAAGGATTTGGTACTCAGGACATAGAAATAGGAGGATCGTGGTTTCCAGGGCCGCCTGGGTTACATAGCAAACCCTGTGTGAAAATAAATCCCCATAGTCAGGACTGTTGGTTCAGTGATGAATGCCCCATCGCACAATCATGAAGTTATTTGGTACTAAGCAGTCTTTCCACATGGCCACTGATATTTGTAGAACCACTGAAAGCCCCTGGCTATATTTTTCACTGATATTGTAACCAGAATGCCTTTATATTTAAAGGGATTTTAAAAATTGCATATGACTGAGTCATGGATGTTCCCAACTCTGATACAACTAGCCTTTTAGTTTTTTTTTTATATTTAGTTTTAAATACTTAGGTATTTCATTCATTAGCATTTCACATAATTAATATAGTTGGGTTTAGGACTAATATTCAGTAGTTAATGGGCATGTTTGTGTTGCTTTTCCCAGACTTTCTTCTTCAGCCAATTATATTTGAATCCCATTTCAATCCATATTTTATCTTAGCTGTGTATACCCTTCACTGGGATATTGCTGAAGCTGTGACAGGAGGTATCACTAACTTTTCCAAGATGACTTAGCATGAATATGCACCATGATGTAGTATGAGTCTCAAGTAAGGCACTATATGTGCACTAGACAATTCTCCATCATGTGTATTACACGGCAAACATTAAATTCACCAACAATAGATGCAAATAGTCAAGGAACAAGGAAGACAATAAACAAAGTCCCATGATCACTTCCATGATCATTGACTGTTTCTAAGGGCTTATCAGGATGACCAAAATATCTGAGCCTACTTCCCTGTCCTAGCCCAAAGTCATTTTCAAGCCTGAAGCCTACTTCTTTGTTCTAGCCTAAGATTCAGATTCCTGCCTGAAGCCCATTTTCTTGTCCTTGGCCAATGTCAGATTCCTAGTTCCTCAACCTAGAACTGACCTTAATACTTGGATGCAATTAAAATGGTATAAAAACAGATTAGGAAAAAAGAAAAAAAATGAAAAAATATTGTTATGCGAATGATTCTTTTGTAAATAAATATATTGATATAATATAAAAAAATTCACCAACAGACAGTCTATATGTATGTTTTAATTGAAGCAGAATTAAAATAATTATGAGCATATTTGTAATTTCCAACGACCATCCTCATTCCTGACCACCCACATCTCCAGCACTTTAACTCAGCTGAAAGGGATCCCGCCCTGTTCCTTGAAGTATCTCCTGGTAAAGAATGCCTCCGCTGTCCTTTGGAGAAGACCTTCATTTGCCTTCAGTCGTGATGGATGCTGTTGTTGGATTCAGATTTATGGTCTAACCTGTGCTTAACATTGAGAAGATCTACAAGATTAGCCTCCTGAATTCTCCGGCTTTAGATGTTTCTCGGAGGTACCTGCTGTCATGGCTGACCTGTCTTGTAGAGTTTCTCTTTATCATGGTTTGTTCCAGCTTGACGATGATGTGTCCATTGCTGGAGCTCTCTGTATTTTGTTTGTGAAGCGTTCACTGGACTTGTATCTGTACATTCAGATTTGCCCTTAAATCTGCACGACTTTGTTCTGACCTCTCAGGGGAGCCTAGGGCAGGTTGTGTTTAGTCTGAGGGTTTTATTTGGCTTAAAGTTCCAAAGGGATACTGTCCTCTTGGCCAGGAAGACACGGCAACAGGCAGCACAGGTACAATCGCAGGACCACCCTCATGTTCTTGTTGTGGGGAGAAACCACACCCGCACCCAGGAGACAGAAAGATGAAGAATTGAGGCAGAGCTGCCAAGCCCTGTCCCTCAGAGACCCAGCTTTCTAAGGAGGCTCTACCTATTCAGGGTCTCAGCACCTTTTCAAATGGCACCAGCAGCTGGAAGCCAACTCTTCAAACATGAGAGTCTATGGATGACATCATAATCACAGCGGGGCTCACATCAGGTGACCTCGAACCACACCAAGGAAGATCTTCCACTACACATTTGCAGACTTTTACCAGGCCTGTTACATGAAGAGCTTGGCACACTAACTGTTTACACATGGAATCCGGTAATGAGAGGGGCCTACCAGCTTTAACACAGATCCCACTTTAGAACTAGACAAAAGAAAGCTCTTAAAATAAAAGTGCCCCCAATTGCAAAACATTTGCTCACTACGGAGAAACCAGATGAACATGCGGCCAATGTATTACAAAAGTGCCTCAAATGAAAAGCATGCATACAAACAAAGACTTGCCAAAGAAAACAATTTCTCCTTTAAAAATAACCAGACAGCAAATGGAAGCCCACGGAAGACACTTTTTAGACTAGGGGGAAAAGGTGAGGATAAAAAAAAACAAAACTGTTTACAGTAGGAATAGCTCAGTGATTCATTGCTGTAATGTTCTGAGTAAGAAAAACACAGGGAACACATGCAAGGCTCCAGGTTCAGTGTGGTTTTTGGCATCATATCCACACAGCCCCTGACACTGTATGTGTTCACAGCCACATTGCACGGACTCTTACTGAGCATTCAAAATGTAGTCTCTCATAAATTATATTTTCAGAAATTAAACATGTTAAGTGTTTTATCTCTTTCTGTATTTTCTCTTTTTTTCATTATAATATTTTTTTAATTTAAAAAATGTGGTATTGTTAATTTTTTTCCACTAATTTATTTATTCACTTCACATCCCGGTTGCTGCCCCCTTTCTGGTCCCCCCCTCACACAGATCTTTCCCCATCCCCCATCCCCTTCTCTGAGAGGGTGGAGGGGCCCCTGAGTATGCCCCCATCCAGCATATCAAGTTATTGCAGAGCTAGCAGCATCCTCTCCCACTGAGGCCAGACAAGACAGCCCAGCTAGGGGAACTGATTCCTCAGAGTGTGGCAACAGCTTTAGGGACAACTCTTGTTCCAATTGCTGGGGAACCCAAATGAAGACCGAGCTGCACATCTGTTGCATACATGCTGGGAGCCTAGGTCCAGTCCGTTTATGCTCTTTGGTTGGTCATTCAGTCTCTGAGAGCTCTCAAGGGTCCAGGTCAGTTGACTCTGTGGGTCTTACTGTGGTGTTCCTATACCCCTCAGGGCCCTCAATCGTTGTCCCAACTCTTATGTAGTCTCTGACCTCTGCCCAGTGTTTGGCTGGAGGTCTCTGCATCTGTTTCAGTCCACTGCTGGGTGGAGCTTTCAGTCAGTGAATGCTATATCCAAAGATTTCACAAAGCTGGCAAAATGCGTAGCAAGGAGTTTCCAGTCTGCTTTGTTGGTCTCCAGACACCTGTTGGCAGCTCCCTAGGGACTAAGTATGATAGCTTTTCCTACAGGTAGGCACAGTTCTAGTGTCCTTCACTGCAGCTCCAGAGCAGACAACAATGGGTAAGGACAACAGAATGCTGGCTCTTCCTCTCCTTTCTCTCCTGCCCTTCTCCACAAGGAGAACTTGTCACTGTTTGCAAACACTTTGCTTTGTGTGCCCTGCTGTTGGAGCCAAGTTCTCACAGTTAAACACCTCCTTCTATCTTATCTTATTTATTACTATTTTATTTGCATTGGCGACTATAAGAAAGCAGCCACACAAGCAGCAAGTCTGTGACAGCATAAGGGCAGTCTCTCCAAAGCTTCTCTGGATACCTGGAGGTGTGACTCAAGCAACAGGCTCAACACTTTGCCAGCTTTTGCCTCCAGCCTCACAGTGCCATGCCCACCACTAGCTATTATCTGAGTGCAAACCACCAGTAATTTTAGAAAAATCTGATCTGGGCTACAGGAGTACCAAAATGCTGTATATGCAGGGCAATTGCAAAGTTGGCAGAAGGGATAATTGTTTTTAGAATATTGCACACTCAGGAATCATTCAGCCTTGAAGGCTTTCCCAGAATGCAAAGTAGCTTCACACTGTGTGTGCTCTTGTTTTGGGATCCTGTATCTGATAGGAATAGAAGGTACTCCTTCTATTCCTATCAGATACAGAACTATTATATTAGTTCTGAGCCTGCAGGTTGGAATGAGTTGTGAGCAAGATGTTACTTCTTCATAGAAGCCTCCTCTACCTCAGTAAAATTATTTAATAATTCTACTTATCTGGCTTGCTGAGCCTGATCGATAACGGCACATGGCTTTTCAAAATTAGAATAACTATCCAACTCTCCAACACAACTCATGGACATAAACTTATCACCGCAAATTAATGAGGAAGGAGCTGGGCATAGGATGCATTGAAGTTGCTTCATTAACACATGCATACACATGTACATGTGCACACACACACACACACACACACACACACAAAGTTTCCACAACATTAAAAGTTATCTTCCCAGTAAAGACAAATCCTCTTGGTGAATTTGCATATACATTTTCTTACAACGACCCTGCCAACTTTAAATAAGTTGCTTGCTTTCCTTGCCAGTCAGATATGCTTAATGTCTGAGGATGTGTCTAGAATAAATACCTTAGTCAGGAAAGCTCTTAATGATGTTAAAGGGGGGCATTGATGAAAGTGTTCAGTTTCTGTCTTCATTTACAAGCCTTGTGACCTTTAATAACTTGCTTAAGGTATAGGAGCTGTGTTTGTTGCAGTAGGAGTAAGGCAGTTTTAAGCACTGAAAACAAACTAACATATTGAAGCATGCTATTTTGTACAGTATCTGACTCTGATGGGAAGCAAGCACTGGAAAAGGACAGCTTGCAGACTCTAACATGAGCTATTACACAAGCTATGGTAATTTTGAAATCCTGTTTTTCCTTCACCATTAGCACTGGGCTATTCTGTTGATTTCAATGGCCAACCTGAAAAAAAAAAACAAAAACAAGCTCTCCCCTCTCCCCTCTCTCCCTCTCTCCCTCTCTCCCTCTCTCCCTCTCTCCCTCTCTCCCTCTCTCCCTCTCTCCCTCTCTCCCTCTCTCCCTCTCTCCCTCTCTCCCTCTCTCCCTCTCTCCCTCTCTCCCTCTCTCCTTCTCTCCCTCTCTCCCTCTCTCCCTCTCCCTCCCCCTTCCCCTCCCCTCTCCCCTTCCCCCTCCCCCACCTTTCTCTCTCTCTCTCTCTCTCTCTCTCTCTCTCTCTCTCTCTCTCTCTCTCTCTGTGTGTGTGTGTATGTGTGTGTAGGAAAGCAGGGGACCCACAACCTGTAATTAATGTGCTGGCCTCAGCTAGCTAACCCCAGGAGCATCTCTTCAGTACATGAGTGCTCTCCAGCCAGCCTCATTCCTCCCCCAAGGAGTCATAAACTGAGGCTGCAGATTTAGTACAGAACCATCTGCAGCAGCCCCGTGACAACTCTGTTACTGCCGCCTCCCCCCCACCCTCCAGGGAGGGCCTGTATGTAGCACAGTGAGCCAGAGAGAAAACATTTTGCCTTCACTCTGGGGGTGGGGCAGAAGCTGGGAGGCAGAGGGTGCACAGACACATGGATTTCTGGTAATGAAGTCAAAGACCCAGAACACCATACCCAGGGGCATGTTTTAAAATATTTCATTCTGAATAACACTTCCTGTTGCTTTAGAAAATAGAAAAAGATTACAGTGGTTTTCTAAAGCATCCCCCCCACACACACATAGGTACACAAACTTATTAACACGATCATTTATTTATTATTGAAAAACCTATACTACTGTTTAGAGGTAGCATGCTTTAAACAGTTTGATTCTGCTTCCCTACAGGATGGATTATTCATAATAAACTGCCATTTTTTTTAAAACCACTGGTATTGGATGAGAATATTCTCGTGAAGTGGGTGCATGACACATATTTCATATTTCATTATAAAACCACGTTTTAAGTCTTTAATCGACCCCAAGTTGTAATACTAAATTAGTATCTCTTTCAACATTCAATGTTATGTTCATATAAAAAAATCCCATAATGAAACACATTAATCTGTATGCTAACTAAAAATATCTTAAACAGAAACTTAAAAATAAAGTCAAACAAATGGCCTTTTCAAAGGTAGACAGAGCCACAGAAAATCTATTAGCTTGACTCCAAAAAGACTAGAAATATTTTTAGAATATTAAGCCAAACAATTAGCTTGAAAAATGACTGCTTAAAAGTCAAACAATTAACAATGTAAAAGGTAAATAAACTGATACATAAAGGGTATATGACCATCTTTACTAAATTACAGCAGCTGTGTCTTAAACATAAATAAATGATTTTTGTAGCATTTTACAATTAAATTATGGAAAGCTCACGGATAATTTAAGGTAAAATATTAAAAGTCACCTATAGTATCAACAGCCTCAAATAACCCAGTTAGGAACTTTGCCATGCATCCTACAGTTTGTGTTCAGACACAGGGTTTCCACTGCAAAGATGGAGCTATCATGCTATCGATTTGAAACACATTTCCATATAATACATATTTCACTGTAAAGGTGGAGCTATCATGCTATCGATTTGAAACACATTTCCATATAATACATATTTCACTGTAACAACATTCAATGATTTCATCTTTTGCTATCAGATGTATGACCCTTCCACCTTAAAACAAACAAAACAAAACAGCAAACACTCTTAGAAGCTGACATTTTGCAAACATCTCTTAGAACTTTTAGGCTTCAGAATCTCAAGCCTCTCTTGTGACTCAAGGGTAGCCTACATTGGTAGGTCTAAGTTAGGTTTGACTAGCTTGTCACTTTAATGTGATATCAACTGAAACTCACAGAGAGAGCATGATTGTATGTGGATATCAGAGCCCTGCGTGTTCTATACTGTGTGTGCAGCTGACAGCATTCATGCCAGCCATGAAGTACACCATGGTGGCCTCATACAATTACTGTGAAGCTGAACATTCCTATCTGTGCCCTTCCCCCAGGCCTGAAAGACTGGTCCTCAAGTGGACACAGATCTTGAACCTAATAATTATGATTCTAATGATAAAGATGGCTCAAAATCTTTATCAACCAGCTGATTTAACTTGGCATATAATCTCCACTCTTACTGGAGAGTGTCTTTTAGTCAGTATTTAAAGCCACCCACTATATACCTAGTGGCTAGACTTGTGTCTGATCCCTGCTAATTAGCAGTTGGATTAGATACTAAAACACTTCCACTTCCAACCTTATTTTCTACATTGCTTGAATAATCATGTTGCTTTTAACCTTTGAACCTTATATTTTAAGCAGATTGATTGCCCTCACACAGGATCGCTCTCAGAAAACTCAGCTATTCATCCTGGCAGTTACACATCACTGTGAAGAACTGCATCTAGTGCATGCCCACAGGTCCTTTGGTCTGAATGTGGTCTGGGTCTAAAGAGTGTGCCAATGATGGCTGGTTAGTCAATGATGGGTAAGAGTGTTTTGAGCTCCTATAAACCTAAGACAGAGGGATACATCATTATGTTATGTATGTTTTCCTCAATGACGGGTAATTATAGGAGTAATTTTTAGCTCCTATAAACCTAAGGCAGAGGCATACATCAATATGCTATGTATGATTTCCTCAATGACGGGTAATATAGGAGTAATATAAATGCCAACCTAAGCCAGGCACGGTCGTCCAGCCACTGGAGACCCTAGACAGGATGAAATATTGTGCCCCGTCCAGATATTGGCACTGCCATCTTAAAAAATTAAGGGGGGAACTGCGCCCTTCCCCCAGGCCTGAGCATGCAAGCCATTTGCCACAATAGACCAAGCAATAGTAGGACCTGAGATGCATTGCATTACCAGCCTTGGTCTTGGAGTCTGCTACCTGAGCTAAGAAGAATGGACTGCCTGCTGAGCTAGCCTTGACACCTTCCGGACTGCTATCTCCTTACCCAGCCCCCGGGCTGAACCGAGAAGAGACTCTGGGGGATGGGGCTTCCCCTTTATATGTGAAAGCAAATTATTAAACTTCGGGCCTTGATCAGAATACTTTGTCTTGGCCCCACGTTTCTCTCACCCTCCATTCCCGTTCATTCCCAGGCTTCCTCTCAGGAGAACCCGGTTAACCGTAGTTGCAGGCAGCTACACCTACCTCCTGGCGATGTGTGGCGATGTGTTCCATGATACAGTTTGCGGGGATGCTAACATGAAAAGACATCTACTGTGCTAGTGTATCACAGCACATTCCACTACAGCAGGTGCGGTATGTACACAGAGTGTTGTCAGCCATCCCTCTTGATAATAAATGACTGTCTTATTGAATTAGATACTCCTTTTTGTTTGATTTCAGACCCCACAATATGTTTCTATGGATGAATCCCTGTGAAGTGTTCCAGGACAGCATGCCATCAGCTGTGTTTAACCTGGGTAACCCTCACAAACATAGAGTTTATGTAGTCCAAAAGGTCCTTGGCTTATGATGTGTCCACTTTACATGGTTTAAAAGAATTCAGTGGAAGCAGCACTTTGAATTTTGAAGTTGTTTTTCCAAGCAGGCAGGATGATACAAGGTAGCAACAGTGAGTCGCAGCTCTGGCTGTGATGAGAAACAATGTTGTTCAACAAGAGTGTCTCCTGACGCGGGGCTACGATGCTCAGTAGGTCAGTTGTGCCTTGTGCACCACAGGTACATATATATCTTATAATATCTTCAGCTTATGATAGGTTCATTGGGATGTAGCCCTACATTAGGATGTAGGTCAAGAAGCATCTAAGTATATTTATGTTTAAGTTACATTGTGATTTTTACAACAAACCTCCTGTGACATCTTAGCAATGCCCATTTCTAGTAGAATCAACCATCAGTGCATGAACAAGAAGAGTTCCTACAACTCTGAAAACCGGAAACCTTCGGATTAATAATGAGGAAATACTGAGAAAGCTCTGAGACAGGTGCTAGGTCCCCACCAATGTTTCACACAAAATAAATAGGGTTATATGTTCTTAAGAAACTTGATTAAAATAATTTTGTATTTGAGTTGTAGCAAATTTCTCAAGGCTTAAAGGGAAGTTTCTGGGTGGCGCATTCTAGAGTGAGACTCTTGAGTGTGGTGTCCTTTTGTATTTAGCTTCACTTTGGCTTTGCTGTTGGCTACATATTGGACAGTCCTTACAAGGCTACGAGTTATGCCTTCTGTTTTCCTTCTATTTCCTTCTATACCCCTTCTTCTCTTATATTACTTTCAAATGCCTCTACCTATGGACAGCTTAATCTAGCAAGTAACCTTCTCATACTCTTGAGTCAGGACAGAATGCCCTATTTCTTTCCTGGTCTCACAAACGTCTAGACTGCAGGAATGCATTCCAAGCTACAGTAAGAAAGCTTTGTTAAACTGTTTTTCACAACAAGCTTACAGAATGCTACAATGTTGTCATTGATGAAAAAGTGTCTCTAGAGGTATGCAATGTGAGTCCTATGCCCCATGAAAAGTCCCTTCACCAGGTGACTTCAAAGAGTCTGACACGGTTAACCACCTGCATTTGTTCAGAATTAAATATCAGTTTAGGCAGTTATGTGTTTTAGACTTCCCTCATAAACTATATGAAAGTCCAGTTGTTTGAATAGAAAGACATTTTAACAAAGTATTACCTATAAAACCATCATCATCTTAGAAATAATTGAGAGACCTTAGAAAGTTTCTAGGTCAGCCTCATGGTTTTATAAAATAAAAAAGTGCTCAGCGGAATGACTTGTTATGGCAATTTAATGTGTTGATCACAGTAGAGGATATAAATATATGTTTTCTACTTCACATTTTCATTCAAGCTTTTCCTTGTAAGGTCACATTTCCAACCAGATCACATCTGTGATGTATTAAAGCACTGTGCCCACAATGACTATCAGCTGCGTATTTTTGAAGGTCAACATGAGAAGTGTAGATTAAATCTGGCAGGTTCCTTCATATCTTGACCAGAGTAGGATAGGAACTACATAATCCAGTGTGAGATTTACCATCATCAGTGAGTATGCATGACATGTACTTCATCTAGTGTAGCTATGTTTGCTGTAGTTGTTGCCTGTCAGGCTTCCTGTGTCAGTATCCTCACTAACAAGAGAGCCATGCGTCATGCTTTGGGTCTGGACTGAATGAAAACAAAAAGGGAGCTAAACATCAACACTTCTCTTGTGTCTCCGTCACTTTTTGCATCCTGACTATGGATGAAGTGTGACCAGCCACCTCATGCTTCACTCTCATTCCGAATCCTAATGGGACTTTATTCTTAACCTGTGAGCCCAAATAAACCCATCCTCCAAGTTGCTTTCATCAAGTATTTTGTCCAAGCAACACCCCACAGCCAATCCAAACCACTTTTAATGAGCAGAATTCTATAAATGTATTTTCATTCTTTGGTCTTAGTTTCCACAAGCTCATTTCTCTGTCTCTTAGATCTTGAGCTATGATGTCAACTTCTTTGGTTCTTCCAGTGTCTGTTGAAGGCACTGACAAGCTCTCTCTGGTGCTACCTATCACCATGTGCATATCTCCACATGGCCTGGGATTTCTCGAAATAGACACTGTGTGGTTCACACTCATCACATCTATCTATTAAGTAGACCCAGTCCCTTAATGTAACATAACTTCCCTCAGAGCTAACTTCCACATCATGCTCCTAATGCCAAAGAACCTCAGAAATCTACAGAGCACAGATTGTAAAGAGAGGACCAGCTCATGAAAGACATCCCAGCTTCATCCATAGCTAAAAGAGAAGGGAAACAGGTTCCAGAATTTATTTGTCACCTTTAGTTGTAGAGAAAAAATGCAAAAAAAAACAAAAAAAAAACAAAAAAAAACAAAAACAAAAACAAAAACAAACAAACAAAACCTACTGGAACTACAGAAACCAGAAAGGAGTGTTACAGAGACAGTCTTCCTTATTCTAAAGGGTTGGACAAAGGGACTTCAACATGATTCAGAAGGTGAAATCATGTCACTGTTAGAGAAAGTGTCATACCTAGAGACCATTGCATTAAACAAACACTTCAGGCTCAACATCAAATACCATGCATTTTCTCTCATCTGTGGATCCTAAACTCTACATAGATAAATACAATTGTGTGTGTGTGTGTGTGTGTGTGTGTGTGTGTGTGTGTGTGTGTCAGAGAGAGAGAGAGAAGAGAGAGAGAGACAGAGAGAGAGAGAGAAGAGACAGAGAGAGACAGACAGAAAGAGAGAGAGAGAGAGAGAGACAGAGAGAGAGAGAGAGAGAGAGAGTAAAGTGACATAGGGAGATCTAACAGAAGTTGCAACAGCAGAGAAGAGAGAAGAACATCTCTGTGCTCTGCACTCAATAAAATGCCTTGAGGAAACCATCAGCACACACAATCATATTGGCCAATAAAACACAAAGCTCTTATCTAGAAACAAAAGGCTTAACAATCAGAGCCTAGGGCTGGAGAGTGTCACTCAGTGACGGAGTGACTGACTAGAATGAGCAGCAGCAGCACCACACCAGCAGAGAAGTGGGAGGTGAGGGGGGAGGGAGAGAACAGGGAAACCCTAAAAGGACACATGAAAGCCACTGAGGCAAAGATGTATCTATCTTTGTTTCTGAAAAGTAGAAGGCACATTTTTATACTGTGATTAGCCCCGAGAAACCTTGTTTCTATGATGGAAACAGATCAAAAGGATATTGACAGATATTATTATTATTATTATTATTGATACAATCTGTTTAGAATTATTTAAAATATCTTTTGAATAAAGATCATTTGAAATTGTTTTACATAGTCTTGAAATAGTAGTGGGGAAATGTAACAGTCAGAGTGCTATGAAATGCTGTCTTCTGGACATGGGGGGACTACTGAAATCCTGACCTCACAGCAGCATTGATACTTGGACAAGATCATCACAAGACCAGGCCAGCCAAGATCTTAGCATAGATGGAGTAGAAGATCTCCAGGCCCATTCCTTACTGAGGAGCTACAAAGAGTGAGTAATAGTTGCTGCAGGAAGAAAAATCATTCTTTATTGTGGGTCGGGCTGTTGGTAGGTTTCTCATGCTTCAGAGAAGGGCCCCACACCCATGTGCATATGAGCAGCACAGACTGTACTTACTGGGTTATCAAAAACAGTAATCATGACATGGGGAGGGGTATGGAGGAGCTGAAGTGGGGAAATGATGATATATGCTCATATTTCAGTGTATGAAATTCTCAGAATGAATGAGTAAATGAATGAATGAATGAATGGATGAATAAACAAGCTAGTGAAAAGTTGTTGCCCATCTTATTGTTTTCTGTATCTTCGCCACCCATAATGAAGTGCTATAATACCTGCAAAATGTGAATGCACTAACTTTACTCAGGATCAGATGAGGTCACAGGGTGGCCAATCCAACCACTTTCTCATGGAAGAACATGCGTTTCCCATGTGACTCAGCTCCTGACCGAGGGAGAACTCTATCCTGCATGCTCCCATCACACTTCCTGAGCACACAGATTTGACATTTACAAAGTGATGGTCATTCATGCAGACACACTGAGATTAAAATGAAATTCATGGTGTTCAGAAACACGTAACAAAGTATGTGGCAGGGTCCTCAATGCCGAAGCAGATAACATGCTATCTCACAGAATTTGGGTCCTACTTTGCTAACCCTGGCCAAATGAAGTTCTTCCTAGACTGTCTCCAAGAACTGGTATTAGGTATTGAACGACGAGAGTTTCATGACTAAACCAACTTAATCTTGTACTTGCTCGAGTTCTCTCCTACTGGTGGTGTTAGTCAGTGCTTACTGGTTGCTGCTGGGTAACAGTCTGAAGACACTGGAGTTGTCTAGGTCTTCCAAGAGTTTCAGCCACCCCCTGATGATGGAGAAATGAGGAACAGACTGTGTGGCAAACTCAGGAATGTTCTGAAAAACAGACCTATAGACAGAGGCACCAGCCTGCATCCTTTGGGCTAAGAAGCCACCAACCTGGGCTGGGTTTTCTTTGAGGCTCAAAGGACAGTACTCCATGAATCACTGTTAGAACCTGTGCTTGGGGTCTCCAGGTTCTCCTTTTGAATTTTCTGAAGCCACTGGTAATGGACAAAGACAATGCCTCTGCCAGCAATCATGGAGAAACTATTCTTTCCCTTAGTCTTGTCTGAGTGGCTGCCATAAAGAACAGATCACAACCAAGGGAGCATGTGTGCTGGTCTGCGGTTATTTTAGCACACTGGAAAGATGTTTAAGGAATGTGTCTCATGTCTGTACTTGGTACTCCAGCCTTAAGAAGAAACCCAAAAGCACTCTGGTAAAATCCTAATAAAGGGGTCAGTGTTTCGTCTGTGTATTTGAAAGGCTCTTGAATAATGTCAAGTAGACCTATAATTAATATCCCAATGTAAGAGACCAGTCAAGAGGAACCAGTCAAGAGCAAAGGAGACGTCAGTACTGCTGGCACAGCCTGTATGGAGCGGGCTGGATGCTGGCTGATGTGAGCTGAGTGTTGGGTACAATGTGTTAGGTGCTGGGCACTGAGAGCTGGGTACTGATGTGGGTTAATGTAGACATGCTCGTGTGTGTTAATTGTCCTCTCTGTCTGGCTGGAATGTCAATGCATCTCTACCTACTTTAGTAAATGGTTTGAAACAGTACTCATGGACGCATGGTTCTTTCTTTAGCCTTATTATGGTGGCTGGCATAAAGAACAGATCACAGCCAAGGGAGTCTGTGTGCTGTTCTGTGGTTATTTTAGCACGCAGAAAAGATGCTTGACAAACACGCCCCACTTCTGCTGTGAGAGCACTTCTGGTAAATGTCTTAATGAACAGTTTGCTAAATGAGAGGAGGGAAATGAAGTCAGAGATTGCAATTGAATGGCTACTGGGAAATTTTACATGCTTAAAGCCTAGCCTTTTAGTTGCTACAGTGCATTTCTGAATTCCTCACGTCTTCTGGTACCAATTACAGCTTCTTGATTGTTGATTTGTCATAGACCTGACCATCAACATATTGTAGTGAATACTGACAAGAAGAATGAAATAAAATTTGGGGCAGGGTACACAACCTCCATCCTGGGTTATCTGAACTCTTTGGGGGAGCTATCATGTCTGAGTTTCACCAAAGTGACAAGCAATACATTTACCATTTCCTCAGAACCCATGACTTCAGCAGGTTCAGGGAACACCTGTGGGGCAGGGAAAATAGGTACCCATCCAAAAAAGCCATGACCATCACCACAGCCAGAAAATGAGTCACATTTGCAGTGATTGGGAAGTTGACACAGTGAGAAAGTCAAGCAGAGAATCAGCTCCAGGGTGTTGCCACATGACGGCTGGATGCTCTTGGGTAAAGGAATCACCCTTTCTATGCCCCAGGGGTGTTGTGAGAAGGAAGTTAACTGATATACTCTAGGACTTCTGCAGCATCCTGACACATGGAGGCATCTCAATCGTCCTGTTCTTTTCCTGTAAATCATAGTAGGCCTTTGATTTTATCATGTACTATTCCTATTCACTACTGTAAGAAATATATCATCTCTTCCATGACCCTAGAAATTCAAAGTCATGCAGTGCTCCTGTGATAGTTCATAGAAGAGGAAGAGTTAGAGCCCCATGAACAAATAACCAGCAGAATAACCGTATAATGTCTCTACCATGCAATGGGGGATACAGTGCCCCATCTAAACATCTTACTTCATCAAGTAAAACATTTGGTTCCAGAAATGGATTACGTCTTATTGAGTCATTGATCAAAGAGGTCCCATAGGTTCCCCAAATACCACATGCTATTGCTAAGGCTATTGGTTGTTCTCTATAACCTGATGGTAAAGCCCTGTTGATGAACATTATGTCACTTAACATGGAGAAGTTGATACAGTGCCCACCTAAAAACTTCACCCTATGGACCACCTATAGGCTAGCATTCATGGTGTTATAGGGTATTTTGCATGCTACGGGAGAAGAAAAGCAGTCATCAATTTCACTAAGCTACAAACACTGTACTCTACAATTCTACCAGACATACTGGTGCAGTTTTGGCACAAGTATTACAGGAGCAGCCAGTCACTTTGTGGGGGTGATTTTATGAGATGGAACCCACACCTGACAAGTAAGTACTCAAGATCCTAGACACTAGTGAGATCACAGGCTCAAGGGGAAACTTAGTATAACGTCCCTTCTGCTAAATGAACATAACAATAAAATGGCCACTAATGATGCATCGCTATACCCAAGAACAGAACATTATTCAAACCTCATCAAAGAAGCTTCTTAGAAGCAACAGTAACTAACGAGGAGATCCACACCTGGACAATGCACAAGGACGAAGAGAGTCATATTTTGGAGTATTCTTCGGAGTATTCTGCCTTAAATGGGATGTCTTTATCAAAGTTCTCCCCTCAAGGCTCAGGGATTATGGGGAAGAGGAGGAAGAAAGAGTAGAAGAGCCAGAGGTGATGGAGGACTTGAAGGAAATAGTGTCTTCCAGACACACAAGAGCTGACGCACATAGGCACTCACAGAGACTGGGACAACATACACTTAAGACCTACACTGTTCAAACCAGACAAAAGCCCAGCACTGACAGGGGACGTGAGCACAAAGTCCCACCCTTAACCAAGGAAGTATTTGTAACTGGTACCTGCTGAGAAAGGGACAATACGTTTTCTCTAGTGTAGTACCACTAAGGGTATCAAGCACACTCCAGTGCAGGCCTATGCCCAGGGGTAGTCAGTGAATACAAAACGGACTCCATTTGCTTTTTGTGGGCTTTTTGTTTTGTTCTTTTTGTTTGTCCTATTGACTTTTTTCTTAACGTTTGTTTTGATTTTCAACTTTTTTGATTTTGTTGTTTGGTTTTTCTTTTTTCAAGAGGGAGGAAGAGAAAGAATATGCAGTTGGTAGGTGAGGGTGTGGGAAGGCTCTGGGAGAAGTTGGGGGAGGGAAAAGAAAGAAAAGGAAATTAAAAAAAGAAGAAAAATGGCACTGAAATCAAATAGACCTTTATTCTCTTGATTGCTCTGCAAAAGGAACACGCTTGAATGCCTTCAATTCAAGCTGACTCGGAAGTCTCAAGGCCGCAGATTTTAAAAGACAGTTCTCAAGATGAAATCTGTATGTTGAGTGTGTGCATAATGGAGTAAAGTCACTCTGAGAAACTCAGTAACTTCTACACACATATAAGAGAAAGTCTTGTAAGAAGCATTTTTCCCATTAATAATAGGAACTGGCTACTATCTTAAAGCTACTGTTAAAAATTAAAACATTGAAAACCACTAAAACTGAAGAAAAAAATAACATAACCACTGCTTGTATGTTTGCCGTGTGGAACCGTGAAGAAATGTCTTCTCCATAACATAACCCATCACTGAGAAGAAAAGCACTCTCTTCCCTTCTAGAGAATTCCTGACACTAGCTTTGTCAGACATGTTGACATGGATAACACAGCAGAATCAATGTTCTAGAATGTTCTAGATGCTTCTGCTGTACAATAGAGCATCCAACCATATACCCAAGGCCAAGTAGCTTGCTTTCTTCTCCGTCCTTCCTTTCTCTCTCTCTCTCTCTCTCTCTCTCTCTCTCTCTCTCTCTCTCTCTCTGTCTTTCTCTCTCCCTCCCTCCCTCTCTCCCTCCCTCCCTCCCCCCTCTTTCTTTGTTTTTACTTTATTTACCTAGTTCAGGTCTGTTGGTGTTCACCTCTGGAGAACAGAGACCCAGCAGTACAGTTCCCTCTTTCTATCACCATTGACTACATCTCTGCTAAGTATTCATTTTCTTTGATGATGCTAAGTTGTTACTAATGGTTTGTTAACCCAGACAAAAGAGAACAGAATATTTTAGAAAGTGTCCTTTTTGGAAATATCTAGAGAGAATTTTTCAGGAGTCAAGTAAGTATCATGTTTCACAGGTGAGCAAAAATATAGGTCTTTAAAACAAAATGTTCTGGTTATAGCCCAGAAACAGAACATGCTAATTTTTTCATACACAATCTCATTTCTGGTATATGGAGCTTCATGTATGTGAGGCAAACATCGCCATGTATGGGAATGCTATGTCTCCAGCAGGGATATGACTTTCAAGCTATATTTTAAAATACTGCACACATGAAATGCACACATGTGAATAAGATGCACACTTACACATTTTGGAAAAGACATAACCTTTGATCTGAGAATGTACTGACATAAAAACTCTATTTCTTCCACATCTCCAGGGCACAGGGAAGGTTACATCTCAGACAGCCTCTGGAAAGCTGAGAAAGTACCGGGTTGGAAAGAAACCACTGGGTGATGTTTGGACACCTTTCCTTTGCATTTTGGAAAAACCAGTCACTGTCTTTGGATATCTAGTGAGAAGTGCTGAACAGATTGCAGGAATGAAGACGTGCTTCACAGAGACACACGTCCCCAAGACCCTCTGGATTTCTGGCACCACCGTGCGCTCCTGGATCTGTCAAGCCATAATCTGAAACCTGGAGGATGTGTTTACCCAGAGTGGTTCTATCAGCACTTTCAAAAACTCAAACGGACAAACCAGTTGGGCTTCCTGCCCAGCTGGCCTACTTTTGCTTAAAGAGTCATGTCTGGAGCCTTCCTGAGCTTACAGCAAGTTTAGCATAATTCATTTTTTTCAAAACCCCACCGTATGGCAACACAGGTGCTACTCAAGTTCCATCTAGACAGTTACATCAAGTAAAGAGTTGGAGGTTATAATTATAATCAAATGTGTATTTCCCCTCCTCAGACAACTACTTCCTTATTAAGAAGAGCATAGTTTCTCTATGATGGCTAAAAGCAAAACTCACTTTCGAAATGCCACTGGAACATCCAGCTTTTCCCATGAAAGACAAAAGTGCTCAGATCAACAGTTAACTTAAAAATCAGGATAAATCCTGTATCTTTAATTTACAAAAAGAAAACTATAAATTTAGATACATTAAAAGTATGTAAAAAGTAAATACATTTAAATAATCATTTGGGGGAGTGTGTGTGTGTGTGTGTGTATACCTGCATGCACTGAAAGTGTGTTCATGTGGTGACTAAGGAAGCCAGAGGTCAGTCTTGGTGTTGTTTTTGGTCACTGTTCACCTTATTTCCTCCGAAGGCTTGGTGTCTCACTAGCCTGGATCTCATCATCCCAGCTTGTCCTGATAGCCAAAAAGCCCCAGCGGTCATCTTGTGTCTATCCCACATTGGAATCACAATCACAAAGTCAGCGCACCTGCCTTTTTACAAGGATGTTGGAGATCAAATTTAGGTCCACCTGCATGAGAAACAAGCACAGTACCAATGCAACCATCTTCCTAACCTCGTTATTTCCTATGAGCTGGCCTCAGGCACTGAAAAAATTAAGAAATAAGCTGTTACCTACTTGTTTACCTAACTCACCATTCATATGCATCTGACCTTTTGCTCTGTGACCTTTTTTAACATATACCGGATGCCTGACTGACACATCTTTTCTTATCATGTGGGATTTTCATATTAACATGGGTGAGATCATCATTGTCATTAACTATTGTCATGTTTCTCATCTCCCTACAGCTCCCTTTACATTCTGAGAAGCAAATCAGGAATGTCCTGATGCTTCTATTTCTTTACCCTCAATGAAATAGTTTGTTAAGAAGACTCTGGAGATTCTGGGATCCTAGGGTACTTCATAAGCCCTACCTTGGAGAAGCCTCAACATTTGTCTTTCTGACAGGACTGGCCTTGTGCAGCAGACTGAGGCCACCTTTCAGGTTCCAGACCACCCTGGCATTAATGCCTGTGGTGCCCTTTCTGGTCTATGCTCTCAGGGTATATGAAGACATGCATCACTTGTCTGAGTCTGTATGTTTCTTAAAATCTGTATTGTAGGGCACACCCCATGAGGCCACAGGTGCAACTGTGGGGTCAGAAGGCAGCACAATCTATATTTCCTAGGATGCCTGGAAGAACAGACTGATAGAATGAATATGTCCCTCCTAGGTTTAGCTGTCTTATAGGAAGAATGGGTGGAGGTGGGATGAGGTTTCCATGCAGTTTGACCACTTCCTCCCTCTGTGCTCCTCCCTCTTCTCTCTCTCTCTCTCTCTCTCTCTCTCTCTCTCTCTCTCTCTCTCTCTCTCATCTCGCTCTCCTCTCTCTCTCTCTCTCTCTCTCTCTCTCTCTCTCTCTCTCTCTCTCTCTCTCTCTCTGACTCCTGTAATAATAAGACCTAGATTTACCCATAGTTGAGGTTACTCCACAAATGATTACACCCAAGGATACAGCATAAAGGAAAAACTCCAGGAAAACCTATTGCACCTCATTGATGATAAAGGATATGGAAATCACAAGGGGTACTGTTCTCTATCCTGACTGTTCTGGTGCTAGTTTAGGGACACAGATTTGTCAAAAGTTATCAAAACATACATGTCACCCAGTGAGTTTTTCCATATATAAGCTGTACCCCAGGGAGTTCTTACAAGGTGTCTAGAAGACCACAGGCTCTGACAATCCCATGCACTCCCTTGGGAATGCTCTTCATGGCTTCTGCATGGTACTAAAGCACACCTCCAACCCCATCTAGGGCTGGCCTTTGTCTCCACAAGTATGACGAAGACTGGGCTGCAGAGCCACCCCAACTTTGATAAGCAATTAACAGATATTGCATTATCAGTAGGATATTTTTAAATGCTATATAATAGTTATAAATCTTAAGGACAAAAGATTTAAAGAAACAGCCTCAACAGAAAACCCTAAAATCTAAAAGTTAATTACATAATTTTACTCTAGTGCATTTAGGGTAATAAATGATATATATATACATATATATATATATATATGGTTTTAGAATGTACAGTTGAGGGCTGGCGTATACTACAGTGCTAGAGGGCTACATAGCATGTGTGCAGAATTGGTTTGATTGCCAATATTGGAAGAAAGAAAGACAAGAGTGGAGGGAGAGAGGGATGGAGTTAGGGAGGGAAGGAAGAAGAAAAAACAGATGGGAGAAAGAGGAATGACTCACATGGCAGAAAGAGGAAAAATTAGAGGAAAATGGAGGAGAGGAAGAAAGGAAGAGGAAAGGAGAAAAAAATCATTTTATAGAGTTTCTTCTTTGATCTAAATTGTTGGTTCAGAACAAAGGATGCCAAAAGAAATCACTGAAAATTTATACAATATGCTACATTTAGTAAATATTTTCAACAAAGAATATTGATATTTTATCCTAAGGCTTCCAAGACTATGATGGATAATGGCTCCAACTTATAATACTCTGTGTATGTGCAGGTACATGCTCATGTGTGTAAGTGCACACATGTGGATATGCATTTAGAGGCCAGAGGTCAATGCTGGTGCATTCCTTCATCACTCTCCACCTGGCTTTTTTCTGGTCTCTCACTGAACATGTGGCTCGCCAACTTGACTAGACTAACAGAGATCCTCCTGCCTCCACCTCACTAGCCTTGGGATTACAAGCAAGTGCTGCCACACTGGCTCTTTCCATAAGAGCTGGAGTTCCAGACTCCAGTGTTTATGCTTGCATGGCCAGGACTTACTGACTGAGCCCTCTCTCTTGTCCTCTTTTAACATTTGAAATATGATATTGAGATTTCTTCTTCCGCAGAAAGAAAAGGGGCCTTCAGATCTGCAATACACAAATACTCCTCTTCCTTAGTGCAGCCGTGGGAGAAGACACAGGAGCAGGTCCGCTACCTATTAAAGTGCTGCTTCCAACTGACCAGAGGCCAGTTTTCAGATGAACATCTAACGAGAGTGTAATGAAAACATGAAGAAAGGAAGATTTTTTTACTTTTCTCAGCCTCCACAAGTCAGTTTATCTCCAGGCTTATGCCACTATTTCAGCTCTCCGTGAGTCGTTTCTTAGCCTAATAAAAAGCTCTATTCATTGGAAGCAATTACAATAGATTTGCTGCTCTGCCGAATCCATCGCACTATTAAAAACCTACCTCCAAATATTACAGGATCCTCATTAAGCCATTGATGGCAATTTTAACCGAATGCTGCAGCTCTGTACTGATTTCATTATTTTCTGCTAACGTATTATTCAGGTAATAAAATTAAGTATATAGAGCAAAAATAAACAATAACTCTCCCACAGGCCTATCCAAATGGGGAATAATAAAAAGCAGAAGACATAACCTTGGAAATAATTTTGCCATTGGTGACTTTCCTAGGCATCTCTGCACAAGCATACAAAGACACAGGTGTAGGCACATGTAATGAGAAGACTCTAAGGGTTCTGACATCTTTTGACACATGTGTCCTTCAAAAACACAGTTTTCCAGAGTTAGTGAGAAGATGGGTCCAGCATGCATTAGATACCAGTGATGGCTACTTTTGGTGGTCACTGCTTACTGGGTGAACCCCATCATGAACTTCCTTATGCATTATGAATAAGTAGATATCCATGAGGAAGAACACTTCTTGCTATGTTCACAAAAGGAGACCATACACACTGCCTCTCCAAGGCTGTGTGTCTTGTGAGTCTTTGCAGGAAATCGCCACACATTGAGACACAACACAGTGTAGAATAAGGAAAGAGATCCCAGTACTTCCTGTAAGCAGAAACTGCTTTGGAGTGTTTCAAATCCTAGAACCTAAGTTTTCAGAGTCACCAACATAAAGAAGCTTGGCCAGGTGGTACCAAACCTCTCAGACAGGATTAGAAAGCTGGAATCTTTGCTAAAGGCTGGAAATACGGTTGGTTACTCTCCGAGAGATGAGCCAATATCATGAAGCTAATTTCTCAAAGATGAGTAAGAATTCACTAAGTAGAGAAGTGAGTGAGTGTCCTCACTGCAGGCCATGATGTCACAAGGGTGCTAGGGAACTGGATGGCTCTGGAATTCTCAGGCACAGGAGGTGAAAGGGTGGGTAAGCATGAAGGATCAGAGACAACATTGAACACTACGTGGTGGTAAGTGTGGTCACAGGAAGTGAGGCATGAAACTGGCTGGGTCTAGATGCTAAGAGAGAGACAAATGGTGCTACCTGTGTGGGACTCTCACTCCTTGAGGAGAGCACCGGGGCACAGGACTACACTAAGCCTGAGAAGGACATGGATCTCTTATGGACGCAGAGGTTTGGCAATCATAAAGCCAATGAAGGAACCTACATTCCAGGTAGCTGACAAGCATGGAATTTGTACTTGGTGTTCAGAAAAGTGAGCAGAAGCCATGTTATTGTGTTTTATGAGCAAAGTTCACACTGTCCTTCACTGTCCATTAGAACCCCAGTCTCATGCTTCTTAGATGAAGACATTCTTAGAGATGGATGTTTGCATCCAACAGACTGCTACTCATAAAGATAGATGAAATACAAAGTTATTTTTTAAACAAAACTGTGCCATATTGTTTCTATAATTTAAAGAATAATATTTTTGTAGCAGAAATTGGGTTATATTTTTAACCAGCCAGAAAGATAATAGTCATGTTTTTTTTTTTTTTTGAAACCAGGTTTCAACTGTGTAGTATTAACTGGCATTTAATTTGTTGTGTAGACCATGCTGGCCTTGAATTCACAGAGATCTGCATTTCTCTGGCTCTAGAGTTCTAGAATTAAAGGTGTTGGCCCTCCATACCTAATCTTCACAGTGGATATCTGAAGGAAGTGTGAACCACCCAGCTTTCTGGAATTTTAAGTCATGGCACCAAGGAAGAGCCCTCGGGCCCTGAGCGTGTTTAAGGTCACAAATGACTGACATGATTTTCATTAGTTATAATCTGGCCAAACCTTGTATTATTTGGGCAGAAGAATAGAATTTCTCTAACACAAAGGGAGATGCACATAGCGAAGCCACGTTTCAGAGTAAAGGACGAAGAGATTTCATCCTCTGCTGGATTATGCAGATTAGCACATTTGTGTCTATGGATCCCAAAGGTTTCTTGTCTTGTTTTGCTTTCCCAATAAAAAGCCTTTTGTATTTGTGTTCTATTGCTGAAATGCTGGGATGCTGAGAAAGGAACCCAGCACTGAAGCAAGTAATGTTAAAGGTCTAGGTAGGCTTCTCTGAATGAGAAGATTCCTGAAAGTTTGCTCTGTCCATAACACTGTAGGTGCTGGCTGGAGAGACACATCAATGCGTGGGTGTCTTAGTCCATTTGATATTGCTATGATCACAACATGCCTTAACCTGCATCATTTATGTAAAGATCTATTTGTTCAATGATTCCAGGGGTAGGGCAGAAAGTTCTAGAACAGGTGCTGGCATCTGCTTGATACTGACAACGGCATTCGTGATGCAGCCCCATAGCAGAGAACAAGACAGGAGATATACCAGGAAGCTTTCTTCTAGAACAAAGTCATTCCCCAAGTAACACATGAATAAGCTAAACCACTAGGACATGAATGGATTAGAAGAGATGAAGCCCTTCCCATAACTTAGACCTTTCCCATGGTGTTAACTCAAAATACCTTCAACCTACGCATTCAAAAACTAAGTTTCATGATGGCCCAGAGAAGACATCCAAACTGTGGCAATGGCCTGTGGCTATGTCTGGTTATTCAGCTGTGGCCTGGTCTCCTAAACTTTGAAGGCAAAACCCTGTAGACACCTGGTGGAGTTCCAAATGGAGGAAGATTGACAGTGAATTCACAGACAGGCAGCCCACACTTCACCAAAGGTCACAGCCTCATGAAAACAGCTCTCTGGATCTCACGAATGATGCAGAAAAGAGCCATCAGCAAGTGGATATCTACCTGCAAAAGGCTTTCTATTTGAAAAGCAAAACAACTCCAGGAAACTTTGGGTTCGACAGACAAAGATGTGTTGAGCTGCACTGATATTTGCTGCATCATCCTGCAGAGGATGAGACCTTTCTGTCCCTTACTTTCAAACTTGCTTTGTCGTGCATAGCCCTGTTTCTGTTAGAGAAACTCTATTCTTCCGCCCAAATAATACTAGCATTAGCCAGATCGTGACCAGTAAAAGTGACAGAATTTTTGAGTAGAAACTTTAAGAAAAATCATCCCCAGGGCCTGTTGTCTCTGCCTTCCATCTGGGTAGAGATGCCACCTCTTCTAGAAGTCTACAGCAAAAAGAAAGCAGAGAGAATGCAGACTATTATCCACGACAGAAGCCGAATGTGAGCAAGAAATGAAACCATACCATAATCTGTGAGAATTTCGGGATTATTTGTTATACAAACATAACTTTGTCTGTCCTCAAAATGCATGTGACATTTCTGATTATTTGTAAAATTTATAAAAATAATTCTAACCCAAGTGGAGCCTAGAGCTGATGGTAATGCTGAGGATGCCCTCCTAACTTCCTGTACCATAAGTACAGAGGGAGTAAGCTCTCTGCACAGCCCCAGAGCTTCAGACAGGATGAATGTCCTCAGCCTACTCCTCCTCTTAGAGCAAGGGACAAAGACAGGCAAGTAAATATTATGGTTACGTGTTTATTTTTAATTCCACAAAGTTCATGCATATGTAAATCACAGATGGGTTTCGGTTTCTGGGCAAGCTGCCAGGGAGGTTCTTTGGGGCCTAAATGTGGGTATATTGTCCTAACGTCACTTCACATAGAACACTCGGCAATTACAATGCCAGAGCCTCAAGAAAACGTCCTGATCTGATTCTATTAAGAAATTATTAAAAATACTGGCAAAGCAGAGATTGTGGAAGATTATCCTGAGAGGAACAGAGTAATTAGGGGTCACTGATGCAAAATTGAAATAAAAATTGCTTATGCAAACATAGGCACTAGACGGTCACAGACTCCAAGCCAGAAACTCTGCCAGCTACCCTTAAAGAAATCCATAGTGACGCTTCAGTCATGACGTAATTGTTTGTACAGGACATTTCATTTCTGTCTCAAATAACTGTTTTTTTCCCTTTTACATTGTAGCATGATATCTGCTGTACAAATTATAATACATGAATTTTATGTTCACTTTAGTATAAAAGTATGTGCATAGGTATAGTTCCCAAAGGAAAACACTGGTCATTGTAAGTAAATAATATTTTTCTATATTAGGGAGAAAAAAAGAACTTCAGAATAAATCACTGGGAGCTAGAAAGATGACTCTGTGTTTAAAAATGTGTACTGCTCTTGCAGAGGACCTAAGTTCAGTTCCCAGAACTCATGTTGGGTGACTCACAACCACCTGCAACTCCAGCTTCATGGAATCTAATGTCCCCTTCAGGTCTCTGCAGATATTGCATTCATGTTTGTGCACACCTCCACACAGACATGCATACATATAAACACATAAATAAAAATAAACTTGAAAATATTAAAAACATAATAGATCCTTATTTAATAATGCTCTCTTCTTAATGTGACAATACTGTTTTGCTGTATGTCAGAGGCGTTAAGTTTGTTTAATTTGGCTCTGTAAAAAAAAAAAAAATTACAATATTACTTCTTTCTACCTGGCTCAGCCATGAGATGTGTCTGTGTCCAAAACAGATGTAGTGGTTCCATTTCAGCTGAGTGTGGATCCCAGAGAAAGAGCCCAAGAATCCAGACAGTTTCTTATATGTGGTTTATCACCAAAGTTGGTAGAGACCTTTCCCTTAGTAATGAATTTTCAAATTCATTACAGAATGAGATGGCAAAGGGCCACAAGGCACTTCAGTGAAAACTCATAAGTTAGAGAGAAAAGACTTGGACACTAAAACCCTTGTAGCTCCACATGCAGAAAATCAGCTGCAGGGGACACAATGGGAGAAGCAGTTGTATCGTCAAACACTAACATCCAGGATCTGCACGTGAAGGCTGAAAGCCAGTTGGCATCCTCTGTCATGACCTCTTGGAGACAAATTCAACATTAGGTACAAGGAAGGAACAACTTAAATTTTCTTTCTTCAGAATAAGGGACATCTGTTGTACCAGTGACAGCAAAAGGAGCAAGATGGACAAGTTCAGAAATTCAGAAAGTTTGGTGTCTTGTTAGAAATATGTGGAAATCCAACCTATTTGCTCATACTACAAACCAATGGCACCTTGCTTACTGGTCTCCATAGACACATCCCTACTTGCAGCATGTGCCCACACCCAAGGGAAACAAGTGTGCAAGACTCCTCAGACTCAGACTATAATCTACATTAGTAACTTTCTGAGATCTGTTAGACTGTCGTAGGGCCACTTCACTCTTGCCGCCCAGCTTATATCCTACCATAGACTTAACAGAAGGTGCCTGCTGAATAGCTCCAGACCCTCTCCTCTCAATGAGTACATCTGGAGGACACAGAACACTCCTCAGCTTAAGTCACAGACCAAAGCCAGGCACTATAGTGTGTAAGAATTAAAACGAGGAAGCCAAGACATCTCTGTTCTTGATCTTCTATTTATACTATTCTGGGTGTGCCATCCTAAGTCCTTCTCTTGGGTGATGGATTTCCCTGTTGGTTCTTCAATAGTAGTGGTGATTTGGGATGGTTACCATCGAGAAGTCTGCACCCTCCAATGCTTGTGGAACTCTCATCCCACATGCCTGAGCTGGAGTGCCTGGTCTGTCACTCACATGCTGTCCATCTGGACAAGACCTGCTATTCCCTCAGGCTGTTTTCTGTGGAGTAGAGGGGGGTAGAGCTCTTATTACAAGAGTAAGAGATTGGAACTTGTTGGACACACTGGGTACTGACTGCTTTTCATTGCAAGTGCCTCCAAAAGGTCATGGTCAGTCACGACCTCCATTATTTCTGACCTATCTACTCTAGCAATTTTCTTCCTTTAATGTCTTCCCTGGCCATTGCATTAGGGACCTATAGACCTATAAGGACGTGTTAGATGAAATAGGTTTCTGATCTGTCTTACACAGAAAGGACCTCAGGATCAATGCAGGAAAAGCACAGCCTCATCAGAGTCTTTCTGTTCAGACTTTTCCCACTTGCTAATGGAAGGGCTGAATGGTCTTTGTTTTTCTAGGTCTGAGGTAGCAGTGATAGGAGGGGGGGAACTTCTTGGCAGATAACATCACAAGACAGAAAAAGGTGCATTTCTTCCCATGGTTCTGGGAAATGATAATTCAGAAGGAGAAAGTTCCCGAAATCCCCATGATGAGGCCAAGCACAGTGCCTCTCGCAGAACAGCTGTGACGGCTCTGATAACATTCCAGTCTTAAGCCTTCCATCACCCAGCCTGAGCTGCTCACAAGGTGGGGATTACTGGCAAAATGTAATTGCGGAGAGGAGCAAATGTGCAAAAAGATTGCTTATCAGCTGGAGAGGGCCACTCAGTCGTGCTGAGGGATTGTCATTGCATCCTCAAAATGACTTTCAGGGAGAAGCAACTACCCCTTTAAAGGGCAAGCACGAACCTTCAGAGGTAATTATGACAAATACAGCAGATACACATCCCTTTTCCTAAATTCGACCTCTGTGGCTGTTGGAGATGAGATTGGATGCATCCTGACCTATGTCTGTCCACCGGAAGTTTCCACAGCCCATCTGGACAAAACAGATATGGGACTCTCTGCCGCCCAGGCATGTAGGTACTGAACAACTGGCATTGTCTTTAAGGGGAAAGTAAAACTTTCCCAAACACTTGCCAGGGTGGGCAGGCTCCAATGCATCATTTCTCTTTCATAGGCAGAGAGAAGAGGTGGAGAATGGCCCAGGTACAGGAAATGTAGAAAGTGAATCCAGTGTGATTTCAGGAAGTGCCCGCATCCGGATATGTAGGACGTCTGGTTTGGGGGTGTCAGTCTGTAGGTGCTTCATGTCTAGATGGCCCCCAGCACTCCAGGCCTGCCAACAACCATACCATGCTATGATCTCTTCCAATGCACGTGGAGCTCAGTGTCCTCCTTCCTATGACTAGAACATGGGAATGAGGATGATTAGGTGTCACCCCCAAGCTAGGTTATAGACTACGGCTTTCACAGTGATGTCATTCTACTTCATCACTATTGTCTGTAAAAAAAGCAAAGAGGAGGCATGGTGTCAGATGGCCACAGAGGGGGCCTAGTGTCAACTAGCCAAGTGAGGCTGTGGCTATCAGCTAATGAGAACAGCTCATGGATGGACCGTCCATAAGGAACTGAATTCTTCAGATAATCACAAGAAGGAGCTTAGCTGTGATGACCCAGTAGAATGAGGGTGTCTATGACCCAGTCTACAATCTTTACAATGCCCTTCAGAGAGGCCCAGGGAGAAAGAACCCCAGTGAATCCCACCTGGATCCCTTGTCATGAGAACAGTGAGAAAATAAGGCACCTATGCACACACAACCATACATGCGTACAGCATACAGCAGCTCTTCTCTTTAGCCATCTTGTTATTCAACACTCTGTTACTAACAGCTAAGTTCCTATCACAGAATTCAAGCATCAGGAAGGACATGGTGATGAGAAGTGAGGACTACTGGAGACTGCCCATCCTCCCTTAGGTAAGTGCTGGTGTCTCTTAATTGCACGCAGGACGACTGTCTCCTGTTATAAGAGAATATGGTTGTCACTTATTTGTGGGTTAAATACAGTGTTCAAAGATGTGTGCTGGTGCCAGGTAGACAAAGGCTGGCATATGTCAGCAAGTTTTATGTGCCAATTTGACTAGGCTTTAGTATCCACTTATTAAATCAAGCACCGACTTTGGTGGCGTAGTGAAAGTGTTTTACAGATGTGGTAAACAACTAGCATATTTAAAGTCCTTAAAAGCGGTCAACTACAGTACTTCTCATAGGCATCATCAAATCAGTTTGTAGCATTTATGAACGACAAGAAGGTTTTTACAGGAAAGAAGCAATATATTTTGCTTAAGACTGTTCTTTCCCCAAAGTCTCCATCCTCCCAAGCTACACTACCAAACTCATATATCACCCCACAATCATGTAAGCAATCCATTGACATATATCTCTTAATGTGTTTGGGCAGGGGTGGGTGGGTGCATATCTGATTTTGATCTCCTGCAGAATTCTGACTGATAAACCTGCTAACACAAATAAGTATGTATAGGCCTGTTAAACTCAGGTAACAGAGGCACTAGAAGGAGAAAGATTTTCAAGGGTAAAGAACAAAACTGCATATTGATAAAAGGTAAATTCTAAAATACTGCAGAAGATTCTTAAATATATATGTATATAGTAACACAGTGAAGAAGCACATAAGAAAACACAGAATAAAGAAGTAGATAAACCTGCGATAGGTAGGTAGGGTACCCTACTCGCTGTGAGAGAAGAAGCGAGCAGAAGACAAGTAGGAATGTGTTGGACCTACATACCACTAATCAGCCAATTTGGCCCTGTTTGGCATTTACAGAACATTCCACCTTACAACAGAGAACATATGTTCTCCTCAAAGGTATATTTACTATAACAGACGGTGCTTTGGACCATAAAACAAATCTTAATAAATGAAAAGGATCAAGATCACATGAACCATGTTACCAGAATTGGTGTTTCACGTTCATCATAGTCAAACTCCCCCAACACAGAAATACAACTAGACACTTCCAGATATGTGAAAATTGAATACTATATACTCATATAATTCATCAGCCTAAGGAAGTATCAAGATAAATTAAACAATTATTTTGAATAGTTGCATTTATCTAAATTTGTCAGGTGCTTAGTTGTATAATGCTTAATTGAAAGTTCATGACATTAAATTCACAAATAAGAAAAGAAGAAATGTCAAACTATGCAATAAAATGTCTATCTTCCATAGAGGGGAAAATTAAACCAAAATTAATATTGTAATTATATCAGAAATTAATAAAACTAAAATCAAGAAAATGGAACAAAACTTAAAAAGTAAATCTAGTTTTTTTTTGAATGGATCAATAAAATGTTACATTTCCACTAAAACTAAGAATGTAAGAGTATGTGAGAGACATTTGACATGATAGTTTTGCTTCATGCCATAGTTCTTCATGCAGATAAAGTTCTGACTGTATTTTATTTTTCTTACTGAACAAGTTTTATCTTCAGTAATGAAAAGACTGAAGCTGCTGGTGCCATGAGGACACAAAGTCACATAAGGTTACATGAGGTCAACATGAGGTCACATGAGGTTACATGAGGTCACATGAGGTCACATGAGGTCACATGAGGTCACATGAGGTCACATGAGGTCACATGAGGTCACATGAGGTCACATGAGGTTACATGAGGTCACATGAGGTCACATGAGGTTACATGAGGTCACATGAGGTTACATGAGGTCACATGAGGTCATAAAGCCTAGGATTTTGACAAGTGCCACTGGATAATTTCAAGGATATTTTCATGATGGGTCGAAGAGATGGATCCTGAGAACCTGGTCTGCAGATGTCTGCTTGCTATGAACCAGTTAAATGGTTTGTCTTGTCAAACAACATAAAAGCAAGAAGACAAAAAAGCTGATGAACTTTCATCTCAGTCTAGAATATTTGTGTTGGTCTTTTCTCAGTTGGGGTCTCCCAGCAACTCCTTCATGCTGAATACTGGCACCCCACTGTTCTCAACCTCACACTACTGGACCTCCTTTGGCTTTCACTGGGTCAAGGTTTCTGTCCCTACTCCATTCTAAGCAGGTTTTCAGCCAATGTGATGCCCTTTGTTTGTCTAATCATGAAAGAACAAAGCTGGAGCAGAACTCAGGCTTGGTGTCTTGATGCTTGCCCTTTACTCATGGGGAACCCATGAAACCGTAGGAACTCCTGGGATGGTCTGACCATGGTCCTCAAGAAGACCCAATGTTTCCGTAAGACATAAACTGCTTCTCCATAAACTGGAATCCAGAATAACATGGGTAATGTGTCAAAAACTTGACCCTTTCCCAGTCATTGAGTAAAACAAGGCAGACCTCTAGGGTTCTGTTTTTATTGTACTGGGATGTTCTGGGATGGTAATAGATTCTATTTAGGTACTCAAAGCAGGTAGCCATGGCATTCCACAGTGGTTTTGGTTGTGGGCTCCCCAGACAGACTGCCTACACTCACTTATAACCTAAACCACTGTCTGGAAGGTTCCACTGTGGCAGAAGAAGGAGAAAGGGTAAGGAGCCTTGCTGTTTGGATATGGAATGAATCGGAAAGTATTTGTATACATCAATCAACTCCCCTGTAACCACTAAATATTAAACCAGTAACAATTGTCAGCTCACTTCCTAAAAATAATTGTATTTTGTGCCAAGGGCATTTGCGTTCTTACTGTTTCATGCATGCAAATATCACACAGTCCTATTTGTACCTACAAAAGAATCCCTAAATTTCTTTGTCATAGGATGTTCTGTGGTAGCATATTTTCCCCCTTTTGTGCTTAATCAGTGTGTATTCTGATGTTTATGCTAGAAATAAAATCTAAAGCAATTCACTGAACATTCTAACCATGCTAAACTTTGTCCAGCAACTGGGGAGATAGTTCAGTTAGTAATGTGTTTACTGTGCAAATACAAGGGCCAGAATTCAATCCCCAGAACCAATGGAAAAAATGAGAGCATGGTTGTACACGCTTGTGATCTATGGGATACAGAGGGAAAGATAGACAGATCTTTGAGGCATGCTGGCTAGCCAGCTCACACTCTGCTCAAATGATTTTTTAGTAAGAGATGCTTTGCCAAAAACCAAGGTGATTGCTTCTGAAGAATAATGGCTGAGGTTGAACTTTGTCCTCCATACACACGTGCAGAAGCACTTTCATGCACAACATATATGTGTACTTGCATACATACACATGCATACATGCACACCTGCACACACACACACACACACACACACACACACACACACTTTTTGGGGGTCTGTTCTTTGTCTCAATTATTGTCAGCCTCTGTTTCACATTCATATTATCACAAGTTCCTGCAGGAATATCTAATTATCACCTCTGTCACCAAACACCTTTCATAAAAACGTGAGACAGACAGAATGAAGGTAACCCTGCATGGTACATCTTACACAGGCACATGCCTATCACCATAAAGCCACATTCCAAAAAGTGCTAACCTGTAGATGGTATGGCACCTCCAGGTGGCATTGCCTTCCTTGTCATGTTTCTTGTCCCCAGAGAACTCAGGCAGAGCTTACCAAGCTGAAATACAGATGCCTCTCATCTCTGACAACCTAACAGCCCTTGAGTCTACCATGGACATGTGTTCCTAGCAGACCTTTAATACATGGGGAGGAATGTGTATTTTCATGAATACATTTTCCTTTTACAAGTCTTGCATTTCACACCATCTGCTGATCTGGGCACTTCTCTTACTGCCAGTCAGCTTAAATTTTATTTTTAGATGCCAGCATTGGGCAGAGCATGAAAACCCTCCAGGCTACATTTTCAGACATTCTAAACAAAAAAAAATGTTCAAGAGCCTTTGAAGACCTAATAAGAGTGGATCATGTCAGAAGCCAAAGCCACTTAAGATCACTTGGTTGTTTTGTAAAAGGAGAAACAAAATCTAATGTAAATGGATAATCTAAACCTACAGGGTCTAAGGACAGAGGACTCTGTGACAGGGCCATGCACACTGGTCAGGGAGGTTGGCTATGGCTGGGCAACTGTGAGGAACAGAGTACCAGGGCAGCATTCTTACAGGAGACAGGAAGCTAATAGTTGTATCAACAGTCAGCATGGTCCCAAAGCACAGGGCAGGCACCACTCAGGAAGCTCTCTGCTCTTTCTTTAGTCTTCTTGGAATCTGGACTAAAAACCCAGCAAGCACAGAGGTACTACTGCAGAAAACCATGAGTCAGTAGGCTTGGGTAAAATAAGTCTCCTTTCATGAACAGTGGTTCATTTCTGCAGAATAGAGACCCCCAGCCAGGCACCAAGATGTGATCTGTGGGGAATGTTGACCACCATGTGCTTGGGACATTTCCATAGGCTTTCCTGGACACTCTTTGGGAAAATGCTTAGTAGACCGCAGAAGCCAAGCCAGAGAATTGACGGCATGTGTGTGTGCCTACCTTTCCCAGACACTCACGACAGAAAAGGATGCGGATGTGTCACTTGGAATGGAAGCATCTGCTTGAATTCCAGAAGATGTTCAGACACTTTCCGGCATCACCGGAATCAGAGATGGGAAAGTATAACAGCCCCAAAGTCTCACTGTTAGAGTAGAGGTGTGGAGACCAATTAGGTTAAACCGATGGGGGATTTCACAGGCGTGCTTATTCTGAGACATGGGGAACATGAAGATGGGGTATATTTCCAAGAGGAAGCTCACTCTGGAAGCTGCATACTCCAAGTCTTGGAAGAAAACAGATACCTATGCTGAGTAAGATGATGACAGCAGCAACTGCTCAAAGACTGTGTAGGGTGATGCCCTGCTCTACTTGATGTGAAAGTAAAATTGATAGTTGGTATTCTGCCACAGACCACAGGCCATCTCTGTCTACTCTGCCTGTTTCTATAAACAACTTTCTTGAAGCTCAGCCACACCTGTTGGTATGCATATTTCCTGCTTGTGGCTGTTTCCAGAGCAGGGCTGAGCAGGCCTGTCACCAGATGGCCCATGATCTGAAATATTTGCTCCACAGCCATTCCCAGAAAAACACAGAACATCTAAAGAAACACGGATCTGTCTTCGTGGCTAAGGATTTTCTTCATGAGCCTTAAAACTCACTGTCCAGTAACTGCCAAGACCCAGAATTGTTGTATAAAGGCATTGCCATTCTGAAAGTACAGTATGGAACATGGCAACCTAGTCAGTAGAAAGGTACATTATAATGGAAATGACCCTTGTGAGATGTTAAGCCTCCATTCCTAGGTTTCAGCCCATTTTTTGGTTGTTGGTTCAGATTCTGAAAACCCTAAGGGTCCAGGTTAGTTGATTCTGTTGGTCTTTCTGTGGAGTTCCTATCTTCTTCTTGGCCTGCAATCCTTCCTTCTATTCTTCCATAAGAGCCCCCAGTCTCTATCCACTGTTTGGTTGTGGACTCTGTATCAGTCTGGGTCAGCGGCTGGGTGGAGCCTCTCAGAGGACAACGTGCTCCAGTCTGTAAGCATTACAGAGTAGCATTAGTACTGTAAGGGATTGGTGCTTGCCCATGGGATGGGTTTCAAGTTGGGCCAGTTTTGGTTGGCTACTCCCTCAGTCTATGCTCCTTCCCCCATGCCTGCATTGCTTGCAGACAGGATCAATTTTGGCTTGAAAGTTTTGTGGGTGGGTTGGTGTGTCTTTCACTCCACTTGCATTCCAGTCTGGATACAGGAGGTGGCCTCTTCAGGTTCCATATCCCCAGCATAGTGAGTCACAGTAAGGTCACCCCCTTTGATACTTGGGCATATGTTGCTTACAGGCCTCTGAGTAGATGCTCAAATATTTGAGGGTCCCCTTTTCTTTTTTTTTAAAGTCATATCTACAGAGCTATGGATAAGTTCAGTTGCATAATTCCAATGACCTGAGTTCAGATCCCAAGAACCCACCTAAGAGCTAGACACACTAACAATACACTTATAATCCAATTGTGCCCCTGTATCAAGATGAGAAATGGAGACAGGAGAAGCCAGAGATACTGGTACTGGTAGATACAATGTAGAATGACAACAGAGCCTGTCTGTACCAAGGCAGAAGGCAAGGCCCATACCTGAGGTTGCCTGCCAACCTGTCCTGTCCTGGCATGCCTGAACTCCTATACATGAGATCACATGAACTCACACCTCTCTCTCACACACACACAGACACACACACACACACACACACACACACACACACACACACACACACCAGATACCACACACACCATACCACACCCCTCATACACAGACCCCACCCCACCCCACACTCATTCTGATAGAAAGGGCTGGGATGTAGAAATTTCTTGAAACGTATCTGCTGGATGATGACCTGGCAATTGACACCAAGCTTTAAAACTTTTCTAAATTTGTAGTAAGAACACAATTCAGTTAGAAAAATATTTAATAACTTAGTTGTGAAGCCAGATATGGTGGCGGAGCTGCCTGTAATCTCAGCATGTGGGAAGTGAAAGTAGGGAGACCAGGAGTTCCAGGTCACCCTTGGCTACATGGAAATTCGAGGCCATCCTGGGCTACATGGGACACTGTCTCAAAACAAAACAAACAAAACCAAACAATTTAGTTTTATGGAGAAATTAAAGTCTTTATGCTTACCTCTCAGACAATGTAATCTTAGTTGTTGCTGGACTTTTAATTGTAATTGTTCTGTTTGACACAGAACAATAAAGTGCTGAACATCATATGATTCATTCCCTAACTGTTGGAGGAAATGACTGCAGATGCTGTGACAGATGCAACATATGCTCTCCACCTAAAAATCTTGGACAGTGTATCTCTTGTAACTTCAAAAGCTTGATGTTTGTATGCCATTAAACAGTAAGCCAGAGAAAGGGGTAGAGTGTCAAAGCTCTAACCGGCTAAGGGGCTGTCACTCACTGGACCTGTGACCACACCCTCGGGCAAAGGCCACATATACCCACATCCCCAGTCGGTTCTGTTACTCTTCGTCTTCCACATACAGGTCATAGGTAGCTAGAGAAGCTGAGTCAGTTGTTCAAAGTCATGACGCAATCATGAACTAGGACCTGGGCTCATGCTTTCCTGACTCTGGGATGGAGGCTCCTGCCATGACACACCATGCTACTGTGATGACAGCTTCAGTTCTGTGAGATTTAGAAAAGTTATACTTTACAAAAGAATGCAGCTTCTATTTGCATTCCTATAGAAAACAAGTTATATTTTTAAGTTCTATAGATCAAAGCTCAAAGCTTTACATACGACAGGACGTTTATAAATCCAGCAGCCAGGGTCTGCTGGGAGCCTGAATCTGAAGGGTCTTGCAAGGAAACATGGGTGCCAGAAAAAGGAAAATGAACCTATTGTTCACTCACAGATACCCAGAACATACTTGGGGTCACTGGGGACTTCCTACAGGTGATACCTAAGCTTGCTCTTAAGTACCAGCTAAGTGTCAATGCTGGACTGCTCCATAGAGAGAAGAATAGCGGTAACAGGACTGAAAGTATCTATAAGGAACTCAGATCCTATACCGAGGAAGGGATGGGAAGACTGTAAGGCAGCTGGGACGGTTCTGTACAGCGCTTATTATTATCTCAGTACTGACAGACTATTCTATTCTTCCAGTGGTTGAAAAGGAAAAAAGGCACTGAAATGATTGTAGACTGGTTTTTGGGTGGATGTACAATGAGGCTGAGATATTACAAAGACCTGGAGAGAAAGAAACGACTCAGACACAGAAGAAGACTGAGAGGAGGCTAAGTGCCATGGTGGATGGAGAATGAGAAACAGCCTAAGATTCAGCAGTTGGGAGGATGATGAGTTGGGAAGGGAGCAAAGTGAGGAGGTAGTGGTGCCTCCCACAGACATGAAAGAGTCACAAGCTGGGAAGTACTGT
The DNA here is from genome assembly GCF_011762505.2 of Arvicanthis niloticus. Lineage (NCBI taxonomy): Eukaryota > Metazoa > Chordata > Mammalia > Rodentia > Muridae > Arvicanthis > Arvicanthis niloticus. Next base: position 5,945,901 of record NC_047676.1, on the reverse strand, counting down.
GTTGAGTTTGAGGACCCCTGTTGAAGTTCTTGTGGGGTGTAGGCTGACTGGTAACAAAGACACATACTTAAATTTGAAAGTAGAGACCAACCAACTGATTTCTAAATCACATGCAAGTCAAAAATGAAAATCTTTACTTTGAGATGTTATAAATATTAGATTGTAAAACCCTTTAAATAATAAATAAGAATTTCAAGTTTGCCCCAAAATAAACTTGAGGAGGTTTGTAATATTCCTGTAAAAATATACCTTAACACCAGAATGAAATACTTAACCTGCTTCTTGGTCTCTTCACCAAAGCTCACAGAAGCCTTGAAATTTCCCGAGAGAGAGAGAGAGAGAGAGAGAGAGAGAGAGAGAGAGAGAGAGAGAGAGAGAGAGAGAGAGAGAGAGACTTATAGCAAGGAAGGGAAGCTTGAACACTTACATTCACCTCTCCTGCTTTTACTTGAAAAGTCTTAGATGAAATTGGAAGTTTATCCATAAGACAATTTATGGCTTATTGGCATGCCAGAAAAACCTTTGCAGCTATTAAATTCACAGCAAAGCAGATATATAATGGGAAGGATATCCAAGGGGGGTGGATTTCACTGCCAGCAAATAGTGCAAGAATGAGAGATGCCATGCGTATGGCAGGTCAAAAGGTCAAACTTCCAAGGTGGACAAGGTCAGGAGGGAAGAGAGAGGAGGAGATGAAGACAGGATGAACCATGTAGTGAATGCAGTTTAACTGGTGTTTTGTCAGTGTGTCCACTTTTGGCCAGAAGGGCTCCAGCGATGACTCCTAAGTTCTATGTGATCAAGGTTCTCATCAACAATGCCCATTTATCTGGGCCAAGACCAAAGCCAAGCTAGGCTAGGCCATGGAATTTCAAGGCACTGAAGACATGAACTGTGGTTCTTGAAGAAGTTTTAAAAAGATTCCCAGAGGAGGGCATTTACAATGGAGATAATCACCTATACCACTTGCCACTGAACAAGCCTCACAAGTGTTTGCTGGGATGATGGGGTTACCATGCACTTCACCTGCATAGGTATGGGTTTCCAGGTCACTTCAACATCTATACCGACATCCATTATTTTAATTCAACATCTGCCAGGTGCTCTGGCCCCCTTAAGTGATGTTATGATGTGGGGATACTTTTCACAAGAGTGCCACCATGAAATAATCCACCCAACAGAAGTCTAGATCAGCTACAGGAGTGGAAGGCTAGAGTGTGTCCCCATAAAGTTTCTCGTCTGCCACAGAGACTGGTTTACATTCAGAAGAATCATCTCCTCCGGGCTTGTTAACAGGTCTAATCGAAGCTGCCTTTCACTAACAATATTTTGAGTGAAACATAAGGGAATTTTCTCTAGATTGGTGAGCCCAGTTTCTTCTACAATATTCTGAAAATGCCTCTGTATGTGTAGGAGATTAAACCAGTGCTCTTTACTGCCTGGCTAAGTAGATAAAATACTGGCCCAGAGATAGAAGTTATAGGACTATAGACAAACCTCCAGCCATTCTTCCTCCTATGGGTCATGTTAACTCAATGAAGGCAGTTCAATTTCAGTTCACTTTTTCTGCCAATGACCAGCAATCCCAGATCCTTGCAATCCTATTTATACATTCCATTTCTTCAGTCACCTTTGTGTCTTTCTTCTGGTTATTCTATAATATTGTAAATTTGGAGAGCTCAGATGATTTAAATTACATGTAAAGATCTGGATTGTCCTGAAGATAATAAGAAAATAACATAAATGTCTGAGGAGGTTAGGATTGTTGTTGTCCTTTGTGGTAATTCAAATGAGAGTGACTCCCAGAGTCTCATATGTTTGAATACTTGGTTCCTAGTTGGTAGAAAACTCTACCAATTATTTGGGAAAAATTCTTTCTGTGATAAAGCATGCAGCCAAGGCAACTTATAAAAGAGTTTAAGGGCTTGTGGTTTCAGAGAATTAAAGCCTACGGCTCATGATGGGTAGCATGTCGGCAAGCAGGCAGGTACAGTGTTGAAGCAGTAGCTAAGAGCTCACATCTTAAAACACAACCACAAGGCAGAAAGGGTTGTTTGGGAATGGCATGGGCTTTTGAAACCTCAAAGCCCACCCGTAATGACATACCTCATCCAGCAAGCCACACCTCCTAATGCTTCCCAAACAGTTCCACCAATTAGAGATCTTATTCAAACATATGACCCTATAGGAGCCATTCTCATCCAAACCACTACAAGGTGAGTCATGGGGCCAAGCTTTAAGGCTTGAAACACCTCTCACCATTTCCAGCGTGGATCAAGATGTGAGTTCTCAGCTACTGTTCCACCTGTGCCATGACGCCTCCACTCTGCCATCATAGATACTAACCCTCTGGAACCATACCCTGAACTAGACTCTTTCTTTTATAAGTCACCCCAATCATGGCGTTTTATCATGTCAACAGAAAAGTAAGTAAAAAAAAAAAAAAACCTCTTCAAATTACCTTTAATGGAACTAATTGATAGATATTTAACAGCCATCAAGGATGCTTAAGGAGGGTGACTGTCACAGGAGAGACACATCCATTGATTTCCTTGGCTTGGTAATAGGGAAGACACTTACTACCTGCTGTGTCTCTACATCTGTTCAGGCCTTTGTGAGCTCCGTTATCCCACAACTCAGGGTTTTCGTTACATGTGTACACACTTAATGTGTACCTTCAGTGATGGAGAATAATAACTTTTACCTGAGTTCTGCCACAGGGAGTTCTTCCCAAGGTCCATGGAATATGTTGCAGAAGTGGGTAAAGAAGACACAACAACACATAAGCATGCTGACCTCTGATGTGCTATGTCCCACAAAAGGTGAGAATCAAAATGGATAACAGGTTTTATAGAAGAGTGGAGTGTGGACACCTCATACCTCCCTCTTTCCATCCCTATGTTTATATCCATAAATGGCCATTTAGGGCAGTGTACTGACACTGCCTCCACCTTAGCTTTATTTCTTTTCTACACAGAAACAGGCTTGTCTACTTGAAGATGGTGCTAAAAGGAGAGATGGAAAAAAGAATGTTCAAAGATTAGAATGGAAGACTTCTCTCCACGGTGTCTTAAACTATAGAACTAAAGTGCTTGTGGAAACCACCCTGAGGCTGGGATCTAAGAATAGTGTACTCTGTAAACAACTCCCTCACTCTCTTAGCATCCGCAACTTCTATCTCATCTTAGGTCACTATCTTGGTCTTTAGTTTGAGGCTCAGACATAAAATACAAGGCAGGTTTTTAAGAAGTTTTTAAGAACTCTATATTTGCTGTTTACCACATGAAGAATGCATTCCATCTTCTCAGACTGGTAATTAACTAGAACACAGAAAAAAACAGGAAACACAGAAGCCATTTATGTTTTCAATACAAAAAGACAGAGCCTCTAACATGAGTGTGGTTAATATCAAAGGCAAGCAGGCACCAGAGTGTAGACCAAGAAAAGACACAGAAAGGGATACTCATGGAGGAGCTCACAGGCAGCTCCACGAAAAGGAGCCTTGCTATTCAGGGCCCACTCAGATATGTGGAGGTTGAGCCTAGATGCTCACAGCTACTGACCTGTTGGTGAGAGCCTGTTGAGCTTGGGAAATGCAAGAAGCTGAATGAGGAAAGATGTGAGGAGTGAAGCACACTGATACTGAGATCTTTATCCTGGTGCCATGAGCATCTCCACTGGCCATGGTGAATCATGTTGATGACCTGTGGCAGTCAGGAGCCAGCTCTTAGGAATTGGTTCTCTCCTTCCACTGTGGATTCTGGGGTTGGAACTCAAGTCATCATGACCATAGTTTAAGCAGCCAGAGTGCCCAGCAAGTTTGTGACTATGAGGAGAGTTGGTGGCCACATGGCCAGTTTGGAGCTCATGGAGATAGGCTATGTTGGGAGCAGAAACAGAGTTTCTGGGGGGTTGGGAGTGTTCACTGGGTAAAGGTACTTGCCATGCAAGCCTAATGATGAGTTCCATCTGAAAAAAACTGCAGTGAAGGAGAGAGCTGACCCCTGACTGCAATACATGCACATGGCCCAGATATGCTCTGCACTCAAACACCCATACCATGTATACAAGTAAATTAATAAAATAATAATAATAAATAACAATATTAAAATAACAGTATCTTATTATTTTATAAATATTTTATAAATATGTATATGAAAATAAAAAATATAATAATAACATGAAATATAAGTATATTTCAAGAGGATAAATAAAAAGTAAGCAGGACACCATATCTAACCTTTAATGCAGTAAAACTATAATCAATGATAAATTTGAACCTTACAAAAATAAGCCTATTGTCAAAAAATCCCATCACCAACAACAGAAGATTTTCTAAGAAAAAAAGGAAATGCAAATCAAGTTTAAACTATGTAGAAAATAATGGTAAGGGGCATATCAAAGACTATGAGTTTTGTAATTATATAGTTGAAAAAATTATGAATTGTTTAACATAAAACAAAGCAAAAGAAACCTAAGATATGGATGAAGAAACTGGAAAGCAATAAAATAATATGTACATCCAAATTTTTCTATTTGGAGCAATAAAATAAGCAAAATATTTGCTGGATGGATCTGAAGTTGGAATACAGACAGGAGATTCATAATTTCTTAGCCAGGGAAAAGTAAATAGAAGTATAAAAAAAAAGAAGTCATTAATAGATTCCTCAATTTGGAATGAGAAGTTGGTATTTATAAGAGAATATATCTTACCAAAACAAACCTCTGTGGAGAAAGTAAATCCAAGCAGAAACATCTTTACAGGAAAAACAAGATGGTATCTCATTCAATCTAACCTACTCTAAGCGAATGCACTAAACACTGTAGTTTAAGGTTTGTGACTGAGCAAACCATGTGGAGCCAAGGGCAGTGATGGGATGTTTGCTTTTGCTATTCTCAAGACAGATGCAAATTCCTTAATAACTCTCCAGCCAGAAAATTCAAATAGAGAATGAGGGATAAGCATAGCATAGCCCCATAGGGATAATTATAGATTCCCAAGATTTATTCAACATTATGTAAGTAGGGAATTGTACAGTCTTGCCCACACTGGGTATACAAGTGTTTTGGTAACAGTTCAAGATTTCTTCTTTAAAGAAAAGGCGAGTGATAAGACCATCTGTAAATGAAAGCAAATGGTTCCTTCCTTCCAATTATAAGCTTCTCTTGCCTTAACCCTGAAGATAATCTCTGTTTAGAAGAAGGTCCGTCCTACTAAACTAAATGTTAGACCAGCTGGTCTACCCCAGTCTTGAAGCTGGAAGTTTTTCTCCTAGAGGAAGCCTGAACACAAGGTGAAAGAAAATGAGGCATTTGAATTGTAATGGCACTTGACATGCCATTACTGTCTGGAGAAAGCAGAACAAATGAGAAAGGTCTACAAACACCAAGAGAGGTAATGAATGCTGGTAAGCAGTGTTCATGAAGACCCATTGGGAGGCCTCTTTCTCTCCCTCCCTTCTCTCAGCTTTTTCCTCTTCCTTTCTGTCTCTCTCCCCTCTCCTCCCATCTCCCTCCTCATCTCCATCCATCCTTCTTTCTCTCCCTCTTCCTCTGTATCTCCCTCCCCCTCCCCCTGTTCCATACCAATCTTTTTTTTCTCTTTGTTAAGGTGGGCAAAGATCTAAGGGCAATTGTTTGGTAGCCTTACCTATCTGAAATCATCTGGAAAAATAATCATTTTACTTTTCTTGTGCATGAGAAGTTTATTTACACAAGGGGGAAATACCCATACACCCTGAATTCTGTTAGCTTGGTTTTGTTTTCATGTTACCATAAGTACTTTCAAAAAAGGTATCTTCATTTGCTGTGTACCACAGAGCTTAAAATGGTCACTGGTGTTGGAGAACCAGAGAGGCAGAGAGAAGTCTAAAAAAACCAAGAGGGAGAGAAGCGGATCTGCAAATCTGTGTTTAACACATGGTGAGGCTCAGCAGTAGATCCCCTAATGCCTACTCTGTGTGTGTGTGTGTGTGTGTGTGTGTGTGTGTGTACGTTCGTGCACTAGTATACCTATTAGACATACATACATACATACATATATACATGCATACATATATACATACATACATACATACATACATACATGTATAATACTAGGTATACATTCAGTATACATTTTGGGGGTAATAAGAATTTTTTTTAGATCAAACCACAGAAGTTGTGATTAGAACATCCTTAATTTAGAATGGGTCCTATTACTACAGCCACTGTCTCCATGAGAGGCCGAAAGAAAGAAAGATGTAGAGAAGATATAGCATGTGAAGAGGTATAGATTCATGGAGCCTGAGTCTAAAGAACACTTGACCCCCACTGGAAGCAAGGACACTAGCATAAACAGATTTTTATTCTGCATCTCTAGTGGTGAGAGAACCTACCCATGCTTTGCTGTTTGGGTCTGTGGAAGAATAAGCATGAGGTTTTATGAATTTCTAACTTCAAGAACTGACTTTCATAGGGATTTGTTGCAGTAGCCCGTGGGAAATGATGCTGTATCTCAGCTGGAAGAGATGGGAGAGATGCAGGAAGAAGCCATTGCCTGTCCTCAAGACTACACACCAAGATTCAGAGGGCAAGTCTATCTAAGCAGGGTGCCAGAGGACTGGAGAAGGTGGGGAGAAAACAACCATCCTCTAGGCTGTCTGAGAGATGCAGTGAGCGTCTTAGGACTATGAATTCCAGAAAGATGGCAAAGGGGGTCCACGTCACCCCACTGGCAAGTGGGTCTCTACACATTCGCTCTGGCATTGTTCCATTTCTACCCTTTACAGAGGTTCATTTGTGAAGCTGTCCCCGAGGTGTTCCAAAGTCATGCGATGTGAACCCAGAGGAACTCAGGCCCTTGGAGATTAGCAGACTGAATTCTTGTCAGTGAGGTGTGGACTTGGAGATCCCAGTAGCAGGAAACTTGTCATATTGGATTTGAGGAAAGCACACTACAGAATGGTTAATCAAAACCAGACTTCAGCTCAGAGGGTCTCACACATGTGAGATTCACCTCCTTCCCAAGTCAACTTTGAGTGTGACTTGATTCCCCCAAAGTATTTTTATGTCCTATTTCTCTTAAAGTCTGTGAAGCCATATAAACTAAATAAAGCTACCTTATTACTGCTATTGCTATTTATTGACAGCTAAATACCACCCTGGGATGTTTATATATAGTATCTGCCACTGTTATTATTTGAATCTGAAAGTTTTCATAGGCTTGGACATCCAGTACCTGGAGGCCAGGTGGTGGAGTTACTTTGAAAGGTTGTGGAATGTTTAGAAGGTTGAGCCCAGCTGGCCAAATAGGTTTCTTGGGAGTCCTTTACAAGTTCTTTAAAAGTCACAGCCAAGCCTTTGATGATGGTATGGATGGTATGCACTTTGCTTCCTGGTGCATACACTCTCCTTACCAGGAAAAACACCATGCCTTCCCTGTTTTCCTGATAGGCAGACTCCCTAAAACTCCCTGAAATACTCCCCCCCCCAACTTATCTTGTTTCTGCCAAGTATTGTGATCACAGAATTACAATACAAGGAGCAACCACTACAGTAGCCTACAAACTCAGCACCAAGGCCAGCAGCCACATGCCTGCTCATTAGTCATTTCTATTGATACTGTTCAGGTGAGAATAGAGGCTCAAACTACTCAAATAGCTCATGAAACTTACCTGCTATAGGAAGTTCATAAAACTTACAAGGTTCACAGTCCCCTCCCCAAGGTTGTATACTCAGTAAACAACTGCTAGTGAGAAGAGACTCTTCTATGGTGCAGCTTTCTACAAGTTCCATAAGGAAGTCTATTGATGCGATTTTTCTGAGTCATTATCTATATGCTTTTTGGTGATGCAGCTGCTCCTGTAAATACCTCCTCATCCATGTTCCTGGAAGAAACTCTAATGAATTCATTGGTTCACAAAGCTGGAATATGGTGGTATTTCATTGATATGTGATCAGTGCCCTACATGGGAGTGCATAGGCATTTTTTCTTGTTGTCACTGGAAAATACATAGAACATTCTGAGGGAGGTTTGGGTTTAACTATGGTTCCCTAGACCAAGACCAAAGGAGAGGAAAGGAGGTAGAATAGGGTGGAGGGAGAATTTGAACTGCAGTTCAGATATGTGATTCAGAAAACCCCAAGAATGCTCTGAGGCTGAAGAGAAGATCTATCACTGGGTCAACATTGATTGAATGTATATACCCTTAACATGGTCAGTCTGGGAGGTGTGCCACACTCAGAAGAGCAATATGGTCCTGGGCATAAGGTATCTGTAGGCATTACACAGTCCCTGTGGAGGCTGATCGATGAAAGACAATACATGACAACTTCTTCAAGTGTTGGCAGCCCATACTTTCTGTGGGAGAAGTTGGGTTTGTCACCTGCGTATCTACCACACACAGGTTTAAGGCAGAAGTGAGATCTAAACCCAAATCCCTCCTGATATCAAGAAGCTGCTTCTGCCCAGCTCCCATGCTCCTTGTTATATCAAAATGTTAATGAACATCAGAGAGGAATTTCAGCAATGGTGAGCCCAAGTCTTGAGTCTGTCCACCAAGGTCTCGCATCTCTCAGGAGATGTGAAGTTGAAAATCAGTGTTCTCATGCTCTGATGACTCTGTCATCTGCCTATCCAGCTTGCTGCAGATATTGGCAATGTTGTATATCTACCAATAAGCTGTTATAACTAATCCTTGATGCTTTGAGTGCTATGTGCCTGGTTCAGTTAAGTCCTTTTTATTTATTTCCTTGTTTCACCATTTCTGCTGCCTTTAGAATGAATGATCTTACTGTCCACTCTGTCCTTCACTGAATAAAATGGGCTCAATGCATTCCTACAACATGATCAGTCAGAGGCAAGGGCTACCTTCTTTTTCTTCTTGTTCTTTTTGTTGTTGTTCTTCTTCTTCTCTTTCTTCTTCTTCTCCTCCTCCTCCTCCTCTTCCTCTCCTCCTCCTCTTCTTCCTCTCCTCCTCCTCCTCTCCTCCTACTCCTCCTCCCCCTCCCCCCCCTCCCCCCTCCCCCTCCCCCCTTCCCCCTCCCCCCTCCCCCCCTTCCCCCTCCCCCTCCTCCTCCCACCTTCCCCCCTCCCCCTCCTTCTCCTTCTTCTTCTTCTACCAATTGTTCCCACTTCTTTAGATCATTAGGCTCACCTGAGACTCTGTCTTTCCAAACTATCCCCAAGAGTCATGTTCTACCCCAGACAGGACTCCTCGGGACCATTGCAGTTTTCTTACCAAGGACAAATGATTACTACACATAACAGAAGCCTCATTCTGTGTTCAAGTTCACAGGAGAAGGGGAGGAACGTATGAGCCCTCACTGACAATTCTCATCTTCTCATTCCCTTCTGTGTGTTTCAAAGAGTAATGACCATCGCAAACTACCTTCCTCCATTTAAAGCAAACCTTTGGAATTATCAGAGCTGCAGCTATTTACAGGTGTCAAACCAAAGACACATGAGTTAGTGGAGATAAAAGGAAAATCACTCCAGACTTGCCAAATAAAATGCTAGCAAAAGGTGCAGAACAAACTCTGATAGATCTGTCAGTGTAATGTGTGTGCAGAGAATCATTCTGTTAAAGAATGAAAGTTACACAGTCCAGATGCTAAAACCAGTAACAGGATGGACATGGTTCACAAATTACAATGTTGCCTTATTTTTCAGGAAATCCATCTTTCATGCACCCTTTATCAAATCTTTAAGAACAGGACAGTGTTCTGTTCAATACCTCCTGACACACACACAGACACACACACAGACACACACACACACACACACACACACAATATATATAAAGACCACAGAACAAACCTAGACCTCACTCTATAACAGGCTGCTAACCTCAAACACGACATATGGTTTCAAACTCTTGTGTTATCACTCTAGAAATTGCTGAAATGTTTTTAGTGTGATTTTTATGTCCTGAGGTCAGAGTTACTGTTGCTCACTTTTTCTGTCTCCCCCATGGGCCAGGGTGGACCTTGTCTTCAGCAGAGCAGTGGATGAGGGTTGAGTGGGGAGGGGGAGGGGAGAGAAGAAAAGATTTGCTCTCATATTTGCTCTCAACTTTATTCACGTGACCTACTTTTTCACATGACACACCTATTTTCTCTTCTTCCCTATTTCAATCCCCCTTTCCTTCCAAAACCAAATGCCTTCAGATCATATAAGCAACCATTTACTGAAACAAGATATGAATTAGACTCAATCCATACCTCTGTGATATAAAGAATACTTTTTTTCCTCATGGAAAAATAATATTTGGTATTTCTTTGAAAACAAACAGGAGGACAGAGATCCACATTCCTGGCAATTAGTCTCCTCCACACCAGAAACTGGGCAGCTGGTAACCTACTGTTTTTCCTTTGAGCTGCTCAGATTAGACCTCAAATGCAATTTAATTCCAGACGCCAATAGACACTTCCTGAATTACACTTCATCTCAGTTACACAACAAATCCACATCGTCATTGATGCCAGACTCGCCACAGACAATTGTCCACATTAGATACGGGGAAAACGCTCCACGTTTTACAACTTAAATATATTAAAGCTTCCACAGTGTCAAAGAATCCTGTTTCAATTTCCCTGACATCTTAGTAATCCTGCTAGCAAGCCAATAAGAAGTCCTTAGCTCATCTTTCATAAATATGGATTCTCATATCACCGACTTACTTAAATAAATCCATATTCAAATTTCCCCTTTCTCCCAAGGGAAAAGTAAAGATATGTGAATTGAAAATTCAGAACGGGCTGTGAATACCAAGGAAGTAAAGATTCAATAACAGTCACTAAGATTCAAATACAAATGCAGCCGCAGTGCATAGATACGGTTGCCTGAAAATTGAAGTTCTTGAAGTCGCTTAGCCATTGCGGAAACAGTCATGAGGGCCTTTAAACGTGAAGAAAATGGAAACCAGGCAAGATACATGTTTAAGATGCACTGCTCAGTAGCACAAGCTTCAGGCTGGAGGAAGCCTAAGTGTTGGACCACTGTCCTTGGCTGTGAGACAGGACTCCAGTCTTTCCTTCTTTCATTGGCTGCCAGACTGTCCACTCCTCAGGTTCAGGCAGGATGCAGCCAGCCCAACAGGGCAACAGCTGCCCCATCTTGCCTTTACTGACTACATTTGCTTACTTTGGTTTAAAGGTAAACAAACGTGACTTGTTGCTTTCAATTTTTAGGAGTTGTAATAGGAGATTTTACTTATTTACATTTCAGGTGCTATCCCCTTTCCCCATTTCCCCTCCCTAGAAAAATCCCTATCCTATCCCCCTCCTCCTTTTTGCTTTTATATCATTTTAATTACACGCAAGTATTAAGGTCAGTTCTAGGTTGAGGAACTAGCAATACAATAGATGCAAATAGTCAAGGAACAAGCAAGACAATAAACACAAATAGTTAAAGAACAAGCAAGGCAGTAAACGTAGTCTCTCGATCACTCCTGGGATCACTTTTGTGATCAGTTTCTAAGGGCTTATCAGGATGACCAAAATATCTGATCCTGCTTCCCTGTCCTAGCCCAAAGTCCTTTTCATGTTTGAAGCCTACTTCCTTGTTCTAGCCTAAGATTTAGATTCCTGCCTGAAATTACTTCTTTGTTCTAGCTTAATGTCAGATTCCTGCCTGAAGCCCACTTCCTTGTCCTTGAACCATGCCAGATTCTTACCAAGCAGCCCCAAAGCTCTCCGCCTGAAGTGCAGAGAACTTATAGCATATTGCCATGGAAGATTCTAACTGCACCCACCCCTTCCAAAGAACTATGGTGAGAAGGGAGCAGTGCCTGGGGCCTAAGAATCATGGACCTCCTGAGACAAACAGGTGCACTACAGTTATATAAGAGACTGGAACTGCAGAAAACTGTTGAAATAATAAGGCATCAGATTGGTTAGTAGATCAGTAACTTGCCTTTAAGTGGTTTAAGGAGAAAATACTTCTCTGTATTGAATTCATAACTTACTGAAAAGAAGTCTGTGATTATTTCAAAATAAAAGTTACAACATGCATTTAGGGTTATACTCCATGTTTCTCCTGTGTTGGCTGGTGCTTTCTATAAATATCAATTAAATAAATTTCCTCTATCGTGGCATGAGAATGCTTTGAGGCAAATGGTGGCTAAATAAATTTCCTAAGAGCATTTAACTCTGATAGGAAGCATTGGGAGTGGATGGCTCTTCAGTCAGTATTTCACTTAACAGACAAGTAAGACATGACCTCAGTAGATTCTCCATGTTCAGTGGTTCTCACCCTTCCCAGTACTGTGGCCCTTTAATACAGTTCCTTATATTGTGGTTTCCCCCAGCTATAAAGTTATTTCCTTGGCACTTCGCAACTGCAATCTTGCTACTGTTATAAACTGTAACATAAATATCTGTTTCCTAATGGTCTTAGGCAATACCTGAAAAACAGCCTTTCCTGACCCACAGGTTGAGAACTGCTGGCTCAGAGGCAGAGAAGTACCATCCAGGACAAAAAACCATTTCTTTATACTTTGATTAGTATCCTACATTTTACATAATCTTTTTTTCTGAACATGACACCATAGTGAGACAACCAGCAGATGTACAGCATCCTAATTTATAAGCACTGTGCATCAAAGGAATTCAAGGAAGTGTTTTTCTTTACCCACAATCCAGTGGTAATTTTAGCTTATATTTCCAGCAGTGGTAAAGCATAATAAAGCTTAGCCTTCATATTTCTTTACACATGAACTCACCTTTTAAATGCACATTCCATTAATTTATTTATTCACTTTACATCTAAGTTGCAGTCCCCCTCCCAGTACCCTTCTCCTGTTGCCCCACCCTCCCTGCTCCCTCCCCTTCACTTCTGAGAAGGGGGAGGCCCCCTGCTTATTATCCCATCCTGGCACCTCATATCACTGAAGGACTAAGTGCATCCTCTCCCACTGAGGGCAGACAAGGCAGCCCAGTTAGAGCAATAGGATCCACAGGCAGGCAACAGAGTTGGGGTAGGCCCCAACTTCAGTTCTTGGGGGACCTGCATGAAGACCAAACTTCAGATCTGCTATACATATACAGGAAGTCTAGGTCTAGCCCATGTATGCTCTTCAGTTGGTGCTTCAGTCTCTGGGAATCCTTAAGGGTTTAGGTTAGTTGACTGTGTCTTCTTGTGGAGTCTCTATCACCTCTGGGTTCCACGATCCTTCCCCCAATTCTTCCATAAGATTTCCCTAGCTCCATCGAATGTTGGGCTCTATGCAGCATACCAAACCCCCTTTAGAATCCATGACTGCATTCTTCCTTTTTGGCTCTTGGAATCATGGAATTACTGAAGACATCAGAAATGGACCATAGGGTCTTTTTCTTTCCAATGTTATCTTTATATGAGATATTATAGCACTAAGCACTCTTAAAGTCATTTATACAATTCCATAATTATCTTACCTCTGGCTGCAAGCCAGCATATTTTCCTATTAGTTTTGGGAAAAGAGTAAAAAAGATGGCATACTAATCTTTTTCCAATTTCTTTCACTAATAAAGATAACAATGCATCAAAGAAACCAATTCAATACAAAATGCAATGACCTAAAACAGACCTACTTCTTCAAAAAGCATTGCCTTTCCCTCTTTACATAATTGTTTTGTTGCTATAAGAGCAACTAAAGCCTCTGTCCCAAGGTGTAATACCTCATTTCCTCATGAAGGAAGCAGAGGAACTATGAAGAATGTCCCAGTTATGTACCCAGCGGAAACCTCCACCACACAGCTGCCACAAAACATGAAACATCCAAGGGACCTGATGCCAGTGAAGACAGCTTCCCCACAGTTGTATTTAGAATGTAAATGGTCTGAATGAATTCTCTACTTGCTACTGCACACAGCAACCCACCCTGGTGCTAGCAGTCAGCATGGTATGACCATTGATAGGAGAAGGTGGAAATCTCTCATGGGATGCAGAGGGCAGCATACAATGCAGAGCAGAGGAGCAAACCTGGGTGGAGTCTGTACACAGGAGTTTCTGGAACCTTTTCAGGAAGCCATAGGATCATCTTTCCTTTGAATGCCGTGGGAGTTGTATGGAGTTGGGGTTTTGGAAAAGGGGGAAGTTGTGAGTGCAAGGACACAAATAATGAAAGGAACAAGTTTTATGTCTCACATACAACACGTATAGTGACAGGCATGTAAATAATCATTGCACAATGTGTGTTCGTACGAATTCATTACACCGTGCAGCTTGCAGGCATGTAGTCATTGTTTGCCCATCTGTCTTAATCAGGGTTTCTATTCTGCACAAAACATCATGGCCAAGAAGCAAATTAGGGAGGAAAGGGTTTATTCAGCTTACACTTCCACATTGCTGTTTATCACCAAAGGAAGTCGGGACAGGAACTCAAACAGGGGAGGAACTTGGAGGCAGGAGCTGATGCAGAGGCCATGGAGTGATGTTACTTACTGGACTGCTTCCCCTGCCTTGCTCAGCTTGCTTTCTTCTAGAACCCAGAACCATCAGCCCAGGGATGGCACCACCCACAATGGGCGCTCCCACCCTTGATCACTAATTGAGAAAATGCCTTATGGTTGGATCTCATGGAGCCATTTCCTCGAGGGAGGCTCCTTTCTCTGTGATAACTCCAGCATGTGTCAAGTTGACACTCAAAACCAGGTAGTATACCATCCGACACTATAATGTGCTAAACTTCACCTTCATCCATTTGAATAAGTGCTGGCTGGCCTCTGTGTGTCAGGTGGTACAGTCCCAGTACACAGAGTAAAGCTGAAGACTATCACCTTTGCTCTCACTGTAGAGAGGGGGCTATTATACCTTGAATTTCATAAGGACCTCAAGTGCCCTTATATTGAAGGATGAATTCCAATACAGCAAAGTCTAGGTGAATGGGTAAAAAAGAGAGCTCTAACTTCATGAATGGATTACACCCCTGATTGGTCCAAGGATAAAGGAGCTGTTAGAGGGTGTGGCTTTTCAGAACAAGCAGGTTACCAAGGGCATGAGGGCATAGCTTTGAAGATATACTTGTCCCTGAGACCCTTCTTCAGTGTGTCTTCTTTCTGACTACCAGGAAGTTAGCCATCTGCATTCACTCCATGAACACCTACGTGGTTCCTCTCCCTCCACAGGAGTCACATTGGCCATATTTAAAACTTCTCTTTTTGTTGTCAGGATACCGCTCAGCACTAAGAGGGATAGCCAGTATTCCAAGGCTCTGGTTCAATTCCATCACACTCCAGAATTAAATCACCCCTCCTATTGGCACAGGACTCATCACACTGAAACTTGTACATTTTATACTGTGGACATATTTGTTGTGACTACCCCAAGACAGCAAAATAAAACATACATTTTCTCATTAAAATAAGGGACACTGTTAGGAAGAACTCCAAATCACCAACCCTCGTGTTTATGGATACACATAATAGGAAATCAAATAGCTTTTAAAATGCTTTTAACTAATTAAATAGAATGGCTTCTTGAAATATCACTTATTAGGAATGCACAAATTTGCCGCTGTAGCATTTTAAAGAACCCTGCTTTTTAATGCTCATAGATCTGCCAGAAGACTGAGAAATTGAAGTGGTTTTTTTTTCCAATAATCTGCAAAGAGAAATGTTGGGGGTGACTTATGCTTTTAATTTATGATGTTTCATACTAAAAAGTAAGAGTAGTAAAAATTATAATCTATAATAAGATTCCAATGTATACCTTTGCTCCCAAAATTACATCACTACACAGCAATCAGCAAAAATTACATATATATATGCATATATATATATATATATATATATACACACACACACACATATATATATATATATATATGTATATATAAGGCCCTCATGCCCTATATGCACATATATGTGTATATATATGTATATATATGTGTGTGTATATATGTATATATATAATATTATTATATATATGCAATTATCTTGTGAACATTTTCTCATTGTGGCTAATGGCTAAGTGACTATTAACCCTACTGGTGGAGGAGAACAGGGCTCAGCCGTCCTTGCAAACCATGTCAAGGAGCACTCAACAAACCCACCCTGCCAGCTCTGACCGATGCTAGGAAAAGCTGCAAAAGGCCCGTGGTTCCCATAAGGATGGACACTCACCTGCCAGAACAGATGCTCCTTGGCCCCTGGTGTTGCAGACAGGTAGACACTCAGCACTATGGTATGAGATGAAGAAGTGAGGACGCTGGCAATGATGGCATCTCGCATGTTGAAGGGAAGCATGGTGTACACCACAAAGATGATGAAGAGGAAGAATGACACCTGTGGAGGGAAGAAAAACATGGAGCGTCAGAAAATCCCAGTTCCTGTTACCATCAAAGGAGATGCAAAACAGCATGCTTGTTTGAGAAACGACATCATCATAAAATAAGAGTTGAATAGACACACTGAATTATAACAGGGAACCAAGTCTAGGCCTAGTGCAGGAAGCACTGGCCATGGAAATGTGGGGACCCAAGGCTTAATTCCTGGAGCCACATAAATCTGGATGTGGTAATCACAGGCTCCTACAGTGAGATAGGAAGTGGATACTTGGAATATGCCCGAAAGCTTGCAGGGCAGCTCGCCTGGCGTGGGTAGTGGAAATAAAAGCTTAGACCCCGTGTCAGGGTGGAAGGCGAAAACCAACACCTGAGATTGTTCTCTGTACTCTGTATTTGTTGTAGCACATGCACAGATGTGCATCTGCACAGATTAAAGGGGAGAGAAGATAAAAGTAGCTTGCCATTGTGATGAGGGAAAGGTTTCTCGTGGGGGACTTCAAACTACTGCATATGCGAGACGGAGCTTAGGAGCCCTTGTGAAAGAGCAAAGCCAGGATCACATTGCTGAGGCTTGGAGTCCTTGCTTCTGAGTTAGCAAAGATAGACACACAGGGCTTGGGTGCAGATGAGCCAGCTCTTGTGGAGCAGGTTAGTGCTTCCTGGCAAAGAGGTTAAACATAGAATGACCCTCTGATCCTACGGTTTCACTCCCTAGCATGGTATGTTAAATATATGCATGTGCACATTAATCACAGGATTTGCATATCAATTAAAAGATGAGAACACAGATATCCAGCAGTGGGCAAATATCACCTGTCATATCCATGCACCAGAATGCAACTCATGAATACCATGGATTAAAACTTTGACATATGGTACAATGTGGATGGACCTCAAAGGCTCCACATTCCATGGTTCCCCTTACCTAAATTATGTGTAGTTAGTAAATCCAGAGACAAGAGACAGGAAGGAGATGCTAACGACCTTGTTAGCAAGGTCTGTGAGCAGGCCTGTGAGGCAGAAGAAGCAGAGATTACATAGCAATTGTAGACTTCCCTTGGGTGATAGGAAGGTATCTGAGTTGGGCAGAGATGTTCATTTGCCCAATACTGAGAATGTACTGAATGTCTCTGTTTTCTTCATCGTAAAATGGCTAACTTATATTTTATGAATTTCACTTTTATAAAAAACAATCAATATGAAAGCACTTAGAGACACGTTGAGAATGGAAATGAAAATGCTTACTGGGTAATAAAGCGAGAGCCACTGCAAATGAGCCAGCAACCCGAGCCAGCGAGAAAATGTAAGCATGTGGTAACCATAGCAAGAGAGCCTGAGGTCAGAGGCCTCGGGGAAGAGAGAGGTGTGTGACCTCAGTATCCTACTCATTTGAAAATGACACAGACACCTGGTCAGCTGGATGGATATGGACAGATCACCACAGCTGTTCTGGTGCATATTTTCTGTGAGTTTCCAAGTGTGACATGACCACCAGGCTCTCCTGCCTACAGACTCAAGGCAGTGCAGCTCAGAGAGCTTCATCTTCTCATGCCCATTCTGCACAGTTATAACATAAAGGTCTCGTCTACCTCCAAGCTGTGGTTCCAGGATGGCACCTTACAAGCTGTCTCTGTATTACCGTCACACTTGCAAGACAACACAGAAAACAAGAGGTTTACAGCCTAAAAATAACTGTGAATTCCTAAAACATGTCCCTTTATTTTCTTCAGGACATTCTAAGCAGGACATCTATTCATTCCTCAAAAAAAAGCATGGGTTCCTCTGAGGGGGCAGCAGTATCTCCTGGAGAGTGAGGAGAAGAGGCTTGATCACAGCTCTGAGCCGTTACAACTGAGGGGATGAGTCTGTCATGCATGCCAGCTGTCTTCATGGCTGAGAGAAGGGCCACCCTTCCTACCCAGCCCCACTCTGAAGAGACAATGAAATGGCCTCTAAATCATCTTCCCTATTTGCTGCTAGTTCTGTCATCGTGGAATGACAGCCAAGGAGAAAGCCATCGTGGGTGGGCAAAGTGACCAGAAGTCCTTGGGAAGCCTGAGTTTGGTGTGGGCCATCTGCTTCAAGCCCCCGCTTCCTCCCCTTCAAGCTATATTTATATGGGCTGTCAGGATAAAAAATGTGGGTGAGCAGATTAACATAGCCATACTTTTTCTAGCAAATATTTTTTCTTTTGCCTCTTCAAAATAAAAGACTATGGAGATGTTTGGTGTTTTTCCCCCCCCAGAAAAGCATTAGCAGTCGGCATGGCACACATTCCACTTTTCCTCTTCTGCGTGTGGATGGGACCCAGTAATGCTTTCAGTAACACTTTGTGCAGTGGGCAATGATCTGTCCAGACAGAAGAGGATTGCCTCCCTCATGGAGCCTTCCTGAGGCCAGAATATGAAGAAAATGTTCAGGGAATCAATCACCATCTTTCAAGTCAATTACTAACCTTTGCAAGCGTTTACTGAGGGCTAACCTAGCACAATTAAGTTTCCAAAGTTGAGGTGAGCAATTGCATCAAATCAAGCTCAGGGTTTCAGTGTTGGTGCTTCAGGAGCTCAGGCAGTGAGCCCCGTGATGCACCCACCAGTATGACTTGCCCAATGAGAGTCAAGTTCAAGTCTTCTTGGAGGAATTGTCTTTACACCTTGTTAATCTCAAAAGGTTCTCAGATCATTAGGTCTATTTTATAACTCCAAAGAGCACCATATGTAAAACTTAAATGGATCTGGCATGTCCTAAAAACATGTGGGTAAAATGCTCCAGAAACTTCTCCTGCAGTCTCTAGGGTTTCCATGTTACCATGGGGACCTGAGATTCCTCTTAACTGTACTCTTCTCTCTGTGTGGGACAAGAGGCTGAAAATAAAAGCAAGACCACTGTTTTTAAGACCGCAGGGAAAGGCAGGTAACGGAGTGTCTGAAGTGGCCATGCTCATGTTGGTAAAGGGGCCTCAAGTACACGTTCTCACTGAACCTCTGCAAGACACACACATCTTCCTACACATCCACCTGACCCTTGATTCCCACAGCTTTCTAGCCCGCAGAGCTTTTCTCTGTGCTCACTGACCTGTTCCTCTTGAAGCCACCTCGCTTTACCTGGTGACCGCCCAGTTTCCAATCACCGAGGCACATACCACCAAAGCTTACCCTTAGCCACGTTCTCTTCCAGCTTTGACCTTCCCCCATGCTACGTTTCTGCTCTCAGTCTATTGTTCTGCCTTACATTTACGACACTGTCTCAAGGCCTTTCCACCTGGCAAGAATGTAGCTTATGCAACCCACTCTCCTCCCTCTTCTGACAACTGACAGCAGAATGAATCCTCTCTTGTTTGTATCCACTCAACTCCTGTCTCCACGTTTCAGGACATCCCAGTTCAACTTCCTGTCACCATTTTCTTCTCAGTTAGGGGAAGTTCCATAAGTATCTATGAAACATAAACACAACTAGTGTGGCCTCTCCAGGTAGCAAAAAAAAAAAAAAAAAGCATGATATGTCTTGTCACCTTTTCTCCCGGGCAGTCATGAAGTGAAGTGACAGCGTTGGAACACCTCTAGTATATGTCAGGAAATGAGGATAGAAGGTCTCAGGTGACCCACAGTGACTTGTAGTTATGCAAGCAACTCATGCACATTTGTAGTGTTCGCTCTCAAGTCAGTAAGGAAAGCTCAGCTGGTCTGAATTCACACCAAGGCTGTGTATCCCCCCCTCTGTCACGTTAATGTTCTGTTTATAAATGTGGATTACTTTTATATGCATTACTGATCAGTTTGTTTTTTTAAAACAAATGTTTTTTGTGGCACAAGTCTATAAACGTGAACACATTGCTTTTACTAGTTTCTGACATTCTATAGTAATATGGGCATTGCCATGTATAGAATGCTTTCCCTTAGTGCTGATCTTACCTTACCAGACAAGTACCCATGAAGTGACTTTAATATGTGTTCTCTGATCTACCTTGCTTCAAAATTCTATTTCCCCTTATCCAGATAATACTGCATAGCTTGTGCTTTTGAGTATAAAGGTCTGAGGCTTTTCCTCCTTAGATGATGGCTTCCCCTGGTCTGCATGTCATGACAAGTTCTTTTCCATCCATGTATCTAGTTCTCTTCACCAGCTTCACTAATCATGATTTTAGTTCTTATTTACGTATTAATGTCCCCCATACACAGCGAAGGATAATGATACTTTGAGAGCACGCCTTGATTAACGAAGAACCAAGGCTGCGGTGCTCAGCGCTGCACCTGATGTGAGAGCTGCTTCATAAATTCTGTTGTCTTTACAAAAAGTCTATTATTCGTATTAGTGTGACATGGATCACTCTCCTCAAAAGAACCTCACAAAACACATCTCTAAAACGGTTCCCTGTCCTCTTTGGTATAATTAGTTTCACCATTAACTATAGCATGTTGATTTCTGAATTCACTTTTTTTTTCTACCTAATGGATCAATTACATTAAAAAAAAAAAAAAAAAAACTCTCTATTAGACAGACACTGGCCAGATTCCCATAGCAGGCGGCAGCAGTAAATCTGGGAGCAGCCTCTGCTCACAGGGAATGTAGGCTGCAGTACCTACATGGCACCTTCTCTCCGATCCAGTCCCTGCAATCCCTGAATCCAACACAAAAGACTTCCCAGGTCTGGGAGTCATGAAGCCACTGTTAATCAACAAAAGGGAAGGAGTGGCCTAGGCTTTGTGCATTCAGCCTGACAGTCGAGATTTTTGGGGATGCCCATGCACATTGAGATTTCCAGAAGTCAGTCCACTTCAAGTTCATGAGGATAAAGTTTGCTTGTAGGATACACCAGCCAAGGAGAAACAAACTCATTCTGCCCAATGCTTTGTGCTTCTAGCAATACAAACTTGCAAAAAAGAATTTTAAAAGATAGGAGTATAGATAAAAAGATGAGTGATAGGAGTAACACTGTGTTTATCTACCAGAAGAGGCTAACTCACTCTTCTGTAGATTAAGACTGACTCTTTCCAGTCTGAAGAGACCTAGACTTGAAGACTAGAAGCATTGCTGACTTAACTACTTCCTTAGAGTCATATGCTAAGTGTGTCAGCTTCTTTTATCTGTCACAACAAATTACCTCATGTTCAGTGACTCAAAATGTCAACAAAAAAGTTACTCTCATTGTTGGAAATCAAAAAGTTTAAAATGTAGGTGTCAGCAGGGCTGGGTTCTTCCAGGGAGATCATGGGAAGGACTACTGAGTCTATGTTCCTCTAACGCTTACTGCACTAGACGACCTGGGCATCCACTTGGTAGAAGTAGAATCTCGGTGGCATTATTCCAGGGTATCTCTCCTGTTCTCTGAGGGGATCTTTACCTGGCATCTTCTCTATGTAACTTTACAACATTTTTAATGACACCAATTGCCGGGTTTAAGATATAACATAACTCCAGTGTGATCTCTCAACTTGATCGTATGTACAACCAATAGATTCCCAAATTAGGTGAGAGTCACAGATACTGAGGATACGAATTTCAATTCAACCCAGACTATCAATTTGTTCTATAGGACAAACCAGTATTTAGATTTCAAACCCTTGCCTCTACTTCACATTCCTCTTCGATTCCGAAATCAGACATTGAAACGATATCTGTGATATCAAGGCTTTTACACTTAAGAAAACAAGCTGATGTGGTTTAGAGGGGCAATATCTCATAAAAGCGTGTATAATGAGGTTTGATTTTCCCAGGTATCTAGCAGTGGACCGTGGGCAATGACTGACTCATGACAGACAAGCCATAGATGAGTTCCAAGAAGAACAGTCAGGGGTCTGGGCTTGATTGAAGTTCACTGCGAGGTATATTTCAGAGGGTAGCTCTGGCTCCCTGCTTCGTTCTCTCTTTGCTCAGCATTACCATCAGGAGAGCAGCCTCCTCTGCCAGTTCTCCCACCTGAGCATTATGGGATGCTCGGCTTCCCATAATGTCCCAAGCAATGCAGACAGCGGATCAGAGACTGAACTTTGGAAACTAGGAGAGAAAATATAACATTCCACCTCCAAAGTTGATTTGCCCCAGCCATTTTATTACGACCATGGAACAATGACTAACACACAAATTGACAGTATCATTAGGCCTCGGCTGAAAGGCTTATAGATTATAGAATATAGCTTAATATTTCTTTCAGAACTCAATGATATGAAAAAGTTTCACAACATTCCAATATTATCTAGTAAAGAGCGGAGGTTTTTTTAAAAAATTAAATCGTGCCTCAAGTTTTACTAAAGATTTGCTGGCCATCCACTCTCTTCTGTGTTGTATGAACCCACTAATATGTATGGCAGACTCGAACAGTTCTGAATGCAGTGGGGTTTTCAAGAGAAATACCACCAGAGAAAGGTTAATATTTCTGATATATGAATAATGTTGTAGGAAAAATCCCATTGATTTTTATAACCAGAAACAGAGATATTCATCCAGATTAGAAAAAATTGAAATAGCATAGTATTTCAGTTTCTTAACTTATTTTGATTTATTATTTTGTGTATATTTTTTGTCTACATGAATATATGTACATTGCATGCAATGTCTGATACTCTCAGAAGCTAGAAGAGGGTATTGGCTCCTATGGTAGGTTTGAATGACATTGTCCCCACAGAATCATAAATTTGAACACTTGGTCCTCAGCTGGTGGAACTGTTTGGGAAGGATTGGGAGGTGTGGCCTTGTTGGAGGAGATGCCTTGTCACTGGGAATGGGCTTTGAGATTTCAAAAGCCCACACCATTCTGGGTTAGCTGCCTCTGTCTCCTGCTTCTGGATTGAGATGTGAGCTTTCAGCTGCCACTCCAGTGCCATGTCTGATTGCCTACTGTTATACTCCCTGACCTGGTAGTTATAGACCCAGCCTCTGAAACTATAAACCCCTAATAAGCACTTTCTTCCATAAATTGCCTTGGTCACTTTGTCTTATTACAGCAGTAGACCAGTAACTCAGATTCCCTGGAACTGAAATTATGTCGAGGGCCTGGCATCAAACTCAGGCCCTCGACAAAAACATTATCTTAGCTGCTCATCTATCTCTCCAAGCCCCAGCTTCCTAACTATGAAAGGGACAAATTTTTGAGCCCAAACTGTATGAATTACACCATTCTAAGTAAAATATCAGATATAATGCTATACCTCATTACTGTCAGAAATTCTAAAAATGCAAAAACAATTTTAGCAAAATATCCCCAGAGTAAGGGTAGAATTATTTAAAGCAAGATATACAAATGACCAATAGATGTGTTCAAGGAAGTTCAATCTCACTGATCCTATGTGAAATATGAATAAAAAGTACAAAGAAAGACTATTTTATACCTTACGGACATGATCAAATGATGATTGCTGGGAAGTATATTAATTAGTACAGTAATTATGGAAATGTTACAGTGATTTCTATAAAAGCCAGAGACAGAAGAACTATGTTGGTTAATTTTATCATGTTTATGCCCAAATATTTGACATAAACAACTTCAGGGGGGAAGAGATTGTTTGTCGGGGAGCATCAGGCCATTGTGGTGGGAGGAGGGGCCCAGAGGAGTTCGAAGCACAGCTGCAAGAAGGCAGAGAGACCATGACGAGGGATGTCAGGAGGGCCCGGGCCATGGGCTCATCCAAAGAGCATCCCCTCAATGACCTAATTCTTTCAATAAAGCCCACTTGCTATTTTTTACCAGCTCACAGCAATGCCACTTCTGAAACCATCAAGGGCTTAATTCATCCATTTATTTTGGCTGTGAAAAACATGTGGTATCTGTTCTGACTGAAATTTTGTCCTTTTAAGAGGAAACTCAAGCCTGGGACTGTACGCCTGACCAAGGTAGAGAAGTCATGAGCCCTAGAGGAGCACTTACTTAATTCAATTATTTGGCTAAGTGTCTGTAATCTCGTCTTTATACCCACAGGTACCCCACAACCCTCATTAGACACACTTTCATTTGAGGTGGATGGCAGTTAGCACAGAGGCTCACAACTTGTCAGAGTAACGAAAATAAGTGATGGTGGACTGCCCAGCCCTAAATGACACACCTGTCACACACACACCCTTTGCCCAAAGCTCAGGGGGTTCTGGAAGACATGGCCGAGAGAATGTAAAACTCAGACACAGAGGACTACTATGGAGCACTGCCTTCTCACAGAGACAGAGGACTTCTATGGACCACCCCTTTCTCATACTGTCTCTTTTGCACTGAGAATTCTTTACTTGAATGAGTTTAGTTTTTCAGGATGTGCATGTGAGACCAGGCAGCACTTTCCTTCCTATGCCTGACTAATTTCTCTTCATGTAACATCCAGATACTCATCTGCCTTGTCCCAAATGATAGGATTTTCTTCTTTTCTATGTATGTATTTCACACTTCTCTTTTAAGATAGAATCTTCCTCTGTAGCTTTTCCTGGCTTATTACTCCCCATGAAGCCCAGGATAGCCTTGAACAATACTCCTACCTCAGCCTCCTGAGTGATAAAATTACAGGCATGAGCCACCATGGCCAAGCCTCTTGGGTTTGTTTGTTTGTTTGTTTGTTTGTTTGGATGACATTTTCTTTATTCACTCCATGATTGATCAAACTTCAAGCTGATTCACCTTATTTAAAAGCATGTAAAGAGGAGTCCTGACATCTCTTCCAGACTCTGGCTTCTTGTCTTCTCTGTGTGTGTTCTCAAGCATTGTTTTAGTGAGTTATATATCATTTGATTTTAATTCCCTTATAAGAGATTCATCTACTGTTATTTTCAGTATTG
Organism: Arvicanthis niloticus; assembly: GCF_011762505.2. NCBI lineage: Eukaryota > Metazoa > Chordata > Mammalia > Rodentia > Muridae > Arvicanthis > Arvicanthis niloticus. Next base: position 5,920,903 of record NC_047676.1, on the reverse strand, counting down.
GAATTTCACTCCCTTATAAGACTAAATCAAAACAGAAACCTCAGAGACATACTGATGACTAGATCATATGAGGTTCTATTTCTTTCATACCTTAGACCACCAGATGTTCAGAACTCTTTGCAACATCAACCCTATAGAATGTGAAAACATCACCTTAAATGTCATATTGTGAATTCGATGAACGCATTATCCTCCTTGACAGATATCCCAGGCTTCCAATCGGTAATGATGAAATCATGAATCACAGGGTACAATTCATGATTCTCTCCAAAATCCATTGCAGTATAAGACAGACCCATGACGGGATTGAATGAGAGACAATTTAAGTTCTCTGTGCCTTTTAAATTTGAAACAGGTAGGAGGTACATCATAGATTCTTAAAATGCTTTATAAAATAGAAGGGTAAGAGAGGCAGCTTTGCTAGGCTCTGGGCACCTATGTAAGTGTGTTATCTCCACCCTCCTTCCCACACTCACGTTCCTCTCTTATTCACAGGGTTGGAATCATTGTTAGCACTAGACATGTGTTCTACCACTGAGCTACACCACAGCCCCAGGTCACACTTTCCTCTGCTTCAAACCCCATGAGACATTCCATCATCCACAAAGATGTATGGCATGTGAGCATCCCTCAAAAGGCCCATGTATTAAAGACATGATCCAAAGCCTGTGTCACCACTGGAAGGTGTTGAGACTTTCAGTGACTGGTACTAAACTGAAGGAAGTTTTATCGCTGGACTGTGCCATTGAAAGGGATTTTGGGAGCCTGTCCGTATTCTTCCCTGAATTCTCTTTGCTTCTCTGCCACTGTAGGATAAGCGCCTGCTCCAAGATGGAGCCCCCTGCTCCATCTTGCAGACCCCTGCTCCATCTCACAGCCCCCTGCTCTATCTCCCAGCCCCCTGCTCCATCTCCCAACCCCTCCTCCATCTCGCAGCTCCCTCCTCCATCTCCCAGCCCCCTCCTCCATCTCGAAGCCTCTCAAAAGTGTGGTGCTTTACCTCAGGCCAAGGAAGACCAGGGACCATAGATGAAGACCTTTGAAGCCAGGAGCAGAAGGAGCCTTTCCCTTCAACACTGATAAGTGGAACTCCCCCCAACACCTAGCATACAATGTTCCTCATCTTTTGATTCCAAAGCGGTATTCAATTGAGACAGATTCCAAATAGATTCATGAACTGCAAATAGTTTAGGTCTTAGCATCTATTACTGCCTCTTTCCTTTAGGAAGCAAGAAAGGAAAGGGTGGTCCTCAAAATTTACATCATTAACATGTTAATTTGTCCTGTAGATTTCCCCAGTTTGCTCTCTCCCTCCCCCTCTCCCTCACTCTCTTCCCCTCTCTCTTTATCTTTCCCTGTGTATCTTAGATTTTTTGAATTTTCTTTTTGAATATGTTTTTAAAAAGAAACATTTTCTTCCCTCAGGCTCCTCCCATTCTCTCATTCTCAAGTTCATAATCTATCTACCCACCTATCTATCTATCTATCTATCTATCTATCTATCTATCTATCCATCCATCCATCCACCCACCCACCGATCTATCTATCTATCTATCTATCTATCTATCTATCTATCTATCTATCTATCTATCTACACACACACACACACACACACATTACTGAGTCCCCTTTGATGGTAGTGTGTATGTGGTTTCATGGCTACTCTTCATTGGACATCCAGTAAAGGGGTTCATCCCTGGAAGAGGCTAATTTTCCTTCTCCCAGTATTCTTAAAACCCTTCAACTCTCTCAGTGAATGCCAGGTTATTTTCTATAACTCCTCTATCACTTCATTTTTTATTTTTGCTTTTTTTTGTGTGTGAAAACATGTGCACATGTTTATGGATGTACATGTGTTGGTACATGTGTACGTGTATGTGAATGCATGTGGAGGTTGTTAGCATCCTGTCTAAACTCCACCCCACAGTTACCTGGCAACAGCCAGGTAGGCCTGGCCCACTATAAAAGGGGCTGCTTGCCCCCTCCTCCCTCTCTTGCTCTCTCTTGATCTCCTGCTCTCTTGCCTTCTTGCTCCCCCTCTGTCCCCTCACCCCTTCCCCCTTCCCTTCCCCCTTTCTCCACATGCTCATGGCTGACCTGACCTTGACTCTTCTCTCCTCCTCTTCCTCCTCCTCCTCCTGCTCCTCCTCCTCCTCCTCCTGCTCCTCTTCCTCCTCCTCCTCCTCCTCCTCTTCCTCCTCCTCCTCCTCCTCTTCCTCCTCCTCCTCCTCCTCCTCCTCCTCCTCCTCCTCCTCCTCCTCCTCCTCCTCCTCCTCCTCCTCTTCTTCTTCTTCTTCTTCTTCTTCTTCTTCTTCTTCTTCTTCTTCTTCTTCTTCTTCTTCTTCTTCTTCTTCTTCTCTCCCCCCTCTCTCTGCCTCTACCAACCTCTTAACTCCCTTCTCCATGCCCTGAATAAACTCTATTCTGTATGACTATACTGTCATGTGGCTGGTCACTCAGGGGGAAGGGATGCCTTGACATGGGCTCACTGAGACATGCCTTTCCCCCATACCTCACTACACCTCCATAGAACATATCTCCCTCTCTCTTTATATTTTTATAAACATACCAGAGATCAGAGACCCATGCCTGGTATTGTCCTCAATCATTTGTCATACTATGTTTTGAGTTAGGTCTCTCACACTAAGCCTGGAGCATATTAGTTTGGCCAGGGGAGCTATCCATCAAGCGTCAGGGATTTTGTGGGTGCTGAACCTGGGTCCTCTGGAATAGTAAACAGGGCTCTTATGCACAGAGCCATCCCTCTAACCTTCATTTTTTAGTTTATTTTTATCTATTATTTTAATGATTTAAAATTTTAAAGCAGTAGATAACTCTATTTTCTGATCTTAAATTTTTGTAAAAGTGGCTGCATTGACTCCTTTGTCCCTCCCTGGTCTTCACAGTATATACTCCAAGGCAGCACAGGCCAAGGCTGCCCATGCAGAACCCCACCCTCCAGGGTAGCATGTGATAACCGCACAGCAGACACACTGTGCCAGAAGTTTAGCCATTTCTGCTGTGACTGTCTTAGCTTCACTTTCATTAAGGCTCAGATATAACTTATAAGGATTATCATGAACCTAACGTTCAAAGAAAACATAGACAGCCCATGGTAGTCAATAAATGCAGCAGTGCAATTCAAGCCATGCTGGCTCAGAAATCATTAACATAGAAATGCTTGAGAATCCTCTACCCTCATCACTCAATTGACTAGCACAGCGGCACACGGATCAATCAATTGAATAGCGTGGCAGCACACTGGCTATGCTTAAATGGTCATTTGGGCCACAGTACCTCATTCTTGTATCTTTATCTCCTCATTCCAGCATCAGCTCTTCCGCCTCGCCAGTGAGGGAACTGCCCTGAAGGGATGCTGCTGTATGCCCAGTACATTATAGTGCACCACTTGCATATGTGAAGGTTTTTAAATTTTAAATCATGGCCTATACATGAAAATGCCAAGGAACTGTTTGCATACTTTGTGTGGATTGACTAGCTTTATGCATTCAGAGTATGCAATCTTATTTTATTTTTCTCTGTTGTTGGACATTCCTCCACTTATTTAGACAAACACTGTATTGAGCCCTTGGCATCAGGCTGGGCTGAATTTGTGGCTAATTGGTACCATTATAAAGCAGCGTTATCTTCTCTCTATGGATGTTTAGGGAAGTGTCACTGTATGCGATAATTTGACGAAGTGATGATGTCAATCTGCATAATACCTGGGGTTGTGGAAGAGACGGTGTCTTGGAAAATCACTTTGAAATATACCACTTAAGAAGTCAAGGGAGGAAAAGTAACTCTCTTGTAAAAAGAAACAAAATAAAATGTTATGCAAAGGGCTTTTATTTATATTCACTGTTTTGGTTCTTATGAATATTCATGCCTATATTCTTTTGAAACACTATATTTACTTAATCTGAAAGGCCAGCGCTTCATATGAGAAAAACCATGCTGGGAAAGTGAGTGAATTATTCATCTAAAAACAAATATTGCTTTGGGATTCCACTTTAGACTATGTCTCCAGCACTTCATAATCAGCAAAGGCCAGAGGGGTGCATTCCACAGTGGGACCTCTCCAGAGAGACCCACAAAGCTCTACATGCCTTGGTTTGCTTTTTCCTTTATCCCAAACAAGGGAAATCTCACCAGACAGAATGCATACATATCCTTGAGCTGTAAGACAGATTATTTTAGCATTGACTGGGTGAAGCTTTCTTGAATGACACACTTGCTTCCTACTCAGCACTGGGCTCCCTCCAATCAGCATTCTGTGGAGGTGCCCAGACTGCTCTGCTCTCTCCTTAGGGAAAACTGGCAGCCTTCAGAGCGTGCACATCATTCCAAGGGATCTGACGCTTCCTTCACACACTACCAACAGCTCTCAGGGTTAGATTAAAACCCACCACACATAGGATGGTGTCTCTCTCTCCAGTATTCTGTGCTTTCATTTCGACAATTTAGGTCTGTCATTTTTATGACATGTACAATATCATTTAAAGAAATAAAGTTTGAAGATCAGCAGCATGAAAGTCCGTAACAAATGGCTTACTTCCACAGGCACACCTCTGCTTTAGACTCACTTCCAGAAGCAGACAGCACCACATTTACCCTGGCTAAATGATGCATACTATTAGGTAAATATTAATAAGCATACATTAATTCCTGTTTACATAGCCAATTTGTTCCAGAGCGCAGTATGGGCTAAACAAAATAGGAAGATTTCACACTCAGAATTTTGACAAATTAATTCCTTTGAAAACACAGATACTTAAAAAAAAAAGTTCAATAAAGAAATATTTCAACTTAAGATTCTATAAAGTTTGATAGTGTGTATTTTGCTCACTTATTTTTATTGATCATAACTTATTTCAACTTTGTTATTTAATAAGTAAATTCATTCAAGTAACCATGGACATACCACACATACTCATGCACACACACACAGACACACACATGCACACACACAAAGAAACATACACACACATACATACACAGACACACATGTGCACAAACACATAGAAACACACAGGCACACACAGACACATGCACACACACAAAGACACACACATACACACACAGAATGCACACACATGTATACACACATACATATGCACACACATACAAACATATATATACATGCACACACATACATACACACACACACACAAGGAGGCACACACATATACACAAAGACACACACACACACATATATACACACAAACACACAATGCGCACACATACAAGCAGACGCACACAAACACACACACACACACACACACACACACACATACACACATGCACACAACACATGCATACACCAGGTACTGCAATGGATCCCAGGCGCTGGGAAAAACATGTAGTGAGAACAGAGTGAGCTAAGATTGCCACACTCTTGGAAATGGAATAAGTCTCCTTCATCATGAGCACAACACAAACTGGAGCTGTATGCTCCGTGCACTGGCTTGGGTCGTAGGGAAGACACCATCAGAGCTGCAGAGGAGACACGGGACCATGTGATCACTTGGCTCTTTTAAACAATGTTTTCCCCCATGCACTGCCATCTCCATCCTTAACTTAAAAAAGAAGAAGAATCGGTTCAATGTCATCGTGTCTTGCTTCCTTGGTTCACTGTGCCAGGCATCCAGCCAGCTTCCTCCTGGAGCGTGTGGTGCCCTGGGATGACTGGCAGATCCCTCTGCTGTGAAAACATTCCCACCCCAGCGTGCTCCCTCTGAATGCTAATAGACAGCAACCTAAATGGCCAACTACTAAGAACCCAGAGGTTCCACTATTTACTGCATAAAGTGACTGAGCCAGAGATGAAGCCCTTAGGGGTGGGGGTAGGGTCTGTACCATGAGTCCCACCTCCTGCCTGACCATAGCGTAACAGGTTACTGAACTGAAATGACTTCAGGCTCCCCCTGACTTTCTAAAAGTCCATATATATTAATAATTACCAGAACAAATGATCAGAAGCAAAGGGAGGCCAGAGATTGCTTTCTTATTACCACTTATAAACTTTTATGGGTGCATCTGTTGTGGGTGATGAACTTTAATTGCTAAGTATTGTACTTCATAACTCACTGCACACTTCTCAGGACTTTTTAAATGTTGAGAGCAGAGCTTAAAGGCAGTGAACGTGCCTCTGGCATTGTCCTGAGTACAGAGGAAAAGAAGAAGTGAGTGCTGTGTGCAAAGATGTGATCCAGGAGCATCAAGTGTCTTTATGAAATAAGCCCTATGTCTTTAAGGCTGCATCACTTCGAAGGAGATTGACAGGTGGGACCAGGCAGGCATCTGCAAGCTTGTGTATCCCTCCTCCTTCACGTGGAAGTAAATGATAATGAAACACTAAATATCATGTCAGAAATCTCAACTGTAAGTCTAGGAAGGGAAGGGAATGCAGATAGTTACTTTGGGAGATTTAAATGTAATCATTACTTGTTAATAAAAGATGATGAAGAAGACAAAGTCAAGAAGATAAAGAAGAAGAGGAGAAGGAAGAAGGATTAGGAAGAAGAGGAGGAGGGTGATGATGAGGAGGAAGAGGAAGTCATCTGAAAGAACATGCCTTGCATCGGGTAACATTTCCTATACCCTGTAGCATCATTCTAACCTCTATATGTCCTGATGAACTCAGAGGCTGGGCATACTTCAGAAAAGTCTACTCACTAAGTACATGCTGATGGTTTTCAAACTAGGCCTTTGCCACCTGTGAATTAGAACGAGTAGTTCCCCAGGGACCCTCACTTCACTAAGGGGATGAATATTTAGAAACCAGGCGCTGAATGCTAAGTGTGACCATTATTCCAAAGTATCATTTGACTTCAAAGGAATACATTTTCACTTTAATTCTAATGAACACATCATCTCTCTTAGTGGGGATCATTTAATATGTAACCCTATGCCTCACATCATCAACGACTTGGCTTAGATTTTTATTACATTTATTTGTCCTTATAGACTTACTCATTGGTTCATTGACTGTTGGGATCTTACCCTGTCCTTCTGAGTCCATTTCTTCTTGTATCACCTTCTACTCTCTGCTGATGAAAGCAGGAGTTTTAATTAGGGTCATGATTGTGGTGATAAAACACCACGACCAAAAATAACTTGTGGAGAATCCCTGTTCCTTGGGGCTTCTATTTTTCTCTTATATAATAACATCCTCTCAGTTTTTAACATTTGGGTTCAACCAAGAAGTCTCTGCCTCATTTCTTTTAAAATATATTTTAACCGGGTATTTTTAATCATGTGTTTTTAAAGCCATCTTTCAAGCGACAGAAGAAAAAAAAAAAAAAAAAAAAAAAAAACCAAAGGTAACATAGATGTGCACGCCCAGCATCCTCTTCTCCTGTTAGCACCTTATACGAGCAGGTGCACCTGTCATGCTTCATGAGCCAGCGTTGATGTGTCACCACTAATTAATGCTCACACTTCACTCAGAGTCCCCTCTCACCTGGCATCCTTTTCTGTCACAGAATGTTGCTTAGTCCTCAAAACACCCTTGAGGCCTCCAGCTTAGTTATTTTTTGATCTTGACGGTATAAAAAAAAAATCACAGAATCTTCTTCCACCGAAATTTGTCTGAGGCATTCCTCATGACTTTGTACCTTGGGGAGAAGGAACCTGTTGTGGGTCGCCCTGGTGCTGTTTTATTCTGATGTTGATTTTGCTTCCTCACAAGGGGCTCCCCTGAAGAGTGGATCACATACTCGGGTGATCTCACGTGACCCATTCTAACTGGTCAAATAAAGGCTAGAGCCTGTGACTGGACAGTGGAAGGGAAAGGTGGGGCTGGAGGTAAGAAGATGGAGCAGAACCACATGGCCTGGAGAAGCCACAAGTAGCAAGTGATCTCATAGCTGGGGAATAGATTTGTGTAGTGGTAGATCTGCCCAATCTAGCATACAGCTTATAAATATAATAACAGTTGTGTGGGGTTTGCACAGGCTTATTGGGGTTGGAGATTTACTACAACAAGATCCTGTCAGCTCCTATCACACTAAGAGTTGTCATGTGACCTACACTGCTGTTGGTGACTTTGGAAGATGGATGAGTAACACCAGCTCGGATGCTGCCCAACTTCCTCATTTCTCACTTTCCACGCCACGGTCCTCAGCAGGAAGATGTCTGTGCAGCACACTGGAGGCATTGAAAGCCAGCTCTCCTCCCATAGAAACAGGCGTTTGCATAAGCCATCCAGAATTCTATAACACGCACAATTTGACCATCCCTCAACTTACTTATAAAGACACATACATACTTGTGTAGATTTATGAGTTAGCCCTTTACAGTGTGGATTGGTTGTTCAAACTTTCCCAGCTTTGATTTTTTTTCCTCAGGATGCAAGTGAGTACTCAGAAACAAAGAAATCAAATAGCGTCTTACAGATACAGCCCTGTCAAATGGACACAGGCACGAGATAAGAGTTGATAGTGCTTGCTCTATCAGTCTTTGCAATACATCGACTTTATCTCTTGTGACAATCAAGGTTGGGTTTTCTTTTGTGACCCAATTGAACGAGTTACTCTTTTATAAATAGGCTAGGTCCTTTCACATGTATTTCATGTGTATATATGTATCTGTGTGGATGTGCTTGTGTGTGTTTGTATGTGAGCAGCTGTGAGCTGAAGCCAGAGACTGACACTTGGGTCTTCCTCAGTCAGTCTCCACCTTATTTTGTAAGATAGCATCTCCCACTGAGCTGGAGGCTCACTGATTTTTCTAGACTGGCTGTCTAGCGAGCCTTATGGAATCCCTTGTCTCTGTCCCCACCATGCCTGGTCAGCAGTTCTGGGATGGAACTCCAGGGCGTGTGCTCATACATCAAGCACTTTACCCAATGTGTGATCTTACCAGTGCCATTTATATTCACTGATGCGACTACTAAAAGATTATAGTTTATCTAACACTGTACAATGGCTTTACCAGGCATGTCAGATTGTGTTTATGTTTATTTCTCTGTGGAAAGTTTCCTTCGCTTTCGAGTTATGTTTCTTTGCATTTAAAAAAGATCTATGCTTCTATATTTTTGGTTTAGTGGCAACATAGACTATATTGATATCGCATATATATGCACTTTTGGTGTTCCTATTTCTTCAGTAGTAGGCTTGTACTAATTGCTTCCCAAATTTGAACTAGCTCTTCTGGCTCCTGCTAACTACCTGAGCAGCCATCAAAAGCTCACCTCAGTTTCCCTCCCCTCTATTTTCTGCCCAGCTATGACCTCTGTACTAAACAGAAGCAGCACTAGAGAAAGGTGCTAAACCTGCTCCCACACATCAAAAGTAAATGCAGTTACAATAAAACCAACCAATAAAACATTTCAGACATCCCAGGACCTATAAGGATTACCCTTATAAACCATCCTAGTAAAGTGACTCCTGATTTAAACGCAACAGATGAACTTTGCATGCTTTTAATTTTTACAAGAATTAAATCATGCCACACAATCCTTTATTGGCGGTTGTTTTCTTATCTACATTATACATGTTCTTCCCTTGGCACCACCACCTGGTTTTAGTGACCATGCCACCATGTGTGCTTCTCCTTGAGTGGCCCTGGGTGCAGTTGACAGACACAGCTAAGCGGTTATTTCAAATGCTGCTGGGGACGTTCTTGGATATATATTTTGATTAATGACTGACACTTCTGATCAAGAGGCTCTGCCTGTGTTGAACTGTGGTAAACGCCAGCATATTTTCTAAGTTGTTAAACCAGTTTATATTATAAAACGTATTACATGCACTCTTAATTTGCTTCTTACCTTACCGGTGTCAATACAGCTTCCATTTTAAAGTTGTATTAGTTCGACAGGCCATATAACACTTACAGGTGCTCTTTTCCCCATCGGTAGCTGTTAATTTTACTCAGAGATATGCAGACATAAAGTTCAGAAGCTTATCTCGGTCTTCATTTTTGTTTAAAAATTAATGATGTCCTGGAAAGAACTGAGGCTTTGCCATGCTCCCAGACTTCCTGGGTGCTCTTCAGGATGCAATTGATTCTGGACAACTCGTATCACTTGTTCTGTTTTAAGTTTCTGACATCTCCGGGATACATCTTGTTCTTTGGTATGATGCTGTGTGAAGCAGGTCCCAGTGAAAATGGAAGACAAACTCAGAATTAAAGGGATCCTGGCGAGGAAGATGCTTGCTTTGCTTTTCTCTTGCTCTTCACTTTTGTTTGCCCATCTTTTTGTGAGCAATGTGTTATTTACCGGAACAAGTGGGATCTTGAGCACCTTCAAGAGCAAGTTATCTCTCTTTTCGAAGCTGTTGAGGAGCAGCCATGACGACTGTAGGGTGAATATACAAGTATGACATCCTTGAATCCTTGATTCTGGGAAACAGTCTGGTTGAATATGAAATTTTGAGATCAAGCAAAATGTCTCTTGCTTGGTAGACTACTATAATACACACTGCTGTCAATCATAGTTCATCTCTTACATAATTAATGAGTTATTTTTATTAAATCTCTGAAGCCCTTTAAAATACTAGTAACTAGGAATGTCTTGGCAAGGCTACTTCTAGCCAGTTTCCACTGGTACTCGATGAGGCCTTAGATGTACAGATTAAAGATTTAATTGGTTTTCTTCAAATTTCTCATTTTTTTGCATTTTTGATGCAAATCTCATTTTGCATTTTTAAATTTTATGACTGTTTAGTGACTTTCAGGAATATATTTCAACTGCTATATGATATCAATCCAAGGAAATAAAAGCAATATAATGAAATAGCAACATACTAAATACATATGTGCATGTCCAATCCAGTTAACCTACCTTATTACCTTGGTTCTTGTGGCTAACTTCTAGTCTTCTGTGTCTTTCATTCGTTCTCTGTGTGTCCTGTCTCATGTACGTGTGTGGCTGTCTTCAAACCTTCCCTGAGATTAGCCAATATCTAACCCATGCCTTCCTCCTTTCTAATCAATATTCTTCTGAGGTTTTGAATTACTAATATGGCAGTTTCATGTAGCCCAGGTTGACCTTACATTCACTACGCAGCCATGGACAACTCTGAACACCTCATCATATGTCCTGCCGGAGATAGCCCCTATGGGCCTCTTGCACAGTAAGTGCTCTTCCAGCTGAACGGTGCACCCAGCTGATTCACGTGAAGAACACGAAGCTTTATAATTCATCCGACTGCGCTGCTCAAGACTGTGCTTTAGCCTGACCTTACCCTGCATTTGCTCTGTGAGGCATTTCTATTTGTACCTTCCTATTTTCCCTTACGGGAGTTCTGCACCGATGATGTCAAGTCCTGTTCATTTCGTGAGGAAACAGTGCAAGCCCACATGGGCAGGGGTGAGGTACTGTCTACACGCAACACACGTTTCACAAGCAATGACTTCATCAGAGGAAGCAGAGTGAGCCCTGATTCTTGTTACTTCGGCATGACTACATCCCATTTCCATACTTGTCAGCATCATGCCTTCAGTGAGGTTGTTCTTCCTTTGGTCCTTCCTTGCCAGGCAACAGCTCCTTTCTGAAACTGTTCAACACCCCCATCCTGCAACTTCTCAGTGGCTTCCTGTAAATCCGCCCTGAGTCAGTGCTCTGGCATACCAAGTTTAAGGATTTTCCTATCCAGTTAGTCTTCCTTTTCCTTTCTGGAAATGAATTTATCTTTCTGTTAAATAGCTTGTTGTTCTGTGACAGTTTCATACACTACCTGACAAATTTTAGTCCTTTCTCCCTCACTCCCGTCATTTATCTGCTCTCCCTCTCCTGTCAAGACCCTTCTCATGTCTCCCTCTTACTTTCATGTCTTCTCTTTGTGTGACTCCAAGTTGAATAAGAGCTGCTGTCCCTGGCACTGTGTGCATGTGCGAGGGGGAGGCAGAACTTACTGGAGCATGGCAACTTATCAGTGGGCACAGCACTTGATAAAGTTGAACTCCTGACCCAGCAACCACTAACTATTCACAGTGTTTAGGGAAGGGGTCAGGCTGCACAGTCCCCTTCCCCATTCATAATAAAATGACAATCATGTGCTCACTGTTGTGCAGCTCACCATGGCAGCAGTGAGTCCATCAGCTCACCATGGTTTAATGAGTCAATCAGCTCACCATGGCTCTAGTGAGTCCAGCAGCTCACCATGGCAGTAGTGAGTCCAGCAGTGTAATGGCCTTGTTATGTCCAAAAAACTTTTCACTATGTAGCTCTTTATCATCTGGCTCTTTTATTCATTCACTCCATCCTTCTCAGTGCGCCTTAATCCTTGGAGTTAGTTATACGGCTGTGTCCTGACATATGGAGTAGTTATGATATTTTTCCCCTTGATAGTCACCATCTTCTCCTCTGTTCTGTGCAGTACTTCTTGAATTCTACTCAGGTTTGGCTCAGGTTTGGCTTTGTTAGTAGTTTGCATACAAAACTTTATTTCTCACCTAAACAGTAGCAGCATTTATTAGTTTCTCTCTACTATGCTTTTGGGGTGATTACAAGAGCTTCATTTGTTCTCCTTAATGATGTGAGTGCTTCTTTCAATGGATATATTGAGATTATGAGGCCACTTCATAGGAATATTAACACCAGAAATTAACACCCTGCCCTTATTTCCAAAGAGTTGGCTGGCTTCTGTTTTGAAAGGACAAATTTATTTCCCAACATTTTAAAAAGATATAGATTGCTCTAATTGTATTTTGAGAGAAAAGTTTCATTTTAACAGGAAGGGTGATATGTAGGAGGAGCTAAGGTGGGAGGAGTACCGAGAGGAAGAGAAGGAGCAAGGAGAGGAGAAGAAGGAGAGGAGAAGCAAGGTGATGAAAGAGAGAAAGAGGGGGGAGACAGGGAGGCAGATGTTCACGTATCTCCACCAGTCAAAGATAGTTGTTATATCTAGGTTGGGTAGTGGGTTACACCTCTGATTCAACAATTCCAAACTTATAAAGCCTATGATTAACATTTTTTAAAAAATGTATAAATGCAAAAGGGAAAAGGGGGCATGGGATAGGGGTTTTCTAGGGGGTGGGGGGGGAATGGGGAAAGGGGATGGCATCTGAAGTGTAAATAAAATATCCAATAAAAAATGGAAAAAAAAAGTAAAAATAAAATAAAAAGATATAGATATCTTTCAGTGATTTCTGTCCAGTTGCCTATCTGCCTTTATTCTGGTAGCCTGCCCTTCTCATTATTAGAACATTACCACATCCTAATATAAAAGAAACAAGCAGCTGTGTGGAGATCTACTTCACATAATCTTTCTGGCTCTTCTTGTCTGGGATGTTCAAAATATCTCTCAGCAACAAGTGAATAATTTCCCCATATCTATATGTTTACTTTGAGTGATAAAGCACTCAATTTAGACAGAAGACGTGATGCTGCCTAGCGATGTTGAACTTTCATGTGTTACAGTATGTTCTGTGCCTTTAGCAGTAGTATTTCCTCTTAACTCATTCCTTGGCTAACTGTTTTGTTTCCCAAGCAATTGAGTCTTCTTTGCCCTATTTTCCTTATTCCTGGATATATCATTATAAATCTATTGGCATAGAAATATATTCCTAGGTGTACCAGTATGAATGCATATATGTCTATCATCCCATTACATGGCTTCCTTTACACTTGTCTACTGAAGTCAGTCCAGACCAACACACAGACTCTATTAATTCTGATGTCCTCCTGAGAGCTTCTCTATGTTCAGGAAGGTATTACTTACCAAGTGTGTACTCTTTGCTCACTCTTCTAACACTGGCATCTCACGTGCATTATGTAATCCACTTTAACAAATTTATAATGTATATTGTATTAATGATCTCAGTTGAGAGATTAAGTATTAAATTTCACACAGGTTAAAAAACCTGGCTATCATTACATTTCTCAGGCAGGTATAAAAGCCACAATGAAAGCTAACTCATCCATATGCTTCTCTCTATAAAGATTCTAATTTATCCTATTGCTCAGCCAGTCAGTGGAGTACAACACATTCTACCATGGTGATGGCTCACATCCGTTTAGATCTTTATTCTAATGAGAACTTCAATTAGAAATTGTTATTTTTATGACACAGTTAACTCTACTACGTTTTTATAAAATGGCAAGGGCTTTTTAAAAAGATTATTTACTAAGAGGTTTACCTATTAGAAATTGAACTTAAATTATAGGAATTATTCTGAGGATATAGATACAGATATATATATATATATATATATATATATATATATATATATATATATACCAAAATAACCACTTAGCTGTACCCTTTGAGATTTAAGATTTTTAAAGAATGTAACAATGTTCTATTTTCAGCTGTTGAACTTTCTTTCCAGTCCAGAACACATTCTACATAGTTCCTGGAAAAATGTTTTAATCTCTATAGGCCTGTTATACATTCTTTTCTTTCTTTCTTTCTTTCTTTCTTTTTTTTGAGATTATAATTATGTCATTTCTCCCTCCCTTTCCCATTGGGAAACGCTGGCAGTATCTGCCTCATAGTTTTGGTGCAGAGCTTATCCGTTTACTCCATCAACCCACCAAGTCGGCATTTTCTTCCAGGCACTGATATCCTACTGTCTTACTTAGGGTTTCATCACCGTAAAATGACCATGACCACAGCAACTCTTATAAAAGACAACATTTCATTGGGGCTGGTTTACAGGTTCAGAAATTTCGTCCATTATCATCATGATGGGGAGCATGGCAGCATGCAGGCAAAGAGAGTGCTGGAGAAGGAACTGAGGGTTCTACATGTTGATTTGTAGGCAGCAGCAGGAGACTGTGTTCCACTCTGAGTGGATCTTGAGCCTAGGAGACACCAAAGCCTGCCCCCAGAATGGCACACTTTCTCCACACCTCCTAATGATGCCACTCCCAAGTATTCAAACGCATGAGTCTATGTGGACCATAGCCATTCGAACCACCACACCTACAAATGAGCAACATACACAAAGAGCTTGAATTGCAGTTAGTGAGAGAACAGAAACACAGGTATTAGCCACCATTGCTATACTTTACATAAATAAGTGGGAAAGCAGCTCAGGAGTACATTTGTGTTGAAGTTTTGTCTTTTACTGTTTATTGTAATGCTAAGTGTTTGCCTCCAAGATTTGGAGTCTGCACAAAGCCTGAAGGACCCTTCCCCCTGCAAACTCTGATTGGTAAATAAAGATGCCAGCAGCCAATAGCTGGAGAGAGGAGACATAAGACCAAGAGAACAGAGGGCTGCTCAACAGCCAAGATAGAACATAGAAATTAGTAAGTAGTAACTCAGAATTATTGGTAGGAAATTAGATTCTAACAGCATAGAGGGTAGTCAGTTGCCCAGCTATCGTGCTGTGTAAGGCACATTAAAAATAAAGCTGTGTCTGTCTTTCATCCAGGGACATAAAATGATCTAAGGCGGGAAGGAACCCTGTGCCAGGATTATTTTTTTTTAATATTTTTACAACACATTTGCTGTGTTGTCTTTATCTAGTTGTAATATTAGGATGGTGTAAGAATAAAAAAAAACATATTGAAGAGATTTTTCTCTCCCTATTTCTCAATATAGTACACACTACAATACCCAAAACAATACAAGACCTAGGGCAAGCGCTTCTGATACAAAGGTCCTTTTTAAGGAGTTCCTTGATTATAATTGTTACATACATGTATATGTATAGGCATATGCATGCATAAATGTACAAACACAGACTTTTGAGTCCATTTTTGTTGTCTGTATATGTAATTTCAAGGCTGACCACTTTGTATTGCATAACCATGAGGGGTTTCACGGCTGGGAGAGGCTATGTAATAATAACAACAAGAGAGAAAGAGGCTGTTTGAGAGCTGGAGCCTGGGAGGGGTGGAAGGCCCAGTGCCTGGGTGGGGATGAAGGTAGGAAAGGAAAACAGAAAACTGATATAGTTATATCTTATTTGAAATGTATTTTTAAAAGAGAAAGAAGAGACTTTCCTTTTTCTAAATTTCTAAAATGGTTATTCGCTGTTTCTGCTTCCCTAATTCTCTTAAGTAATTCATCCTCCATTAAAATGCCATTATCTTGCTTAAATTTCCATTATTATCAGCATAGAGTTGTACACAATAAGGCTTTTCATAACATTTGTAAACTGCTATAACAGTGAAGAAAACAGCAAAAGAACAGGTAGGGAAAATTAACTCTTTTACCCTCTTTTAAAAAGTCACTTCCAAATACGCCTTTTATTATATAATTTTTTAAAATTACAATAAAATTGCAAAATTTTTTCTTCTCCTTCTAACCCCTCCTATTCATACACCACTGTCTCTCTTTGAAATTTATGGTCTCTTTTTAAAACAATTACTGTTATATATGTATATTTGTGTGCATGTACAGATATGTATAAATTACTAAATATATAAATACAACCTGCTTGGTCAATACAATATTACTTGTATGTATGTTTTTTAAGAGATGACCATTTAATATTTGGTAACCAAGAAGTCTCGTCAAAGAAGTTTTGATGCTGAGATTCAAATAGCCAAGAACCACCACTCAGGTAGATTCCATGAGCAGTCACAAGGCTGAGGTGGGATTTCAGTGATACAGCTGTTTTTGAATTGTCTTTACTCTTGTGAGCAACCCCTTACTCATATACTTGTAAGTAATCTCAATGAAACTCTTAGGTTATCAGGCTGAAAATTAATGAGATCATTACTTTGGTCTATCATTATGTCTTTACCTGAGAAGAACAGATATTTGTTTGTGTCTTTTAGGACTAGAATATAATTTGAGTGTGTCCCCCAATGGCTAGTGTGTTGGGACTTGGTTCTCAGTAGGATGATACTGAACCTTGGTTCAACCTTTAAGATATGGGCTTTATCTTGAATTGTTCATTCACTGAAATATTTCCATCATGAGATATTAAGGTGCTTGTGGGTCCGCACTGGTTCTTGAGAGTAAGTTGCTATGACAGAATGTGATTGGCCCAAGAGTCTACCTACTTCTGATTATTTCCATGTGACTTTGTAACATCATCCTCCATTATGAAGTCTTCACCAGAGTGGAACTGAAGTCAGCATAATACCCTGAACCTCCAACTCCTGCCTCTCAATACGTCTCTGTTCTGAATAAAATACTCAGCCTTGGGTACTTTGTGATTGCAACATAAAATAGACTAATTTGGGCAGCATTTGTATTATTTAATATTTTCTCTCAAAAGCATGTTCTACTGAATGGTTTTTAATATTTTTTAAAAACTCTCTTACTAACATTTTAGCCTTGTACCATGTCTCTGATAACAGAAGAATATATTGTTTCGTATTTCATTTTCCAGTTTGGGTCCAGTTCTTAAGATT
This sequence comes from Arvicanthis niloticus, assembly GCF_011762505.2. Taxonomy (NCBI): domain Eukaryota; kingdom Metazoa; phylum Chordata; class Mammalia; order Rodentia; family Muridae; genus Arvicanthis; species Arvicanthis niloticus. Next base: position 5,903,634 of record NC_047676.1, on the reverse strand, counting down.
GAATCCAGGGCCTTCTGCATGCTCAAAACAGCAAGCTCCACAGAGCTATATCCTCGGCTCCTTCAGCATTCTGCAGAGTGATCAGCACTGGCCATGCACTACCACATACAGAATGAACACTCACATTTGGTAGGCATGAAAGAACATTTTATAAATTCAGTCATCTTCTTCATGATTATGCCTTCTTCTAAAATGAGGGAAATCTCCATAGACTGGCTAAATAATTCACTGAAACCGCCTTTGGACTACTCCCAAACAGAAAAAAAAAATGAAACAATTTCCTGAACTGCTTTTAGAAAAAAATGTCAGACCCTTCAGATTCTGCATGCTTGTTTAAATTGCAGGTGAATTCAAGGTGTACAGCATGACTTTCCCCAGGTACCTTTAAAATAAAATGAACTGCTTTAGAGTTAAGTATTATTATTTAAGAAGTTTTAATTAGCAAACATGAAATAAAATGTGCCTCTCAATCTTAAAAAAAAATCTTCAAATATATTCAGATTAGGCCATTTCATTTAAAAAGTGCCATTGTTCCATTATAAATGCAATTGATTTTATACGCTGGGAACAAATAAAAAAATCAGGTCTTAAGAGGTATTAATTTTGTGCAATAACTTTTTTTTTTTTGTCAAAATTATAGTATCGATTTCCCACCGTGGTTAAATTTACCCCATTTTTCAGCGTTCATGGGCATATTCTAAGACCTTCCAAACACATGAATTAGATGATGTAATGAGGTCTGGGAATCGTGACCAAGCAGTGGTGGTTACCTGTGCATCCGAGACAGGAGCTACAGAGCTTCTGTGAAGTAGATTTAACATATTGATTCACAGTCAGTGAAGCTGAAACCCTAACGTGACACAGATATGACACGGGGCGGGGGTGGGGGGTAAGGCTAAAGAGTTGTGTTTGTGCCTAAGTGAGGCCATGGGCTGAGCAAAATGTAATTACTGGGAACTGAATGTAGACTTACTTAAGCTCTATGTTAAGGATACAGAGGGTTTGAGCAAGAAGCGGTTAAAAGAGAGACAGAGAGAGACAGAAAGAGAGAGAGAGAGAGAGGAGAGAGAGAGAGAGAGAGAGAGAGAGAGAGAGAGAGAGAGAGAGAGAGAGAGAGAGAGCGCGCGCATCTGGACAATCCTTTGAAGGGAATATGTGGTCCTCTAGAGAGATAGCCAGTGTCAAAAAGATGGTGAGTGGTATTCTCCCAGAAAACATAGAATTAGAAGGATGGACTCCTTATCTTTACCCAACATCTAAAGTTGAGTCACCATGACTTGATGAAACTGGATTGATGGAACTCAAGATGGAGATAAGACGTGACAGGAAGGAAATGTGTCCCTGGAGTAGTTGACATGAAAAGGTGCCTTTTCAGGAGGAGTATCAGCAAAGTACCAGATCTTAAAAGCTGAGCTATCTGCTGCTCATTAGTGTCTTATTCTCCTGTCCTGTGGCCCCATGTGTATCCAGTGCATTGTTGAGGCACAGACAAGTGCATGCAAAGTTTAGGGCCACACCAGGGACACTTCCCTCTAACCAAGTTGGCTCAAGACGAGTCTCCTCCAATCTGGCTTGAATGTGAATGACCACTTAAAAACTTGTCTATGGGGTTTATGACCCTGGCTAACGTGTAGATTTGCACCAAGCCTACCTTTCCTTTTCATTGAAACCTGCCTTTCCCTAGAGAAAAGGTACTTGAGTTTGAGAACACTGTCTTTTTGGTTTGGTTGAAATCAGAAACATTCTTGTGCTTCAAAACTGTCCTTACAGTGTCTGCTGACCCTTCATGTTAGTCCTACTGTCACAGCATCCCTTACCCTCATGACTCAATAGCTCTCAATTAAGCAACAGAAGACAGAACAAACCCTTCTATGCGGTGTTCTCTCGCCCTGCACAAATCCACCCAGCATTTCATGGTCACATTCTGGTAACCTGTGACCTAACACTGTAGACTGGATGGCATGCATTCCATACCTGACTGTCTTTGGATCCTTCCTGTCAGCTTACAGAGAGTCATGAAACCCCTGCACAATGCCCCTTCACATGCCCCTGTACTTCAGCCTATGGCATCTCCACGGACTAATACCACACCAGATTCCCTTTGCTAATTCCCTTCCATTCCACGCCCAGCTGTCATCCTTCAAGCTTTGCAGAAACTTCTTGAAGGCTACTTCATGTCACCAGATCCTGCTCATGGGTGAGCTTGGAGCCTCCCCATCACTCATCTCTCTTTCCTCCTGACTACAACCTCAGGACCAGTTCCTAGTTTCCTTCATCTGCATCTTCACTGCTCTTTCTCTGTGTTTCTCTATCACTGGCAAAAATTGCTCACTCTCTCTTTTTCCTTCAATTCTGAAAAATCACCACTTCTCCCCCCACATCTCTGACTTGTCACAGAGCCCACCCCAGTGACCTGGCTTGGCTCCTACATGGCCACCACGAGGCAGTTCTCTGTCTCTCAGCCCCTCATTGTGTCCCATGTGGCAGTGACTTTTATTCACTATACTTTTGCATCACTGCTAAGCACTCTCTGGTTCCTGATCTATACCTTTTTTTTTTACCCTGTGTCTTAGTTATGGTTTTACTGCTGGGAACAGACACCATGACCAAAGCAACTCTCATAATGACAACATTGAATTGGGGCTGGCTTACAGGTTCAGAGGTTTAGTCCGTAATCACCAAGGCAGGAACATGGCAGCATCCAGGCAGGCATGGTGCAGGAGGAGCTAAGAATTCTACATCTTCATCTGAAGGCTGCTAGCAGAATATTGGCTTCCAGGCAGCTAGGATGAGGGTCTTATAGCCCACACACACAAGGACACACCTACTCCTAATGGGCCACACCATTTAATAGTGCCATTCCCTGGGCCCAGCATATACAAACCATCACACCTTGTCTGTCTGCTCAGCACCAGGGCACCACCCTAGCTGTGCTGTGCTACCTAATCCTCTGGTGAAAATCTTAAACTGATGGTGTGATGTCAGCAGGCATTCACAGAAATCATCCCCTTACTCTTGAATTCTGATCTTTTATTAGGATGCTGCTCTGTGCTGTAAGACTTTCTTGAGATGCACTCAGAAGTAGAAAGCAGTGTCATCCAGTAAGCAGATCACAGGGTAACAACGGATTCCATTGGTGTTCCTCTCCTAAAGAAGGGTGTCCTAGATTATTTGCATTTTCATATCATGGAATTTTCAAGTTGCAATGGCTTTATCAGGAAATGACCCCTACAAAGACTAACAACAATCTCTAATTGCACATATATGTGTCCATGCATGATTAATCTTCATTGTTACCCTGACAAAACTTAAAACCACCCAGAAGACAAGCTTTGATTGTGAGGGATTATCTAAGAAGAGAGGTCCCAGCCTGGATGTGGATGGCACCAACCCAGGAGCTTGGTGACAGACTGAATAAAAAGGCAAAAGTAAGTGAAGGGTCATCATTATCATCATCATCACCTCTTTCTCTGTGTGTGCATGCACACATCTATGCACATGTATGTCTCTCTCTCTATATATATATATATGTATCTATATACATATATATATGTCTGTGTGTGTTCATGTGTATGTGTATAGATGAGCACATGCCATAATGCACATCTGTCATCATCTGTCTTGTTTGTGGCAGAGTCTCTTGTTTGCTGAAGCTATCTACATATATGTGACCCGCCACAGAAAAGTCCTACAATACGATTAATCCACCACGACGAACTGTATCCCCTCAAACTGTGAGCCAAGATAAAAGCCTTTTCTCTATTAGGTTGTTTTTGTCAACTTTTTGTCACAGTAAAGAACAAGGAAATGAGTACAGACTACAGCTGTGCCTTGCTGAGGAGAGCCTTCACAGGCATGTGCTATCTAGCTCTAAAGTACGCTTTTGTTCTTTCCTGGTTTATTTTGTTTTCAGATGGAGTCGGTAGACTCAGAGAAGAAATGCCTCCTCTGTTTATATCGAAACCTCTGTTCTTTCATTGTTCTGCACTGTGGAAGCTAAATCCCCTAATCAAGGTCTCCTAACCTCCATGAAGCAGCCATTGCTTCCTGTTCACTCTACAGCTGCGACGTGGGAGGGGCAGGCAGGAGTCAGCCCACAGAAAACTTCAAACTACTAAATGTTCTCATCTGAAAACAGTACCATTTAATATCCAAACTTCTGAACGATGCGAACAATGGCATTCACAGAATGAAAGGACAGATCTTATAGATGCTATTAATATTCTACAACTCCTACCAGTTATAAGGGGGGAGAGAGCTGACATCAATTGTGTGTGTATATATATATGTCAGTCTCTGAAGATTCCCACCTACTCTCACACTAAGAGTGAGTTTCCAATCACATATCCAATTTCCTTTTCTCCAAAATAATATGCCTACCCACTAAAAATGATACGTTTTGCTGCTATATACTTTGAGCCTTTGCTTGAGCATTAAATGACATATTAAACTTGTCTTCAGAATTTAATAAATAATGAATAAGGGAGGAGTAACTAAAGGTCCACTGCAAGCACCTGGAATCTGCAGGTGGAGCCATTTTTAGACACCATGTTTATATCTGCTCACATGTGTTTCAAAAAGGAAGCACCCTGACCACCAATACAATAACCACCAACCAATAACAACTTCACCCTCAACAACCAGCTCTCTCCTTGAAAATAATGGAATTTTTTTTTTATTATGAGCCAAACTCAAGGGACCATACACCGAGAACACAGAATCAAGTCACCCTAAATGACATGCCCCACCATAGACATGGCTACATGGACCTTTTGTAGTCACATTATAAAAGGAAGCTATAAATCGCTGTATTTCCCAAATACGTCTGTGGGAACATTAGGTTAGGCAGAGTAGAACAAAGCGGATGTATTTGCTGCTGTATTAGATGCTATCTGATGATAGCCTTAGCTTTTTAGTTGTTGGAAGCTAATTAGGTATGCTAAGAATACAATCCAAAGATTTTCCCTGAGAGTTGAAGGTATGTCAGTTCAGATACAGAGGTGGGCAAGGAGTGGCTATTAAAAGGACTAAAGATAGATCAAGATAATTTTGGCTCTAGAACTACAACATTGCCATTCTCTTTAATCACAAAGCCTTGTAGAATGTTTAACATAATGTGACATTTTTTTCCTAAGGCTTTTCATTCATATCACACACTCTTATAGAAAGGATACAGGTAACTCCAGTGGGTAACTCCAGGGGGCGCTGCTTGAGAAGACTCTACCTTACACAGTGGGACTCCTAAGTTTGGCCAACCTATGTGTTTGCACTCATTTCACTTGCACATAATCTGGGGTTGGGGATCCAGGGCCAGGCATGGGAGTGGCATAGAATCACACCACAGTGAGAGTGTGGTGACCCCAGGACTGGCCTAAGGACAACTGAAGAAGACTACGAATGATGTTTCCTAGCAGATCTGCACAAGAGATATTCCAAAAAGAGCTGAATAGAGGGACAAATCATGTGTGGACCACCCCAGAAAACCTTTGACATCAGAAGAGAAGGTATATTGAGACAGGAGCCCCTGTGCTGAATAACTGCTGTCCCTGAGTGAAGGATTTAGTGCTCAGGTGACCCAGGGTCAGACACTGCAAAGTGGCTGCCACCAGTGAGGAAAGGCTTCCACAGGCTTTTAACAACCTTATACATGCATGTCCTGTGAGGATTCTGTGAAGATCAGTGCCCCAAATGGAGAACTGTGGAAAGTTTGCTTCAAAGCAGAATATGCAAAGAAGCTGAAAAATGTGCATGGCCATAAACAAGAAGTCATGAAATGTGTGCATGGCCACAGACAGGAAGTGGTGGAATGTGTGCATGGCCACAGACAGGAAGTGGTGGAATGTGTGCATGGCCATAGACAGGAAGTACTGAAATGTGTGCATGGCCATAGATAGGAAGTGGTGGAATGTGTGCATGGCCACAGACAGGAAGTGGTGGAATGTGTGCATGGCCACAGACAGGAAGTGGTGGAATGTGTGCATGGCCACAGACAGGAAGTGGTGGAATGTGTGCATGGCCACAGACAGGAAGTGGTGGAATGTGTGCATGGCCATAGACAGGAAGTGGTGGAATGTGTGCAAGGGCATAAACAGGAAGTAGTGAAATATGTAGGTGGCCATAGACAGGATGTGGTAAAATGGACTCAGGCCTTCTTTCTGGACTGGGAAAGGGAGACAGTTTTCTCCATATTTATGGAAATTCTGAGATTAGGAAGAAGTAGAATCTGGCTATTCAACAGATCATAAAATTTATTTTACTCAGCCAATGAATTGGCTTGAAACAATGATTTTCAACAAGTTATTTTTATTTTTTATTTTGGAATTTCAAGCACATATTCACAAATGTACAGTAACACGCATATCCATTTTTTCTCTCCAGGTTCCCCAAGAACTCTCATAACTTACATCCCTCTCTTAAGTTGGCTGCTTAGGGGAAGAAGCTAATTCTTTTTTGTCTTTTAAAAAATTATTTCTCTAATGTTTTAAGATTACAATATAATTCTGACATTTCCCCTTTTCACTTTCCTGTCTCCAAATTCTCTTATATACCCGTCTTTGCTATCTTTCAGATACATGGCCTCTTTTTTCATTGTTATTACATGCATATATGTCTATAATCCTAAATACATAAGGACAATATAGTCAGTCTGTATGGTGTTACTTGTATATATGTTTTCAGGGCTGATTATTTGATATTGGATAACCAGTTGGTGTGTTCTTCCCTGGGGAAGACTAACTCTCCTGCTCCCAGAATTTCTTAGTTGCCTGTAGTTCTTTGAGAAGGCTTTCTCTGGGAAGCTCATTCATCACAGAAAGTCATGATGGACCTCTCTGGAGCTTCAATCACAGGTTTGGCCGCCAGATAAATTTAGGGAGGAGATTGAGCCCTCGGTCCCTCCAGGAATCTTTGTGTTAAAGACAGTACCTGAAAAGGACAGCTAAGGTTTGAATGATACATGTTCCCTGCAAACTCATCCTTGAACACTTGGTCTCGAGATGCAATATTGTTAGGGAAGGTTGTGGAATCTCTGGGACGTAGGGCAGGGCTGGTGATGGCAGACCATTAGGAGTGGGGTGATAGCCTGGCCCTGCTTCCTGCACTCATTCTCTGGTTCTTATCTGCCATCCAATGTGACAAATGCCCTCATGCTGCCATGAGCCTTCAAGCCTGTGCTGTCATCTCTTTCTGGGCCATGATGAAGTTGCGCTGGAATTACCAACCAACCTCCGGAAATCCCTCCAAAAATCTTCATAACAGTGAGGTTTTTAAACAGGTTGGACTCAAAGCATGCTTGAGAGAACAGAAGAAGAAGCACAGTGGGAACAGAAATTCCAGAGGCAAGCTGAGCTGCAAAACACATGGCCATAATCAGGGGGTGGGGAAACAAATCATTTCCCACACGACAGTGGGAGGTCTAGAGCAGTCCAATGTCACTTATACACCTTATAGAAATCCTGGCAAAGCCACCTACAGACTAGCTTATTAATATCCCAGTGTTGTTTTCAGGAGAAACTAAATTTCTAAAACGCTTTTTAAAGGATGTGTTTTGTATACACAAGTATTCACCCACACCACTTGCAGTTTTCCAATAAAAGCCTATCTAAATAAACAGTCTAAATTCGTTACACGAGGATGCATATTTCAGTTCTGAAATCAAAGACGGAAATCAATTCGAACTATAACTAAAATCGCCATTTGGAAAAAAAAAATGGTCTCATATTGGATGGGATGTTTTCAGAATTGGGTAGAGCGGAATAAGCTCTACCCAATCTCGGGACTGTGACTTCAGGCCAGTCATGTCTCCTGTCTCATTGGGGAACCGGAAATGAAGACTTTTGTCTTCTTAGGGAACAAAGGCTCTGATTTGCTGTTTAGAGGCTTTGTTCAGGGAAAGAAACCCCCTTATGTCTCATCATGGTCTACAAAATGTGACCCCTAAGGGTTAGACTCTCTCAGGACCTGGGAGAAAAAGGGGAAGTTTCCATTTGAAAAGGGTAGGCTTCCTTTAAACAATAGCTCAGCTTGATTTGTGGATCAATGATGAGGCCATGGAAGCAACAAGCAGACTGGATGGTATCAAGCCTAGGGCCCTGAATGCTCTTCTTCATACCTGTGTATGGTGGTCTGACTGTGAAGGGGCCATTCCAGAGACATTCTCTGAGAACATGGCAGGATAAGAGGTAAGGCTCAGAGTTGCTGATGCAGAGAAACCAAGGCCCACTGGTATCAAACCTGGTATGCTGGAGAAAGGGGGAGCCTGGAGAGGAGCCAGCAAGACCATGTGGGTAGATGCTGCTTGTTTTCAGAACTGCAGCCTCAATGCTGCCTTCATTCCAGGGTCCATATCCAGGATGTCATCATGTCACCCCAGGACATCCTGAGGAGCAGAACTTACTTTGCCACCACACACTAAGCACTCCAGAACTACCTGTAAAAAGCCTGTGCCCATGGCCAGTGCCAATTTCTGTGTCTAGTTCCCAGTGGCATGCCGTCTTGCATACCATGAGGCCAAACCATTCTCTTCTAAGAACTTACCCTCCTTGAGCAGCCACCCCACCTCCACACGAATGCAGCTTTAGTGTGACACGCCCCTCTTCGGACCCCACATCATTTGCTATTGTCTCTTTCTCTTAAGTCACATCTGACATCTACATTGTCAATACGATTAATATATACTCGAAGGCCAATTTTTTTTTCTCTTAAATATAAAATTTCTCTCACATGCTGGCATGCACAAAGGAAAAGGATCCGTGTTGCACCCGGGCGAAGCTGAGCGTGGTTATACAGGCCTGCTTCCCTCATCTTCACAAAACGAGGTCTGTTCCCACAGTAACAATCTGCCTGGAGGTGTGAGAGACATTTGGAATTGCTCACATGACTGCCAGCTGCCACAAGAAGAGGGTGCTGCCCTTCCCCAAATATTGTCTGAAACTCTTGGCTTCTTCCTTAGAGCTTCCTCCTCACCCACCCCTACCCCCACCGCCCACTGCCAAACTTCTCCTACAGTTCTTTTAAAAATAACACTGGAAAACCACACAGAGAGTTTATAAAACAAATCCCAGGGGTACATTAGAGAACTCAGATGAACATGTGTGCTCAGTCATGAATCACTTAGTGATGGGGAAGATGCTGAGAAATGTCCTCCGACCATGTATGCCAAGCTAGACATTCATGGTAATCACAGGGCTTGGTCAGAGGATTTGTCCAAGGGGCCAGCGAACAGGAGACACACTGGTCTGCCGCATGAGAAAGAACACATTGCTTCCCCCATACTTTATCAGTAGGAATTCACTTTAAATGACGGAAACATACAGTATAGGAAGTACCATAACCTAGTAATAGTCACTTCTTTTTACTGTCAAGTAGGATGTACTGTTAAAATTATTGTGCTTTTATAGGGCAACCAAACTAGTTGGTCTGCTAACACCAGCAGCCTGAGAAACATGTGGAACATGTGACTACCACATGTGTTAGGAACTACCGTGGCACTGACATCAGTGCACAGGACAGATTCTTTGCTACACTGTAATCTTCCGCAACCACTGCCAGATGCAGGTCTATTGTTGACCGAAACGCTTTCACAGCACAGGTGTCCTTATGTATGCTAAGCTTTGTAGATGTAAACATTCAGATGTAGTGACATGAATGTATATATTCACATATATGGTTACTTATATGTATAAGAAGTTTACACTTTTAGCATTGAACAAATTGATATAGTCCTGTCTTAAGAGATAAAATCTGGGCATGCTCACTTTCAGAGAAAAAATGGCACCCAATAACTTCAAATTCCACTTACTTAGTGTATCCTTAATTTTAAAAAGTCATGTATTTTCATCTTGTTTCTACATTCTGAACATTCATCATATGGACACCCTGGTAGGTTACCCAATCTCTAGTGGTCATCTTTAAACACATACATATATTTGTGTGTGTGTGTGTGTGTGTGTATACACATACATATATTTATATACATGTATATCAACAATAATTAAAGAAAAGGAGGTCATGAAGAAGGACTGGTAGGGCACAGGAGTTACGAGGGTTAAGAGGGTAAACTAGTATGGTACTCATGTATAAAATTCTAAAACATAATATAAAACAACATTAATTATTTAACTTCTTAAAAATAAGAAAATTTCATCTTTTTCATTCACCATTCTACCTCCATACTAATAAAGGTTTATTAAGGACATCACAGGTGATTGAGATAAGAAGAGTGCCACCAACCTCTCTGACAACCATACCCAAGAGCTCTCTGTTGTCATTGGGACATTTTATTTTGCTGCCTCTTTCCTCTGACAAGCAGAATAGAGTTCTGATATACATATTACTTTAATGATGCATCACAAGTATGATAGTAATGAATCGCTCTAGCAGTTGCTAATGTAGCATTGAGTATTTTTAATCTGGCATTTCTGAGCCGTGGAATGCTCCTACAAAGTCGTGGTGACACATCTTGCACATTTATGTAATTATGTTCTTCTTACAGTTCACCAGATGTGGAGCTGATGTGTCAAAATAAATGTGCATTTTAAGACTTAAGGAAGAGGAGTAGCAAAATCCTTTCTGTGGCTATGTGCTAGCACGTGGCCCATGGACAGTACATGTGTGCACCTCTATGAATCCATGTGTTACTGCTGAGAATAATCTTAATATTTTCACATGTTATTTGTCCTGTAAATTATATATTCATGACTTTTCCTTCTTTAGAGGTTTTAACCTTTTTATCAAACTGAATAAAAGTTCTCTATATGTCAAGAACATTAATTGTTCTGACATTCCTCTAACTTTTAAGTATTTCACCAACTGGTAGATGACTTAAAAACTTCTTTATTGAAAGTGCCTGTCTTTCTTTTAGACTTATAAACCTTTCAAGTAGGCTTGTAGTCATATCTATCTAAGTTTTGGGGAGAGAGGGGGACCTACCATGCAGAATAATAAAAGAAGAAATAACAATGACCATTAGTTCCTGCAGTATTGGAAGCTGACAGTGACCTTCATGAGATGATCTTGGGAAGTGCCGTATCTCCCACAGGGACTAAGAACAGTAAGACCACAACAACAGCAACAACCAAAAGAGCAAAATGTGTCAAAAATGTCTACAGAGATACCACTGAGCTCCTTTTGCGTTGGCAATCTGCTATTCAGGATGGGGCCTGCCTTTATGTTAATATGGGTGGTTAACACACCCAGTGAGACTCCATTGGAGGCAACTCTTTTTCCCTTGCAAGGCAACTGAAGATACCTTCTTGGTTAAGCGTGGCTCAGGAGACAGTGCCATTGGGATGTCAATCTCTTGCATCTTCTCCCAGACCAGGATATCCTTTTGGATTGTAAACATATTTAAATCTGAGGTGATGTCAGGAATGGTTCAAAATGCCCTATGGTGGCAAAGCTTTAGAAAGTCATTATCCAGTGGAGGTAATGCCCTCCTACACTCCACATTGCACTCACACAATGAAATGGTTTAAGTGTTCTGGTTAGTGATAATCTAAAAAGAAAAATGCACTTGGTCTTCCTAAAATGGAATGCAGTGCTCCCTCCTACATAGGACCATCTTCAAACATCAAAGAGCTGGGGTGTTTGCTTGGGGATTAATCCCAAACTGTTGATTCTTCCATCTCAGGTTTCTGGTATATCAGCATTTTCTACATCTCTGATTCAGAAGGAACATCCACTCACGGATAGATCCAGAAACATGATAATTCTCCTTAAAGCATGTCTCCTAGAATTTCCTTTAAAACTGGCTTCTAGAGAGAGCACAACATCCCAGGAACAGACAAGGGAGATCATTAATGGACTGGATTCAGCAGGCTGTGACATGGTGGCTGACACTCAATGGCTCTTAAACTTATAGATGAATTTTATTTTGATACCTGAGGAATCTTGAACCATCTTGGCACCCGGTTGATGAGGAACACACAGTCAGTTATGCCTATGGTTCCATCTTGTGGTTCATTGACAATTTCATTGCTCCTTTAAAAACATGACCCTTTTAGTTCTGTGCATCATTGTGTTGAATTTGAACATCTAAACTCACCAATGCCTGAAACATGCTAATAAGAAAAGCATAGAACAACCTACTTCAGGTCCCAGAGAAAATTCTCACGGTTCTTTCTGAGTCTCATGACCGTTGCTGCTATGTTGTAATCAGCTAATCCCTGGGAATTCCATAGCATAGAAACAACAAAACACAGATCCTGAACTCCATAAAGTCTTATTAGTCATAACTGCGGGCAGCATTTCACCAGTATAATTTCAGATTAAAAGCATTGATGGTTTTAAAGTAGACAGCAGGGAGCTCTCGGGATCCTTGGCTAGTCACAAAGTAGCACTTGTCACACAGATGGGTTTCTGTAACCCTCACACTTAACATAAAATGCACCATCCTCTGTGACATGATGGCCAAGCACATAGTTTTGACACCAAATTAATTTTAGGCCAGAGATATTTTTTTGAGGGTACCTCGCCAATGTGTGCCCTGCCTAATGAGCCTGGGCAAGCAGAGGTTGTTCTGTATGCTTTCAAGGATTAGGCTTACACAAACCATTAGTTGACAGAGTATTACCATATCAAATGTGTTTCCTTTTTCATCTAAAGAGTTCAGTAAATATTAATTGAGCAACAAAGGCCCACCGTTCATGCAATGAATATTGCAGTTTCTGTTAGGTTTAAATATATTCAGTAATCACTAAAATTATATATTACACACTCATTTGTGCACAGGCATACATATGTGTAAATATACATAAAGAATGTTGAACAGGGCCTACACGAGACTGAGCCCATCAACACTAAGTCGCAGACATGGGAGTGGCTCACGGGGCTCAAACCTTCCCCAGTTGACAGCTGCTGAGAGAGGAGGAGGAATGGGCAGCAATCATCAAGTTGTCCATGCTCAGTGGACAGATTCACACCTACTTTCCTAGGAGTGGCCCTGGTTAAACTCATCGAATCACAAAGCAGATACAAAACCCCTCCTGTGACATATGACATACAGGCATAAAATTGAGCCAGGAAAAAATTTAAATAAAAGTTAAAATAGTAAACAACCGATGGTGCGTCTCCATGCATCTGTTTCCTCTCCCCCTCTTTCAAGAGCACATGGTGCTTGTGGTCTGAATACATACTACTTAACTGTTCAAAGTCTTCCATTACAGTAACAGCCAACTCTGAGTTAATTATTTTAAGATGAGTTCACCAACACAGAGTGCACCCACTGTTGACAGAGTAAGAAGACAATCCTACCCACCCCATCACACCAAGATAACCACCTCACAGACCAATTGAGATGAAAAGAGATTCTTGGTCTACAATGCTGATGCGCTAGCATACAAAGGTAGAGAAATGCTATACCACTGTCATTTGTATTTCAGTCATCATGTGAAGTAAGACATTGAATGACTGAGGTGAGGACGTCTCATTTCACACTGTGCCCACTCACAACATATCACTGTATGCTGTGGCATGTTCCTATAACCGATGCCAGCAAATATTTGCTTCTATTTATCAAAAATATCTGGGTATAAAAATAGGGTAATGATATGACAAAGATGAGAAGTCTGTTCCCTGCAGGTCAATGGATTTCAGATATTTGCCTCAGTTCAGTGCTTTAGGCAGAGATGTTTTATTTAGTAAACAAAGAAACACTTAAACTAAAGATCAATGAGAGCTGTCTTAGTTAGGGGTTTCCATTGCTGTGAACAGACGCCATGACCACAACAACTCTTCAAAGAGAAAACATTTAATTGAGGCTGGTTTACAGATCCAGAGGTTTAGCCCATTACCATCATGGTGGGAAATGTGGCAGAGTGCAGGCAGACATGGTGCTGGAGAAGGAGCTGAGAGCTCTACATCTTAATCCAAAGGCGGCAGCAGGAGACTGTGTGCCACACTGAGCTTAGCTTGAATATAGGTCACCTCAAAGTCCACCCCTACTGTGACACAGTTCATCCAACAAAGTCACACCTATTCCAACAAGGCCACACCTCCTAATATCTCCCCTTCCTATGATCCAAGCACTGAAACACCCATGTCTATGATGGTAATACTTACTCAAACCACCACCAGAGCCATCTTTAAAATTGTCTAAAGGGACAATTGCCCTCCCTTAGCCAATAGTTGATCATGTACTTCAGAATAAGTAAATTCACCAATAAGAAGGAACATTGCCTGTACATATGGTTAAGAGCTTGCTGCTTTTCTAGAGAATCCAAGCTCAACTCCCAGTACCCACATCTAGTGGCTCACAATAGCCTGAAACCTCAGCTCCAAGGGATCTAACAATCTCTTCTGGTTTTCATGTTAATTAATGTCAAGAAGGACACACACACACACACACACACACACACACACTCACATACATGTATACACACATCACACACATGCACATGTGCACACACATACACAAGCACAGATACACAAGCATACACACACACACAAACACACTCACATACATGTACACACATCACACACATGCACATGTGCACACACACACACACACCACAATTAAAATATTTTTAAAAGAATTAAGAACAGTATGTGAGAATGGAGTTAATTCATAAAGCCTCAAAGTTGAAAACGCATACACTTACCACAGAGCTTTAAAAGTACCCAAGGCAAAACTATCAGACTTCAACTAATAACCTTAAATTTGTCATTCTTTGATATCACTCTCATAATAACTATAAAAACATGGAGAATCAATAATCAGACAAACCTGGAAAACACTATCAATCAATCAATCCTTCCCAATGAGTCTTTGTAGAAGATCCTACCCTACAATGATGGGCTGCATGCACCATCAGTCAGCCACGGGGTACTGTCAAAACAGAACATGTTCTGAACCAATGATAAAACCTCCAACAAGACTCGTAAAGTGAGCTTTCTGATCAGAACCAAACTCAAGCTTTCCAGGTGACGTGTGCAATGCTGAATGAACATTCACGGAGAAACCAGTTCTCAAGAATATGCTATGCAATGAGAAATACAAATGATGAAAGCACCCAGATAAAATATTGAAAGAAAGGTGCTGAGAAGTGTGCAGAATTGAAGCAGGACATAAGAAGAGAAAAACACTTCCTAGACTCTGTATTAATGTATCCAGCATCCTGGTCACACTCCTTGAAATTCCAGGTGTGCATCCACTGGAGTCAGCACATGCCATCAATAAATACCACACGAGTGGTGTCATGTATTATTCTCCAAGGTCTAGTCACAGTGATAAGCTGAGGAAAAGCTGTCAGCTATAGCTACGTGAAGGGTAATGGGTAATTAGGCTTGCTTGCAGGCCAATCAAAATAAGACAGCATGGTTTTAAAATCAATCGTTAATTGGGCTTGAAATGTACACACTTGAACTGTGCACATCAACAGTGCACACACACATAAATTAAAACGCTGATAAAATTCTTCATGCAAATTCAATGAATTAGATGAATTTACACAAAAACAGAACACAGCCCCCATGCAGATGTTCAGAATGCACCACAGCACTACACAGAGGGCTCAGAACCTGAAAAGTCAGAGGGGAAGAGACCACACCGAGCTACCCACAAAGCATTGTCACTGTTGTTATACCAAATCAATTCGCAGACTTGAATCAATCCAATGAAGACTTATAAAAGAAATATAGGAGGAAAACGTTTCTCATGACTCAACAATTAACTTCCTCAGAATTAATGAAAAAGTACTAAAAATTTTAAACTACAGACTGCAAGTTACTCAGATCATCCACAATAACTGTTCATTTCAACACACACGATAAACAGTTACAGACCCATCAGTGCTAAAAGAATAACAGTAAGATTATATACACTTTTACATCAAGAACTAGTCACATATTACAAATAAGATTTTTTATGTTCTGAAAATGCATGAAAATAAGTGTTTACACCTCTACACATAAAGCAGAAAGTTCCAGGTATCAACATAGGAAAAAAAATCAACAGTATTTATGAACCGCTGGTTGGATAATTCATAATTGTTTATGTGATTTTTAATATCTATAGTCTAATTTTTAACATATATAGTCTAATATATATATATAGTCTCTCTCTCTATATATATGTAGTCTAATTTTCTTTACAATACAGATTACTTTTCTAATTATAAAACATATGTAGGATTATTTTTTAAACATTGTCTAAAAATGCAAAGTCAGCCACTGAAGTAGCTTCTTCTGGCTCACCCTACACTCACAGAAGAACAAAGAGCATGTGGATAGCCTGATCTCCTGCCCTTCCCCTCTGGAGATAGCATGGGCTGGTTAAGCACAGAATGCTGGTAGGGTTTGCCATGCAACGTGTGGCTGATTATAAATTACATGACTGCTTTGAACATGAAATATCCAGACATTTCTTGAAGGTGTTATTTAGATAAGCAGCCATTAAATGTCTGGCTCCAGAGGTTTTCATGCCTGTGACATGAGGGAGCTTAAATGTGTGGTCTGAAGTCATGTTCTGTAAAGAGTCTACAGTGGCTTCTGGGTCCTCCCCTCCTGGGCTAATTTCTAGAGCTGACAGAGAAGTAGATTTTGAGTTAAGCAAAAATGTACAATGTTAAAAGCTGTAATCCTTCAACCACTAATCCATGAACGTTTTCCTCTTGTCAACTAACACTTGTTACTGGTGACATAATAATGTTTTTCAAAAGAGGCTAAAGTTTTAACAACGAAAAAGGAAAAATAATAATCCTTTACAAGATGTTATTTAAAGCAACTACAAACCTTGCTTACAAAAGTACATGTCTGATTTATCATTTAGCTGTCAAATTGAGATGAAATCTGACAACATTACCTAAGAATGTTTGTTTCCCTTCTGTGCTACAGTTTGGATGTGATGTTTCTCAGTGTCTTATGTTAATGGTAAGAAGAAGGTAGCAATTAAGTCTTATCAGCATGTTTAGGGACATTTTGAGTAGTAATTGGGTTACCAAATTCTGATGGCTTTATGTAGAAATGGAGAGAAACTACATACATGTACACATGTGTTCCCAACAAGATGTGATACACCTAAGTGGCCCTTGCTAAAGGTTACACCATGCTGTTTAGTCTTCCACCCTTAAACACCGGGGCTAGATTCAGCAGTTCTCTCTATAAATTAGCTTGCTTTTAGTGTTTTGTTACAGTAACGTCAGGCTGAGTGATGTATCCATCCTTCCTGTGGGGTACTTGCATCATCTTACTTTCTCTGAAATGAGCCTACAGTGGGTCCTTCAGTCATGCTTCCAGACTCCATTTGTATAATCATCGTGCCTCGTCTCCCGTCTTCCTATTCAGTTTCAACAGTAGCCTATCTTATTAAACTCTTTCTAGCATATACTTCGGGAAACTGTTGGTTTTATTTTATGTAGGTACATACATATTTCTTATTAAACTGAGATCGGGTAAAGTTACGTAGGACATACTCTTTCCATAGATGGCAGTGGTATCTGTCACAATAAAATAAGTCCCCCACCCATCACCAGAGGCAACAGACACATAGTTGCTTTGTAACATGTAAATAAAGCCATAAGCGTGTTTGATTTTCGTTCATTGAGAACGGTTACTTATGGATTAGTAGTACATCCCCCCCCCCTTTTTTTTGTCTTATAATATGCTGCTTCACCTGCTTTCACCCAGCATTCTCTAGCAATTGCAGTTACTTAACCAACTAAACCATCAGACATTTCCCAACACCTGTAAGAATACACCACTAAAGGAACATCTGTAAGGAATGACTTATTTTATCCCAAGCTCCTGGTGACTGAGGAGCCAGGAGGGAGGCACAGACTTCTCAAGGTTTTAACCAAATAGGATGTAAGAATGAAACCACTACTTTGAACTCCAATTACTTGTGTCGCGAGACCCTAAAAGTTACTTTTTTTTCTTCTGAAGAAATAAAATAAAATCAAGATTCTCTACCAAATACAGAAGTCCAAGGATGACTTGAAATGGAGAGAGCTCACAGCCGGGCATTTGAGGGCCAATTTGCATATAAGTTTTGCTTTGACAAAATGGTGCACTACATGACTACAAGAAATCACGTTTTCAAGACAAGATGTAACCCAAAGTCCTGAGAACTGGGCTTCCGACAGGAACAATGCATCCTGAGCCTCGGTGGTTGACAGAAGTATTGATGGGGAAAAGGCTTTGGCAAAGCTGAGAACATATGAAAGACTGTGTATGTACTCCAGGGTTCTGCTCCATTGAAAGTTTAAATGTGTCAATGTTGCTGTGAGATGCTGGCCTCATCTCTTAGAGCCTCAATCAGTCTGCCCCATGTACCTGATCCCACTGGGCAACTGATTGAGCTGCCCCTCACCTCCCTGGTTGGCTGATCATGAGAACCAACAGTTTGAAGAGGCAGGTAGACTGGCAGCGGATAGAGCAGCTGCTACTGAAGTTCCTTGTTCTCACTGTTTCCCAATTCTTAAACATATCTGGTTCCAGACTCAACTGTAAGTGATGGAGATTCCATTGTTAACATTTTTGTATGGGAAAAAAATAGTTCAGAGAAACTTTCATCATTAAAATCAACTCTGTCTCTTTAACTAATGTGTATCAGCAGCCAGACCTCTACAGACAAGCCTGGAACTCTATGAATAAAACATAAAGTCCTATTCCATAGTGACCATAGGAGGTGGGAAACACACACACACACACACACACACACCTTGGCCGATGTCTGAGTGCTTGCTCAGAAAGACATAAAGCTGCGCTGAAATGGATGTTCAAAGGCATCAGGGATAAGCATTTATTGGATGTCACATAATTTACCCTCAACAGAGATGAACGCCATCTGAGCACATTTCATCCTGTGATATGTGTATACGGGGTTCTTACTCCTCAGAGAAAACAATTTTAAAGGGCATGACTCCTGGTTTTGATACTTTCTGATGCTAGACAATAAATGTGTATCTGCTAATACTGTCTTCATCGGATGCCAGTGGGGACTGTTCTCTTCACCGCCTTCCAGGTCCCTCCAACTTCCTGGATTAAAACTGTGATCTGACACACACTTTAAAGCAACTTCTGAACACCGTAGCTGTGCTCATCAGACACAGACAGACAGATAGACAGACACATACACACACACACACACACACACAAACACACTCCACGCTAAGAGGAAAAGGACATGTTCTAAAATAATTTAGACTAGATACATACTCCCTTCATGCTCTCTCTCTTGTGTATGTGGATGTTATATGTATGTGCACATGTTTACATATATGTGTACTATATATGAACTATATACACATCATATACACATACATATGCATGTATTTATACAGAATATAGACAAGTTGCTAAACTGTCATCCTAACATGTACCCATTTTCATCATGTCGTTTACACCTCAATATGAAAGAAAAACACATTAAGAAACATCCCATAGCTTTCTTCTGAGGTGTCTACGTTCCCAGTGACTTCATTCCTAGCAATGCCTGAGCTCTACAGTCTCCCAGCACCTAGGGACACCCATGAACTCACTAGTGCCGAGGGAAAGCAGGAGTAGTGCTCTCAGGGGAGGGAGTGGAACCTGTGGCCTGGAAAAGCTAGCTTTTTCAATAGAGGAATGAAGCCAGATGCAGCAGAGCTGAATGTGAAACTCACATTATGAGAGATGAGACAATAAAGATACATCATGAAGGACTTCAGGGTGTCTGACACAGGCACCTGGACACACTGAGCTGCCCTTACATGGGATGGAGACGAGCATGTGAAAGGAATTTAATATTGGTGGACAGATCTATCGCCAGTCTTGATAGAGTAGTTAGCTGGACATCCAGAGAGAGCTAAAATTGTAGACACAATTAGTTTTGCTAACTCAACATTCCTCAGTTTCTTCCATTCCACACCTCCCCCTAATGCCACCTACTCCTGTTATTTGGAGGTGGTTGTTTTGACTTGGTTCTGTCAAATGTTAAAGCAGTTCCTTTTATTTTTACTGTGTATCAAATGGCAGAACTTGTATCTCTTTTCAGTTCTGATGCAAGACCCAAGTAGACTTGACAGATATCCCCTATCTAACATACCATCCTGGAACACAGTGACTTCAAACATTGATGGTTTATTTATATCATGGATTGTGGATAGAGAGGGCCACAGAGGAAGATATTTTCATTCCCTGTGACACTTCTAGAAGCAATAGGGTAGAAGGTGGGATATCATGTTTGACACCATAACATGGAACTACAGAGACTCAGCAAAGACCCTGGATGCCAGCTGTGGAACAGCTGTCTCAGTGTAGTCCGACACCTCACAACAGAGTTCATGATTCTTGCATAGGGGAAGATAGACAGCAGACACAATGAATCTGCAGTAGATGCCTGAGAAATCAGATCCTATTTGAGCACTAACTGTGCCTGGGCTGGATGATGAGATACAGTGAAAACGTAGCTACACTATAAAAACACAAATTATATAAAATTATTACCTTCAGGGTATGTGTGCCATGTTAGTTGTATTTGAAAAATAATGTCTTTAATTTGGTGGTGTCCTTAAACTGTCTTCTTCCAATTTCATCCATCCACCCAGTACTCTCATATGTGTATGTATACATGTGCATGCATATGCATGTGTGTGTGTGTGTGTGTGTGTGTGTGGGCATATGTGTAAATATATCCCAAAAACTTGTAAAAACCTGACTGTGAAGCGCCTCTAGCCCAAATTTGTAGAAAGATCAAGACATTCATGACAGATCCTATTCCAAACCTCACACATTTACTTAGCATTGTATAAGACACACCCAAATTCAGACGCTCAAATGGAGAGCATAGGAGTGTGCTGGGCATTCTGCATGGTGGATTTGCTCTGCTGCTGATACTTTCCTCTGACATTCATTTGTCTTCTTGTAAGCCTGCCAGGTCCTTGAAAGTGGCATCTGCATAGACTGTTCTATGTCCTTCCACTGCAAGGTTTCCACCCTGTCAATCTCCATGGGGTTTTCCGGGGTGGCAGTACAATATACTGCACGTCCTTTCCTTGCTATAAACATTCCTCTGGGATACCATAGGGCTAAAAATATACCCACTAAAAATATTTCCTCAGGGTGGCTCTCCACACTCCCAGACAGGGTCACCCATAAGATGAATGGAGAATGACATAAGAACATCACCTTAGATTGTGTAGGCTTTGGAACTGGATTGAGTTCTGTCTGAGTCTCCAATAAAGGAAGCTTTGTGTTTTGGGAGCATCACACAAGTTTGAGTGAGTCCTTTTGCATAAATACTCAAGGACATAGGAAAACCCACCCCAGGTATACAGAAAAGAGCTGGCCAGAGCATTTACACCATGGAACAACACTTCCTTCTGCCATTTATCCTAAAATGGGAGGGATGGTGATGGTACTGCTATGGACTTGACGGGAACAATCAGGAGGAAGACCGTGATATTATATAGGCGTTAACAGTTCATATGATGAGGGAAGACCCCAATGGTAGCCAAGAAGCACAAGTGCTACTTTTGGTTTTACATGGCAACTATATAATATTTACCTTTAAACTTTTCTTTTAAAACACATTTCTATCAATCCTCACAGAAACATAAGTCACCTGAGAAGAAAATATATGAGCTGAAATCTCAACGCCATGAGCTGTCCAGTCAGGTGTACAAAGTCTACTAAGATATCCCTTACCCAACACATGTCTGAGATGTACCCTCATTTTCCAGGTGCACTGAGATTGGACAGGTTCTTTGTTACCTAGACCACCTGAGTGGTCTCTTTCCAGACATCTACCTTGCCAATGAGAAGAGCCAGGCACACGTTGATATATTGGAATGTCTGTGTTCTAATCCAAATCACACATTTGAAGAACAGAATGATTTGCTTAGCAGTGAATTGCCATGAACACAGCAAATGGGTGTGTGAGCAAAGAGAATGAAAACACCCAAGTGAATTCTAAAGCCGTAGCGAGTGTGAGATCAAAACTCAGAACACTGAGGTATTATCAGCAATGTCTGCTGACAATTACTATCCTCCCAAAGGTTCCCGTCAATAAAATAAATGTCAAATATTTGAACTCTCAGTAGCCACACTACACAATGCA
This sequence comes from Arvicanthis niloticus, assembly GCF_011762505.2. Lineage (NCBI taxonomy): Eukaryota > Metazoa > Chordata > Mammalia > Rodentia > Muridae > Arvicanthis > Arvicanthis niloticus. The sequence goes on along the minus strand of NC_047676.1, from coordinate 5,881,601 downwards.
CCTCTTTGTAAGCAAAGAAAATATTTTCTATACTATTGAAATATTGAAGTATTTCCTATCAGCTTCAGTGAGTATGAGTAAAGCAGCCGTACTACAAAAGCCATTTCATCAGGAAATGAAAACTTGGCGACTGAGCTATTATTATCAATCAGTCGCTGAAAAACACAATTTGGGGACTGACATGTTTGTTACTCTCATCTGACAGTATTTTAGTAACATTTCCATTAATTAGTCTGATCGATGACTTTCCTCCAAGTGTTAATCAGCTGCTACTTGCGAATCACAAGGTCAGACAAGCTGAGACACAGCATTTGGGCTCTTATGCTGTGGATGATTAAAGCACATTCATCTCCATCGAGTTCTCAGGCTGCCTTCTGTAGACAGCTCCATGCGGTTCCATCCATCCCCAGCCTGTGCTTTGCAAGGGGACTGCACAGTCATGGCGTGTGCTCAGAGCATGCTGATGCCACAAACCACGACTAGAAAGGAGACAGAGTATCAAAGGAGGGTCTACGGAAAAGCAAAGGTCACATGTCTGATGAAAGCAGACAGGAGACTGGAGTGGGAGGGTATATAAAGGGGGAAGTGAGATGAGGAGGTGAGGTGGGAAGAGAATCTATTAAAACACACTATCTGAAAATGACATAATGATATATAATACTTCATAGGAAATTACAGCCAAATCAAAAATTTTAAACTATAAGATTTTTTTTCTTAAATGTTCAAGCTTCATTTGTCCGTAAAGACAATGATATCCACAGAGAGATAGCACAGCTAGGTTTGCAGTTCTTTGGGGTCTGGTGAGCTTGGAAACAGCATCTAAGATGTGCCAGGGGCACAATGTAGAAATACAATCAAAGCTTCAAGGCAGCTGATAAAATAGATAAAAGCTATGAGGAAGCAGAATGCTATACTCGTGACATCGTTCTGACGTCGCTGACGTGTTGGGGTGTGTACACATCACTCTTGGACCCCCAGCTGTTCATTTGGAATATCTGCAACAAATGAACTGAGCAACATGCTCCCCGGCAGCTCCTCCAGCATCAGAACTCTGTCGATCTTCAGATGTGTTACACATGCGACAGCAGTGACTCTCAACCTTCCTAATGCTGTGACCTTTTAATACAGTTCCTTGTGTTGTGATGACCCCTCCGACCATAAAGTTACTTTCATTGCTTCCTCATAGATGTAATTTTGGTTGTGATCCAATAGAGTTGCAAGCCAACAGGGTTGAGACCACTGTAGTAGAGGCTTTCTGTCACTGATATTGCCTGTTCTACCAACAGTTCATAGTTTATCTTTACTTTGCTTTCCCAAATAAGCACACAGTAACACAGTCTATTCTATTTGGGTTAAAGAACAAAACCCTAATCTCAGCTACTCTCCAAGCTCTCAATCCCCATGCTTAGAAAAAAAATAGCAGTATTGAATTGTGGCTATTGTAAAGGGTTCCCTGCTTGAAGACAAATTGTTCTGGGAAGAACAAGTCTCACACCATCTTCAAAATGTGGAACGTGGATTTGAGGCAACAGAGAGGAGAGACGACAGACGTCGGCCTGGGCATGTGCACATATTTGAAGCGATCTTCAGCTTCGAGGCTCCAAGCGCTCACCTTGCTTAGGATCTTGGACTCTGGTTGTGCAGGTTCGTACTGCTCCACCCCCTCTGTAGCAAAGAACACCATGTCCTACTGTAATGGAATCGGCCACACACATGGCTTGATTTTAGCCACTGACAGTGAGTTGACACTGTGGAGCTGTGCTTGCCCTGCCAAGTTATTGAGCATCTGGCTTGGCTTTTGTGGTGTGGGGACACTCATTGAGAAAACATATGTCATTCCTAAGCATGGAGGTTAGGGAAGGTAGTGTAAACCCTGCTGCAGTCTGAAGGGATGCTCAGCTGAGACACACTAGCTCCGGGGGCACAATCGTCGGTGAGAAAGATACAATATCACATGACAATATGTGCTGATGGACACACTGGAAGTCAGTTTGGCCTATCCCTATAGAAGCCATTCTATGGTGGTTTTAATGACCACCGCCCTTCATGTATTTGGACTTTTGGTCCCTAGTTGCTGGCACTGTCAAGAAACGTTATGGAACCTCTAGAATGTGGAACCTTGCTGGGGAAAGTACATCACTGGGGTGGACTTTGAGAATGGGGAGCTTCACCAATGACTTCCTGTTCCTTTCCCTGCTTCCCGCTCCTATTATCATGCCTTTCTCCTACAGTGGACTGTATTCTTCTAGAACCACAGCCAAAATAAACTTTCTCCCTGGAGCTGCTTCTGATCATGATTTTATCACAGCAACAGAAAAGGAGCCGATACATCATCATAAGAAGTGCCCTTCCATCAGCCCTTCAGACGCTAAGCGGAATTCATTAAATCTGAGCTCTTTCCTACCAGGGTGCTTCAAGTACAGCTACGACTAACTCTTTTCCCAAGTGGCTCGCATGTTTATTCGTGCGCTATCAAGTCTTAGGCAAATGGTCTTTTCTGTGTGTGTGGGTTTTTTTTTAATCCTCTGAGGTTGCTTGGCAACTGAAAATGGCATTAGCAATATTATATCTTATCAGACTCCTTGACAAAATAAGCTTTCCTTATCCCTCTTTCTACAGAAACAGTGTTAGACAGGTGAATCATCACAAATATGTTTGTTGGAATTGGTTAGAACTTGTGACGTGGGGAGCTGAAATCCTGATCGAGAAGATCAATGGAAACCTCTCATTTTCCTAAATATATATTGGGATGCAAATAAAAGAGAAGCCCTAAAAAGCATGTAAGTTATATGTGAGTTGAGATTGCATGAGCATTAATGGCTAGCAGAACCTTGATTTGGTTTCCTATCAGCTCATTGTCTGAGATGCGGCGGAATACTGCTTCCTTGTTGTACAGAACCGTCCTTACAGCCATCACTAATTTAAAGTACAATATAAATAATTCAAAACCGCTACTCTTATAAGTAAGATAAAAGACTATATTAGTTTTTTGGTCCAAAGCTCATTGATCAAGAACAGTATTCGCTCCCATACCTGCTTATTCTTTAGTGAATTACCAGTACTCGCAGAATGTTAGAAATTGCAGAGTCTTATCAGAGTGACCTGATCAGAGTCTAACCCTGATTACTGCCGAATCACTGTCAGCATCCCTGAGGGTTAGAACAGTAGGTCGAAAGTTACTGGGATTCCCTGTAGAGACTGCAAGTGAGGAACCCGCACGAAATAAAATGTGTCTTGCACTTGTTTTACTAGGGTAGCTTTGTTGTGTTATTATTCATTGAACACTGAGTCTCATTTGACTTTGGCAGACATGGTCTTTCTCCCAGCTTAGTGACTGTGGGCACTCTTCATCTCTTATGTCCCCCATGACCTACTTCTCACTCTTAAGGGAATTCAGGCTTCTTTTCATTGCCTTTGATTGGGATAGACCAGTGGAAATTATGCCAGAACTTCTTGATCCAGATCTCATTAGTGTTGGCTCCAGGGCCCTGATGTGGTAGATGGTCTATTCTCTCTCCACTTCTCCCATTCAGGACTTGAGTTCACAAGTTCTATTGAAGTGCCAAGGTCTTTATGTCTCCTTGAAGCCACCTTAGATCTTTCACCTTGTGGGAGAGATCAGGAGAACATAACAGAGGGAACTTGGTGCTGCTCCTGAGACCCCAAACACCCCTATCATCGAGCTGGAGCCCGTCAGTTGAACCTGGGGTCAGGGCAGGAAACCCATAGGAATGACTTACAGGTTCCACAGTTGGGGATGTGAACATCTTCTAGCCCCCAAATGTCAAGCAGTCACAAGTGCATATGGGAGCTCAAACCAGACAGCACAAGGCTCTAGAAAGAGGCCATGCTTGTTTGCAACCATGAAATTATAAAGTGCTTGGCTATACTATCAGAGGTAGCTATCAGCAGTTCTTTATCCGAAGCCTCCTGTATAATTTTTTTAATAGCATGGAACACAGATGCAGGGTAACAAGGGGAGTGGGGAGATTCATGGTTCATAAACTGTTGTGGGCGTCAGGATCACAGGCAAGCTTGGAAACGCAGAATGCAGTTGACTCTGGGATGGAGTCTGAGAGTCCATATTCCAAAAGTAGATTGACTTTGACACCATTTATCAGTGTGAAGCCCAACACTGAGGATTACTACTGTCTGGGAGTAAGTGGTCAGCAAAGGAAAGGAAACTAATCTTGCTATATTAAAGGAACAAAGACATCTCCTTTAAAAATTCATTTTTACTAGGCAGAGTCCTAGTGAAGGTTGTTTCAGCAAAAGGAGGAATGGAATCACATCTCTTATGCAGACACGCTATGCAGCATGAATATTAATATGGAAGACAATGGATTGCTCTGCCTAGGCCACGAGCGCTTCGTGAATTACCCCCGTGTAACGTTTTATTATATTTAAAAATCGGTTAAAAAATAGACGTCACATTAAGTATTACATCAGGAATAAGCAGTATTTCCATAAACTATTAATATTTAAACTTTAAAAATCACAGCAAGCTACACATTTATTTATTGGAAGATGATTGCAGTAACATTTCAGAAAATACTCGTGTTGCTTACAGAGCATGCGCGTATCAATCTGTATTTCTTACTTCAGTAACTTAAACATACTAGCATTAACTGAAGCTCTCAGTCGGCTGGCAGTAAGTCCCGATACCTTTTTGGCAACGGACATACCTGTTACCCCTTCGTTCCCTTCAACCTATGCATTTAACAGACCACCAGTGAGCAAACGGCCCATCCACTCAAAGTGAATTCATTGTGCTCAAATCCACAGCATAACTGTTAATTCCGAGAACTGACTTTTATGTTTTTAAGATAACGCTATCCTGTTCAATTTTCACTTCAAAAGAATACTTTTCCAATTTAGGACAACCGTAATTTGTATTATATTCCTATACTACAAATATAACTGGAGAATAATACCAAAGTGAAAGTGGTGCTCATGTAGTAAGGTTTCCTCGTCTGCTCGGACTATAAAGATTTTATGTCACTCTTTTAGAAACAGAAGCATATCGGGCAAACTTTTAATTTTAAATTTTATCCCTGGGCTGGAGAGATGGCTCAGCAGTTGAAAGCAAGTTCTGCTCTTTCAGGAGTTCAATTCTACACCCACATGGCAGCTCACAGTTCCCCATGACTCCAGTTCCAGGGTGTCCTACACTGTCCTCTGCAGACACCAGACATGCATGTGGTATATATACAAATTCACATACGTGCAGGCATTCAAACACACACACACATACCAAAAAATACATTTTCCGTAATAAAAGCCTATCACTGATAAAACTAATATTAACGTACAGCTTCACCTTGTAATTGTATAATACTATACAGTTAAATTGCATCATATGAATATAATAATACTTGAAGTTAGATTGGGTATGTTGTACTATATAGTTTTTTCAAATTACATATTATTTGAATTTATGGCTTTGTAATTGCTTAGGTAACTGCATAGTGTCAACCCTATGTAAGGTACGACACCACATTTACAGGGCTGGCGCTTCAAATGCCCCCAGTTTCAGGGCATGCTTATCAGATGCATCACAAGCTTTAGTGAAATGACATGTGGCCATGTTTTTGTCTGAGGCAAATGTCTAAATCTAAATACAGCTTGTGTTTACACATGCAAGGATAACTCTGGTCTCCTGTCAGTGATGCAGTACCACCAGGGCAGAACTGTAAAGCCTCGGCTAATTTTACTCTCCCATTATTACTCCTAAGCTGACATGGTGGGATTAGATACCACACACAAGCCAAAGCCCAGAGAGGTGACATGAAGATCGGGACCCATTTCTGTAATACAAAAGGTCACATGTAGGGCATGAAATCCTAAAGCCGCCAGAACTGCACGAAACATTAAAGCGGGAAGTTCACTTTCTATATGTAATTTATTAAGTTGCAAGTATCAAAAATTCTCAGTGTAAAGGGTATTTACGAGGACATGATTAAAGTAACCCGAAAAGCTGGGACTGACTAGCACTGTGCCTCGATCCAGGAGACGAGGTGAGGTAAGGTCAGTGCGTGCAGCTGAAGAGATGGTGAAGCCGGAGCAGGAGCCTTGGTTACAGGTGAGTGGAGGGCAGCACAGAAACAAGTGACCATGCCATGTCAGCTCTGCATGTTAGATTACTTGTGATGTTTTGTCTACTTAGGTTATTATTGTGTGTGTGTGTGCCTGTGTATGTGTGTGCGTGTATGTGTGTGTGCATGTATGTGTGTACATGCATATATGTGTGTATGCATGTATATGTGTGTATTTGTTCATGTCTATGTGTATATGTATGTGTGTATGTGTGTATATGTGAGTGTGTGTATGTGTGTGCATGTATATGTATGTGTATGTGTGTGTATATGTGTATATATGTGAGTGTATATGTGTGTGCATGTATATGTGTGTATGTGTGTATAGGTGAGTGTGTATGTGTATGCATGTATATTGTGTGTATGTGTGTGTGTGCATGTGTGTGTATGTGTGTGCATGTATATGTGTGTGTGTATATGTGTGTGCGTGTGTGTGAGTGTATATGTGTGTGTACATGTATGTGTGTTTGTGTGTGTATGCATGTATATATGTGTGTATATGTGAGTGTGTATTATGTGCATGTGTGTATGTGTTTGTATGTGTGTGTATATTTGTGTGTATGTGAGTGTGGATGAGTGTGTGTTATTAGGCACACTTTGCTGTTAATTGTATTATTAATCATTTCTTTCATATTTGAGATTATACACAATTACATCATCTCCCCCTTTCCTTTCTTCCCTCTGTAACCTTCCATGAATCAGTCCTTTCTCTTTTTCAAGTTCATGGGCTGTTTTTTCATTAATTACAGTTTACATGCATTCTGTATATGTATATACACATATATTCTTAAGTATAACCCAGTCTGTTGGTATAATGCCATTTTGAAACGTTGTTTCAAAATGTCTTCTGAGTGAACTCCTGCCTCTCCATTTCATCTTTGTCTGATTGTGTGAAAATAAAAAGTGATCAACACTTGGAAGCGGGAGACAGGAACCGACAGGGAGACTCAGCAAGGCGGGAATCACGGAGGATATTTACAGTCAAGTTTCAAAATGTTTCAAGATTTACGCTTCAACTTCTGAAATACTTGAAGATTGTTTTCTCCACCAGAATCTGAAAAGTCATATTGTTCACCCTGCTGACAGCTTCTGAAGGAAAGCCGTCACTGCTCCCTGCTCAGCTCTCAAGCCAGTTTTCACACATCTCGACAGGCAAACAGTGATCCACTTTGTTTGCACTGTTTTACTGTGGGGTCTAGGGCACAGTCTGAGGGTGGAGTGGCACAGTCTGAGGGTGGAGCGGCACTGAGTCCTGCTCAGTATCAGACACCGCTGGAGCCCACACAGAAGAGGCAAGCAGAAGCTCATTTTCATTAGCTCAATTATTAATACGGGTGCAAAATACACATAGGAGTCGTTTTAAAGAAGGATCACAGTTCTCTCATGTGCAGAACCTACATTTAAAACGTGCATATGCATGCATGAATATGTCTGTATATGTGTATTTATATGTCTGTGTGGCTTGTGAAATGAGACAGGAGATCTTGCAGGAGGAAATAGAGAGAAGACAGGAATGCATGCAGTAGGAGCACACAGAGGTAGACTCCCTGTGGGATGTTATAGCACCAATCAGAAGGGCCAAGGTGGCAGCAGGAGAGGGAAAGAAATGAAAATAAAATTGAATATGTGTGAATGCAATAATTACTAAATTACCTCATAACATCTCAATTACAATTAAATGACAATAAATTAATAATGAAAAAAATACCATTATTCCAAGTACTGTCCTACAAGTTGAATTATTAACAGAAAGATGGTACTGTTTTTCAGGTTTGTTTGTTTGTTTCTTTGATGGTGGTGGTGGTTGGGAAGGTCAAAATTTTCAAACAAACAAAAGTATGCTTTTGGGTGGAAAGGGTAACTAATAGATGTGTAGTACCGGAACTTCTGAGCCTGAGAGCGTGAGAGCTGATAATGAATGACCCTGTCCCATGCCAAGACTCAAGCATCACTCAGCCTCAGGAGTAGCTCCCAAAGGAGAGAGACTGAGGGAAGACCTCCTCACACCAAGAGTCATCAAGACTGAGAAAAGGACAGACCTCCACCCTCTGACCCTGCCTCTTAGGCAACACTCTGCTAAGATACTCTGCATCAGCTCCCTCTCCTGACAAGGCCTTAAGGCAGGAGCAGTCTGAAGTCTACAAGATGCACCAACCACAGATACTAGGAGCTTCACTCATTCACATGTCTGCTTCTGAAATGAGAACTGCTATTGTTGCAGACTCCACAGACACCAATGAGACAGGTATGCACTTCCTCCTAATTATCCCAGGAAATAATCCCTTCTCCAAAACTAACAAAACAAGTACAGAGGCCATCAAAAGCTTTATCCATGCTGTGCACACATACAGACGTAGAGTCAAAGACACGCCAGCACAGAATAGAACTATAAGCAGAGACGCCATTTTCGTTAGCAGACATGGGTTACTCTGTCTTGCCTACATAAAGGTTTTTAGGCTACAAAGAACCACCTTTTTTTTTTAATATGCAAGAGCCTCTTATAATTGCCAAAGATAAAAAAGAAAATGATTAAAATAATATACTGGGCAAAAAAAGTAACATTTAAACTGGAGTCTGTCATGTCCAACACCAGACATGCTGTAACTCAGGATGAAAACTACCCAGAAGCAAATGCAGGTTCTTAGAAAGCTAGAGACTGCAAAGGACAACTCAAATTCTTATGTGGCACCCATTACACTCCCTGATCTATGAGATGCTTTCCCCTAAATGTCAAAACTCAGTTAATAAATGTCCAAAATGCTCTTTGAAAATCAAACAAAAACAGTAAAAGAGGAGTTTAGGGGTGCTTAATGTAAATAAACAAATTAGGTAAATATAAAGATCTTCCTTCTGTGGAAACACTAGAGCCAGATGTCAACCACCCCCACTGTCCTCAATGCAATCACTCAACAATAGCATAAAAGAAGGAGAGGCACAGAAGCCAAGGGTAATAAGACAGAAGACTTAGGATCCATCACATCTGCAGACAACACACCCCAACGCTATTGCTGGTGCCAAGAAGTACTCACAGATAGGAGTCTGGTATAGCCTTCCTCTGAGAGGCTCTGCCAAAGCCTGACCAATACAAGTGCAGATACTCACAGCCAACCATCGGACTGAGCCCGTGGACCCCAATAGAAGAGGTAGAAGAAGGACTGAAGGACCTGAGGGGGATTGCAACTTCATAGGAAAAACAACAATCTCAACTAACTGGGACTCCCCCCCCCTCCCCCCAGAGCTTCCAGGGACTAACCACCAACCAAAGAGTACACATGGAGAGACCCATGGCTCCAGCTGCATATGTAGCAGAGGATGGCCTTATCTGGCATCAGGGAGAGGGGAGGCCCTTGGTTCTGTAAAAGCTCAATGCCCCAGTGTAGGGGAATGCCAGGGCGGGGAGGCAGGAGTGGGTGGGTGGGAGGTGGAGCTCCCTCATAGAGCAGGGGGAAGGGGATGAGATAAGAGGTTTGCAGAGGGGAAACTGGGAAGGGGGATAATATTTGCAATGTAAATAAATAAAATAACTAAAAAAATAAACTGAGAGGTATATTAAAAGACTTATGTAAACAGTAAAAATTTTAATTGAAGACGAGTATGTAAAAGAAACACACACAAAAATCAATTAACATGTATAAAATATGAAAAAGGGACCAGACGGATGGCTCATCAGCTAAGAGTCCTTGTTGTTCTTGTAGAGGACACAGGTTTGGTTCCCAGCACCCACATGGTACCTCACAAAAACCCATGATTCCATTTCCATGGGTTCCGGTGGGGTTTTTTCTCATCTTTAAAGGCAGCAGACAGACACAAGGTGAGCTGACAAACATGCGGCTAGAACACTCATATACATAAAATAAATCCAAAAATCAAAAATTAATTTTTTTAAAGTATGAAGACGTCAAAGGACAGAGTGGGGAAGAACATACTACTCGTGCCAAAATAATGAGTGGAAAAATGCAATAATGACTCTCATAAACGTGTGTAATTGAGGAAACTCAAAATAAATGCATGTAAATTGAGGGAAAAGTAACAGACATGAATGAGTGGAAGCATATAATACTTTAAGTGAGACCACAAAGCCTTCAGTGCCCTCCACACTGACTTACAGTTTCTATATAACCCAATAAAACATCTACAGGTTTTGATAAGGTCAAAAAAGAACAACCACTTGCTTACTACAAAATAACAGATTGATATGAAACTGCAAAACCTCCCCAAAGAGCAGACTCCAGTACAGATGGAAGTCCATCCCAAGAAGAGTGACAACCTTTCTGAAATCTGCTTTGGACCAGTCAGGTTGCTGCATAGGTGAAGAGAAAACTGGATCCACATGCTGTACACTCCATTGCATGAATTCCACACAGCTCAAGAGTGTAAGTGTAACAATAATCCCATGAATGTGCATTCTTTCACAATTCAGGGGTAATGAGTGTGTGTGGTATGTGTGTGTATGTATGTGTGTGTGTGTGTGTGTGTGTATGTACATGTGTGTGGTGTGTGTGTATGTGTGTATATGTATCTGTGGCGTGTGTGTTGTGTGTATGTGTGTGGTGTGTATGTATGTATGTGTGTGGTGTGTGTGTAGGTATGTGTATGGTATGTGTGTGATTTGTGTGGTATGTGTGTGTGTGTGTAGTGGGGGGAATGTTTGTGTGTGTTGTGTGTGTGTGTGTGTGTGTGTGTGTGTGTGTAGTGGGGGAAATGTTTGTGTGTGTTGTGTGTGTGTGTGTGGTCACAAGTATGACCTCTCAAAATAAGGAGGTAGATTAACTTGATAACATAAAATGTTCAAATAGGACTTTTATATGCCATGCATACCAAGAAAATTCAAAAGACAAAAAAGGACAGATTAGAACCCTCTACATAACCTGAGAAGGCAAACAGCAGACATCTCAAGAGAGCAACGGAAGTGAAAGATGACAAAAGTAGGAGTCACAAAGAAAGACAGATTAACACGTGCTTCGAGCCCATGAACAACCGACCGAGTTCACTCACAACGAAATCAATGACTGCTATAAAAAGAAAGTTTTGAATTTGGGGGTTGGGGTTGGGGAGGGTCAATCTAAACACGTGACAGTCAAAGGAGGCTGAGAGGCAGCAGGAGACTCCCATTAGGTGTGATGATGGTGTGTCAGTTAGAGTCCTTTGACAAAGGCTGAGCCAGGGAAATTAAACATGAGGAACAGATGCTGAAGGAAATGACGTGGGCTCTTGCGGAACTAGAATTTATAGGGAAAGCAGAGACAGTGGGAGCTGATGCTGCAGGCTTGAGACAGAATTTCCTCTGCCCCTGGGAAGCTTTGAGTTTGCGCTAATGGCCTGAGCGGATTCTGCCTCAAATGTCAAGGGTCATCTTCTTGAAAGCAATTCACTACAGATGCTTAACCACATCTATAAAAATACGTCTAGGGCAGTATTCCAACTGGGGCTCACTGGAATCATTGGGGGTGTCTTAGCAAGCTAACACATAAAACAAGTCACGGTGGGTTTCAGGGTGTGCTGGGAGGACTGGGTGATTGACAGGTGAGCACTCCACGTCAGTCTACTTCTGGGATCCCAAGAAGCTTTCTATGTGACACATTTGAGATAAATGCTGGGATGGTTGTTGCGACATAAGACAAAACCACTGGGGGATGGAGAGGCGGAGCAACAATCGAAAGCACGGACTGCTTTTCCAGAAAACACAGGTTCAATTCCCAGAACCCATCCGTGGCTCACAACCATCTCTCACTCAGTCCCAGGTGATCCAATGTCTTCTTTACACCTCCTTGAGCACCAGGCATGCGTGTGGCACAGACGAACGTAATAGACAGAACACCCACGCACATAAATAAATATTATTAAACAGCTTTTTTAAAAGAAGGAGTGTTTGGTGTAGAAACATTTGGTCAGAACAGCATTAGTGCGACTGTATCCTCTATGCTCCTGGCATCCATGACTGGGAGAGGGTACTGAGTACCTTTTATTATATGTACCTTCTCTTCTAATGCCATCGTTGTTACCTAGTGGTGCCATAAGCCTCATCTTAGAGGCTCGAAGTGCTGATTATGAAGTATTCCAGAATTACTGAAGGTGGTACCAGCTTGCAGTCAACCATGGGGCAACTTTTATTTCAGAAATCGGAAAATCCTCCAATTTCTAAATGAAGGGGTTCCCCTAATCGCTGCTTTGCCAGAACACTGTTGGTCTGGGCACTTGTCATCAGCTCAATAGAATGGGTGGTGAGACATGTCCATTAACCTATGAGTCAACTAATTATCTTTTTTAAAAGCATCCAGGGTCATCGATGATTCATCCAGCAACATTAAACCAAACCCCTCCTCATTAAGGCAGGGAGAAGTCCTCAGCACTCCCCAGCCTAGGAAGCTTGGCCACCAGCATGCAGGTGGTGAGCACCTCTGGTGATACACTTGTACCCTCCATCACCTGCTGGACCATCAATCCCTTAGAAGTCAACATTGAGTCTCTTGGCTACTTGATTCTTTCCAAGACATTCAAATTTCATCTTCTAGAAAAATTGTATTCCAAAATGCTTTCCTTTTTCTTATCAATCTAGACTCTGGCCAAGGACACGTGCACATACCGCAAGGTGGGAAACCACGGTTAATTCCCGCTGGCTCCATCTCCAGGCATATGGCCCAGGCTGACTCCTGAGACTTGGGCCCCTTGTCTATAATGCAGAGACACTAACATCTTCCACCTCTGGTTGGAATCAAACACCAGGTACCCTCATAGCCAAGTGTGCCTGCCTCATCTGTTTATGGTTTGAGAACAAATTGGCTCTTTTATGTCTTATCTGATATTTTCAAATTAGTTTTCTCCATGTGATAAGTTCGTTTCGTAATTTGGCTAAACATCTATAGCTTGTTTAATTTTCTCTCTAACAGGTTCCGCCCAATGGAAGGTCATTGAAGTCTTTGACCTTTGTTGACCGAGCCAACATTCTATTTTGTCAAACTCCTCAATGTCCATGAACTTTCAACACAGTGTTATCTTGGGTGCCGTGGAAGGACCACTGAGTCAGAATATTACTTCCCGGACACCAATGCTCCACAGAACTAGTGTGGAAGGATGGGGGCCAAACTGTCTCAGTGAAAACAAACTCAGACAGATTTTTCTTAGACATTTATTCTTCAACACTGAAACCCTAAGTGAAAAGACCTTTTTTTTTTTTTTTTTAATAAGTAACTCAGAAAAATAATACTTGAAAAGCTTCTGTAATTAAACATTTCAGGGCATAATCATTAAAGCCCAGCTGACAAAGTGCCTTTTCTCAGTGAATCATTTATCTCCCTGTGAAAGGGAATCAAGGACAACCTTTCCTAAATGATTTTAGAGCCATCTCCAAATGGGGCTCATCTCTAAGTAAATGAAAAAGCAGTGCGTGACGGAGCCTCCTTTTGCCTGAGGAGACGTTAATTCCCTATCATTTCAAATTTAGCAGCCAGCTTCTGTGGCCAACCTCAGCCTCTGCAGGGCCTGGCATCTGTCCCCATGTCGCCATCTTTAAATTCTTCCCTCACCACTGTAATCTCCATATTTAGCTGAGGTTCCTCTCACTTCTCTGACCATTCATGGGATGTTGTCGCCAGCTTCTGTCATCCCAGCTACTTCCTTCCCACCTCACTGCTCAGCCCCAAGCACACAAAGCTCTATTTTTACACTGATTGATAGATGGATGGATGAACCAATTGATTGTTTACAGTGTTACAGATGGAACTCAGGACCTTGCAGATGAGAGGCAAGCACTCTCCCATGAGGCTCGGCAGCTGTGTTTCCCAAAGGGCCTTTTTCTTGACCTCTGAAATTTCAATCTAGACTGTCTCATCTAGACACAGTACCGCCCTTCATACTCACCCGTCCCAACGCCCTAGCCTCAAGGTCCAAGGGCAGACATAGCTTCTTCTCTACCTCATTCCTAATACAGGATACAGTGGTCTCTTGCCCAGTGGCAATGTCTCCTAAAACCAAGTTGACTTTTCTATACAGTGTATGCTCTGAGAATCCCTAGTGATAGCCTCCTGGGAGTAACTGAGGTAAATTTTGTTTTGTGAGAATACAATAAGTAATTAAGGTTTTTTTTTTTAAATAAATACAGACTATTGAATATTCATTAGTGAAGTTTCCAGGTGAAATCTTGTTTGCATGTGTATATATTTGTGCTTGTGTGAGCTTTTCAACCAATACCTAGAGTTGTTTACAGGATATTCAAACAAGAGGTCCATGTATCCGAAGCTTTCTCCAACAATCTCAGTGAATTCATCGCTCTACGTTCCCTTTGAGGTAAGGCCAGCAACAGAGACAAGAGTCCTGGCATTCGAATTTTGTTTTAACTGTTTTTTTTTTTTTTTTTTTGAGAATTTGATACATGAGTATTGTGTTTATATTATTTCCACTTTACCTCATCTCTTTACAACTCCCCGTGTGTCTCCCTTATCCATCTGAACTTCACGACCTCCTCTTCTGTGTCTATTTGGTGTTGCTCATGTGTATATGTGTTCATGACATGTTGCATTGGATAGTCTATCATCCCCGGAGAAGGCTGATTCCTCCTCTCTTCGTAGCCATTCAGTTTTGGCATGGAAGCCACATATGATGGGGTCATGGCCCTTCTTTGGCTGGCTCAGGTAAATTGGCCCAAGAATTCTGCTTCCCCTGTTATATAATCTTCTTTGAAGACCACATTGTTTCTCCTGTTGCCTGACTTCACTCCCCAGAGCAGATCAGGGACATCTACCTCCTCCCTTGTTCCCAGAAAATCCTCCTGCTATCCACAGAGATCACCTATGGGCCCCATATATAACACATACAGGAAGTAATAAAGGCTTATGTGTAGGTCTATACTGTCAACCTGACTGGGTGTAGATAGAACCATGCTGTAGACAATTCTCTGAGTGTGTTTGTGAGGTATTTTCTAGATTTGGTTAATGGATACGGGGAAACCCATCCTCAGCTGTTGGACTGAATAAAAAAAGTAGAAACTGAGGCAAACACAAGCATCCATCTCTCTTTCTCTGCTGCCTGACTGCATATGCATTGTGATGAGCCTGTCACAGGCCTACCTCCATGGCCTCCATGCTCAGATGGGCTGTACATCAAACTAGAAGCCATATTCAGTGCCTCCTTTCTTTGGGTTGCCTTTGTTGGTATTTATCACAAATATGAAGTAAGTAATGAGGTCTGCTAATCCTTAACGTCTGGAAACTGACTTGTAAAGATTCAAGAAAGATGAAAAGAAATGAAATCACTCAGACCTGTCAAGCCATCAAGCTGCCTAGGGTTTTCAGCTCTTGCAGTTCTGGCAGAGGGTCCATGTTGCCATTCCCCTAACCCACCCTGTCTCCTTATACCACCTCACTGTACCTTCCCTTCTGCGTAGAGGTATCTGTCTACCTGTCCTCTGATATACCCAGCTCAACTGTTGTCTCCCTAGGAAGATTCTTCTATTTTCTCAAAGCCATCTGCTGCCACCCAAGAGTGTAGAACTGCTGCTCGCTGCATATCCTAGAACGTGCTTCTCTCTGTCATCCAGGATGGAACCTCCAATAGGGAAGGCAGTCTCTCAGCTCTGGTCCCAGGAGCAACCTCTCCATCGTCACTTTAACTGAAGGGAAGCAGCAGTGAGTATCAAGATGTGATAGTTTAAACTGGGTTAAAACTTTAGCTATGCCTTACTAAGATTATGTTAAAAAGTCCCCAATACATCCATCACAAGGCCTTCATAATTACTCTGCAGGGTGCCTTTTCGTTCTGAATCTGTTAGTGGGTCCTCTTGGATGAATTGGATTTGACACAACGGTGGAAGAAAAGTTTCTGGATTCCATAAACTTCAACCTGACTGTTTCGCTGCCATCAAGGTAACCTTAGCAAGGTGAGACTAGGAAAGCTTTGTATCTAGACTGTCTATGTCCATCATAGACTTGCCCTCGATGGGTTTGGCATGCTGTTGTGCCACTGTTAAAATCTCTATTACAATGCTGCCTGCAGAAGTCCATGAGTACTGGGGTGGAATGTCACCTGATCTGCCTCCTGCCATCGATCTCCTGCCAAATGCACCAGCTGCATTTGAAAAAGAAAGAGGTCACCAAAGATGCCAGGGATTGCTCAACTGGAACATGCCATTTTAAATACTCCTGGTAGTCCTAGGATTCCTGACTCCAGCATGCAGACACTTCCTCTACAGTTATCCTTGGTTCCCAATTCAATGATGGGCTTGACTTCTGGGAGTCGGAAACACAAGTCAGAAGCAGCAACGTTAAAGTACAAGTTGTTTCACTTCGTTGGCTACACAAATAGAAAGGGCAGTGGCAGAGACAGAGAGTGAGACCTGTCATTGCAACCCATCTTCCATGAATTACTCTGTTCATGAGGTCCCTACCCCATCCTCCTAAGAACACACATAATCAATTCTTGTCTTTTGTGTTACATATATCCATGAAGCTGGCACAAATACTAAATTAAATACTACAAAACCATTCAATATGGGGTTAGGCTCCTCTACAGCCCCAGACCCAGCATTTTTATCAAGCTATCTATCCATAACCTTATTTTGTGAGTATTATTTTTAAAAATCTTTACTTGGCAGGTGTTGGTGACTGATGAACCTTGAACTTATAGTAGCTTAGTGTGGATAAAGCTTATCTAATACATGCATTTCCTCCCAGGGCACCACATAGCCTTGAGCTTAGAACAGAGGACATCCAAAGAACACACTCATCAATATCTATCAAGCATGTCAGTGTCAAACTGTAAAGCTGGACAGAACACAAAAACACACTTTACACTTTCACAAAAGCTGAATGTCACCTTTTCCCAGGCTCGTAGGAATGGGAATCTCAGGTGACTGACAACTCGTGACACTCTGACCTACCTGTGAAAGAACACCAAGAATTCGTTTTTTAGAGCTATCAAAAAAGTTTCACGATAGAAAAATTTGAAAATGTGAAATCTACAGATGTATTATATTTGCGTTCCACTCAAAACTGAGGTAAAGTTGCTGACATTTTAAGGGTCTTCTGAAGCGTAACAGTGGCCTCTTTCCCCAGAAGCCCACTGCTTATGCTGCAGGGAAAACAAAGGGCTCCTCGCTCTGGGGACTTTGTCCATGTCTAGTAGTTACAAATGGCCATGTCTGCTGTCAAGTATGCTGAACCATGAGGGAAGCCTGAGCCAGGTCTGAACCTGTGACCGACACTCAAAATAGAGTTTGGCTTGGATGAGAAAGAAACCTTAGCTGCTCTGTTGCAGACCAGCACATCGTCTGCTCACTCCCGGGGCCATGATTTTTAATTATGCTTTTTCTCATTAAGAAATCTTACTGGGTTATTAAAGGAAACTACATCTATAGAATTAACAGGTTTTGTATAATGGAAGTTCTCCTAGTGCTCTGAAATGAAGGTCTTCTGGCCTGAAGTGTGCCCTTAACCACTGACTCAAGATGCTGGCTACCTCTGCTGGATATTCAGAACATGTCGTACGACCTAAGGGGATCGTTCCCATACTGGCAGATCCACTAAGTCACAAGTGGAGGGTGTCTGGGAGAGAAGATGTCTGATAAACCAGGGTCTAGTTGCCCACAGATAGGAGAAACTGCTCCTCTTCTGGAAACACCCATCCTCCTTGCTGGATAACACTTTGCATACAGAGTGGAAAACAGTTCACGGGAGTACCAGAGAGATGTAGAAAGAATCTCTCAGATCTTCACCAACCAGAAAGGTAGCACTAGCCTATCACCTGTCAATCACAATGAGTTCACAAATCCACAAACTGACATCTATAATTAGTTTATAATTAGTTTGCTTCCATGATGACCCCACAGAAAAGAACTGTGATAGATACTAAGATTTCAGAGAAATTCTAAATTTTGAGTGGCTTTTTTTGAAGTTCATTATAACCCAAAACAAATCTCTTTATTACCTAGTGAGGGGAAAGTCTGGGCAACGCTGTCCATGTCAATAGTTATTAGGATCTAAATTTGCTGTTAAACTATGCTGAACACCTAGGCCCCTGAATCATGTAATGCCAGAACCATATCTAGCTGAAGAGTTCATACAGAATACCAAAAAGAAGGCATCTTGGTTAGCAGACAAGAGCTTTCTCTCTCTCAGCAGCAGTTAACCATAAATTAGCATTCTGGAGGAAAGAGCACCAATCCCCACGGTTAGATCCTCCATACAAAAGCCTTCTGGACCCACGCAGACCTCCCACAGGACAGGCGCCCAGAAAATCTTGGCTGATGTGACTGGCTCTTTATAACTGCAATGTGGGAGACCCAACTTTTTAAGATGGAACTTTTACTTTGCTGGTCTAGGGGACTTGTTCCGTACTGCAGAGCTCACAGCCAGCCAGACTAAAGCTTACAGATGCCATGACATGCAGCAGCAGAGAGATGACAAAGGCTTGCTTCTTTGTCCAGTTTCAAAGACAGGGTTTAGAATATGTTCACACCCCCAAAGCCTTTAGCATGCATGTGAGCCTTACTAGTCAGATGGTTTTGAATTCTTGATAAATAACAAGGCGGGAGTATTCTTTGCTATACAAAGGCTCTGATTTGAAATTCTACAAAGAAGTGGATCAAGTGGAGAGAACCTAGAATGTAACCGAGTTTGACCAAATCCTTCATGTGTCTGCTCTGTGAAGGTCCATGGTAGACTTGGAATGGTGTGGCTTTACCTTACTACCAGAACTGTACTGATTTCACTGACTCTCCTAAACCAACTTTATAGGTCTCTTTATATGACAGATCACACAGGCACAAGCAAGCTCTTCCATGTTTCTCTGTAATCTCAGGAAGATTTGAGCATATATATCTAATATATAATATCTAATATATATATATATATGTATATATATATATAAATATATCTAATATATATGTGTGTGTGCGTGCAAATTAAATCAGGGTTAATTTTATATATTTAATTTACTATGCAAAATATGCATATTAAATAAAAAGTTTAATATGCAAAATAAATTGGGGTTAATTTTATATATTTAATATTTTATCATTTTTTTGTTCAGGTAAGGAACCCCTCCCTTCACTGTTACCATTAAGAGATTAGCCCCTACATTTTTGTGAAAATCTTAATAAACTGTGTTCTTCATGTAAATTTTCATCCATCAAGAGCTTATATTTGTATTGAGTATATATATATATATATATATATATATATATATATATATATATATTAATGAGACTATATATATATTCATGATATAAATTGTCTTGAGTATGTAGTACTGTTTTCCAGAAGATACTCAGTTTTTTAAGTATTTCATTTATGACTCTGTACTTGAATATACTGAATAACATATGCCAACCCCACTGAACTTACATAGAAAACTATAATTGTCCCTGTTCCAGGCACCCTATTCAGTTGTCCTACCTTAATTGTCTCTATAGGAGCCAATATTGTACTATTTACTCTTATTTTATTTGTCTTATTAAAATAATTTCCCTCTTTTTTCTCTTCACATGAAAACTGGTCTATCTGTCTCAAATAACAGAGGTTATCTAATTGTTATATCGTTTTGAAAGGATGAATTCTGTGTTTCCTGGAATACCTAATTGTTATGTTCCCAATCAGGAGGTCAAATAGTCCAATAAGGGAAGTTTTGTGTTCCTAGACGTTTAAGGAAATAATTGTGAGTATGTACCAGGCACAATTGTTAAAAGCCACTGTAAAAGGTCCTGGACAGTGACTGGCTTTAAAAGATTGAGTAGTTAATTTTCCAATCTTTTAAAATTTTTATTAGCTACTAAATCTTTGCTCACAGAATCGTCTTCTCTGTAGATCCAAAAATGGAAGGAAATATTACCAGTCTCTAAGAACTTCCTTGCCTCTATTCTCCTTTGAAAGTCCTCTTTTCTTTTTTGCCAGGACAAGGAAGGATGTGTCTGAGTTCCTGCATCAGTTGGCGATGCAAGTGAGAGGATAGAGGAGAAGACTGCCCATGCACTGGCCCTGTGTCTACAGCAATCACAACACCACTTCCTTTTGCATCTTTACAGATACGTGTATCTGTACTCTGTATTGCTCCGTGGTTAATGTGACTACCACCTCCTTGTTGAGGTTATGCATCAATAACTTAAAACTTTAAGGCATGGAAATTACCTATGTGCTACAGAAATATTTACATGCACACCATATACATGGGATGAACTACATATACTTAACAGTTCACACTTTGAAGAGTCTTGACACAAGCAAATATCATGATTACAAATCTTCCCTGATATCCTGCTGCCCTTTGGGTTCTGTTCTAATGTCCCCACTACCATTTTCCATCGGCACATTCACCAGTGGCACAGTGCACAGTATATAGTGCTTCATGCGGGTTCTGAATCTTCACTCCCCAAGTTGCTGCGACGGCTGAACCAAAAGGTCTGTGCCCCATTTGTCCTCTGAGTGAAGTATGCTTGGGAGATTTTAATATATTTTTATTATTGTGTTCTCTGCTTGTCATTAAATTGCTAAATACATGTGTTCTAAGTTCAAGCCCTTTCTCGCATATTTTATTGCTATTTTCCCTGCATGTAGCTTGCATTTTCTATTTCAAATCAAAATGATGTCAATAAAATCCATTTTATGAGGAGTTTTAGTAGTGGACTTCTTTTCCCGAGGGTTTTTTTTTTTTTTTTTTTAAAGAAATGTTTGCAAAACTAACATCTTCAGAGCTAACATTTAAGTCTGTGGTGCTTTTATTAACTTTTACATATTGTGTGAGTTGGTGGCCAACATTTATCTGAGTGCAAGGCTCTCCAATTTTGTTCAGTAACTGTTTCTGTGAAACTTATATTTTCTCCACTGAATTTTCTTGGAACACTGTCAAAGTATATTGACCATACATGCAGGGGAGTATTTCTAGACAGTCTACTGTATTCCCTTGCCCAATATGTCTGCTTATATGAACACTACATTATCTTGATTGTTGCAAATTAACGATGAATTTTCCAAATCTGATAGGGTAAGAATTCTGTGTTGTTTCTTCTGTACCTTCCTTCTCTTTTCCATGACCGCAATGTTGTTCGTTTCTACACACACTCAACGGGCTGCTGCTTCCCTCTGCAGACAGGGTTGTTGAGATCTTGACTGGGATTATGCTGACTCTAGAGGAGTCTAGGAAAATAATTGGATCCATAAACATAATTTAATCTCTTAATTTTTTTTCCAAGAGAGGGAGAACTGGGAATCAGTCTTCTCCCTAAACATATGTGCATAGAAACAATACAAAATGATCTCAGTAGGGTGTGTGTGCATGCATGCATGTGCGTGTGTGTGTGTGTGTGTGTGTGTATGTGTGTGTGTGTATGAGAGAGATATGCCAAATAGTCAAGTATTTGAGAGAGGGGGAGGATGATGTGGGGAACTTTCCCCAGAGCTCTTACCATACGATATTTGTAAAATTCTCCATTAATGTATAACAATAAAGATAAGGAGGCATTGGAGAAGGGAAGGGGGGTGTTGGGATATAGATATGATGACTTATGTATGCAATTCTCAAAAAAGAATCAAAGGATATTAAATTTCAAAATTCTTTCCAACAGTGTTTCATAGTTTTCTGCACAGAGATGTTGTACCTATATTTACAAATTCACTATAGGACACTGTAAACGTGTTACATAAAATGATATTTTTTACTTCTTACTAGATAGTCACAAAATATAAAAATATAGTTTACTTCTCTCTTTTACCCTTGTCCACTACAAAGGTACTAACGTACTCCTAGCTCTGAGCCTTTCAACTTAATCCCATAGGACTTCCAATATACACCAATATGTTTACACTCACTCATGACATCTGGCACATGTGTTATTTTAAATTTTCTAGCTGCTACATTGGAATAATCAAAATGAAATTTAATTGTTCATTATGTAGTAATGGAAACTTGTCAAATTTGTCAATGCAGCAGTTGACAGTCTTTTTATGAGACACCATCTTCACAGGTCATCCTTGACACTGGAAGTTTCCCTTAGCTCTTTCTAATCTGCATGTCGTTGAGTTCTTTCTTGTTCTTTTTGCTACTCAGGATATAAATCACTGAAGGGCAGAGGTGGGAAAGACTATTCTCCTGTGGTTCCTGATGGGAGGGAGTTCATTTGGCAGCTTAGTGCTCAGCATGACCCTGTAGTTTGCAATGTCTTTCACCAGTCCAAGGAAGTTCTTATTCCAGATTGCTAGGAGACTTGTACTTTAGCATAAACAAGTGTTGGATCTTGTCAAATGACTCTTCAGCATCTGACAAAAGGCTGATGAAGTAACTCCACTGAAATGATGCTTAATGTGGCCTTTCAAAATTACACCAACTTTGCATACTTAGGGTACATCATTTATATAATATTATTATTTACGTCTTTTGCATATGTATTAATATCCTTCTGTCTTTGTACACACATATGTATACACGAGTACTAAAATTGAATAAATTTATAGTCTAGAATTTTTCTGTCTATATTCATGAAAAGTACAGTATACAGTTTTCTTTCCATGGAATGTTATTGGTTTGAATATCAGGAAAATTTATCACATGAGTTGGTAAATGCTACTTTTACTATTTTGTGGAATTTTTAATACTGGAATTTTTTTTCTTAAATCCTTACATAACTCATCAGAGAAGCTGTTCGTTTATTTGTTTTTGAAGCCATTTTAAATGAAAGTATCTTAAAGTCCTATTCAAATTGTTTTTCATTATTTTCCCAGTTATTTTTGAAGGTGTAGATCTATTCTAATTTGATTTCCATAGAATTCATCCTTTTTGCTTGGAGTTATAGAATTCACTGGCAAAGTTGTACATGTCAGTTTTCTGTTGCTATAAGCAGAATAACTGGAACAATCAACTTTAAAGAAAGCAAAGGTTTGTTTGGGCTCATAATTTTGAATGCCTTAGTGCATGAGCACTGGTCTTGTTACTTTTGTGTATTTAAGTATGGTTGATGAAGCTGCTCACTGCAAGGCAGTCAGAAAGAAAAACAACCACTGCGGTGTCAAAATCCCCTCTGGAAGCACCCCCACAATTAGCTAACTCCACCCCATGGGGCTTCATCTACTAAAGATTCTATGGGCCCAGTAGAACCATGGGCTGGAGATCAAGCCTTGAACATATAAACTGTATATGTTTCGTATTCTAAACAATAATAGTTGCTTACAGAAGTATCTTCTTGTCTTTTTAAAGACCGTAGAATCTATAAATAACTCCTCTCATATTCCCAGTGCTGATTAATTACCTCTATCCTTGTTCCTGATCAATTGGTCAGAGTTGGATTAATTGTTCTGATCTTCTCAAAGAATCAGCTTTGATTTTATTGATCATCACTATGAGTTTTCTGTATAAAAGTTCAGTGCTTATGCTTCTTTTATTCTGAAAATTCACACCCCACTTCCAACTTCTTGAGGTGGAAGCTGCAGCTGCTACCTCGAGCCTTTTCTTCTGTCTTCTAGAAGACAGCAGATGATATGCTCTGTGCCCACGGTGCAAGACTGAACGCATTACGCAAAGTGCAACACACGTTGAACGAATTACGCAGAGTGCAACACACGTTTTCGTCTTGTTGAGCTCAGTATTCATCCTAATGCTCCCTTGTAATTATTTCTTGGACTCAGAGGTTATTTAGAAGTAGGTTGTTATTTTCCAATTACTTATTGATTTTCTGTATTTCTCATGTTTTGTATGATGGCAATCATTTCTAATTTAGGGGACTATTCAGGCCCAGAACATGTTCTTTCTTGGAAATTCCATATACATTTGAAAAAAGTCAATATGTCGTATTGTGGCAAGGAATACTTTAGAAATCACTTTGATCAACTTGTCCAGTCCTGCTATTCAAACATCTCATATTCTGATGACTTTCTTTCTTGCTGGTCGATCAGTTATTTAAAAAAGTGTGTCAAAATCTCTGAATGGAATTAGGGATGTTGAAAGCATGTGTTTTGAATCTCTCTTCACTGGGCTGTGAGCTTGCAACCCTTTGGTCTCCATGAAAAGATGATTCTTCTAGTCCTAAAAAATATTCTTCTTTGTTACTCTAGTTTCCAAGCCCCAAGTGAGTGGAATATCACTCTCCTGCTCCTTCTGTGCTTCCTTCCCCAGCCTTTGCAGAGCTCTGCAGAAGAATGGGTGGCCCCCTTAGGTTTCTGGAGCACATTCATACTTACTCTCTTTCCGTCTCTTCTCCCTTTCCCTAGCCCCTTAGAATTCTGCCTGGAGAACTGCAGCCCTTTGCTGTTTCAAACTCAGGTCTATTTGTGCCCCAGCACATTTACTGGGCTCTGTGTTCATTTCCCTTTCTGGTCTGCACCTGAATGGCTTAAAACAGGCAGTTGGGCAATCCTAGAGCCCATCTCCAACTTCTGTTGCAAATGAATCTCCTGAAGTATATCTCTCACTCTTAAAATTGTTCTTTCAGGCACGTTGTCCCTTTTTAGCTGTGTGAGGTGGGAAAGTATCTTGGGCCTCTGTTATCTTGTTTGATGCACACATCTACAGCACAGCCTACCTCAGAAGGAAATGGTCACATCAATGGGTTTAAAATACTTATTCATCTTAGCTTTAAATTCATTAGACAATAAAATTGTCAAAAACAACTTACTGGAGAATAAATTCAACACAACCTGCACTGGCATAAAATACCATATAGTAATGAACCCTCCAGCCCCAAACCACCTCTTTAAATAACAGCTCCACAGCAAACAGAAACAATCGCAAATCTCAGGCAGCAAAACCAAGCCTTTTATTAGGCAAATCACTCTGCTCCAAGCCTAAGTCAGCACCCACCCCATTTCCTTCTAGCAGAAGCAACCAGTCTCAAAGCCTATCTATTTTCTTTCATCTTGGTACATGCAGTGGGTTAAAGGATGCTCCACCCTTTCAAAAAGTCGTGCAGAAGCATAGCCATGACCCCAGGCTAATAGGGTTGTCATAGCCATGACTCGTTAGGATGAAGGCATGTGTGGCTAGACTGGGGTGACTGGTGTTCTAAGAGGAGACCTTCAAATGACAACAGAGACACTCAAGAACTATGTCACATGACTGTCACATGACAACAGAGACACTCAGGAACTATGTCACATGACTGTCACATGACAACAGAGACATACAGGAACTCTGCCGTGTGATGGCAGAGGCTGATGAACTGACATAGCTGCAAGCTATAATGCCAAGGACAATAGTCAAAGAACAAAACGTCAGAGAGAGGCAAGACGGGAGCTTAACCTGTAACCTGATCTCTGATCACCACTTTCAGAATCATGGCCTTACCTGCTATGGTCCTATGCTACAACTATCATAAAGAAGTATGTGGACTTGGGACCCTAGCAGGTGTCTCTACTGGAGAAACACTACTGATGCTACTCCTGGTGGATTTCTCATCATCATATGTGGGTCAGACACAATCTTCAGGGAGGGTAAATGGAATCATGCATTCCAGAGGGTGGTCACCAGTGCCAACAGCATCCAGGTCTCAGCAGAGAGATCACAGCATGCCCCAAGAATATAGAGAAACAGAAGACTTGCCAGTGTTTCTTTAGCAGAATAGCAAAGCTGGGATACACTATGCCAAGGGTGCTATGGTCTGAGTATATGTCACTCTAAGCTCCTTGCTGGAGATGCAGCAGTGTCAGCAGGTGGGGCCTGTAGTGGGCTATTGAGCCTAACTGGGGGTTAAGACATTGGTAAGAGTTTTCAGAGAACTGCCTGGGCCACTCACTACTTCTTCCCCATCAGACTCAACATGGATGCCTCTTTCTGTTCTATTTACCACCATATATAGATTCCATAAGAAGGCATGATGTCAGAGAGAAGGAACACTGCCCAACAGAAATGCAACTGGCTGCCACAAAGATCTCGGATTCCCTAGGCTCCAGGAGAAAGAGAGAGAGAGCGCGAGAGAGAGTGAAAGCGAGAGAGCAAGAGAGAGCAAGCACAAGCATGTCTGCTGAATAGAAATATCTCTATCTGTGGTATTTAATTATAGCAGGACAAATGAAAGTAATTATCTGATTATAGTCCCTACTGGGGGTGGGGCACAACACCTTGACAATAGGGAAGACAGATGGTATGTGGTCAGAAAAGTATTTAAAGTAATTAAATGGATTTTTCTTAGGAGGTATAGTATGATAGTTAATTTTAGTGTGTGTGTGTGTGTGTGTGTGTGTGTGTGTACTAATGTATTTACTAGTGTACAGATGCATAAGTGACTCAAAAATCTTAGTGTCATTGGAAGTCTCACCCTGTTGTAATAGAGGACTCAGAAAAGCTGCACCACTGGAGTCCCAAGCTCCAGTCAACTTTCTACATCTGATACATCCTACAGCCCCAAGACCACACTCAGCTGGGGAGAGAGTGGTGGCTGCTAACTGTGCCCCACCTCTGAGGGGTGCAAATAGCCTGATCCTCCCAGCACTGTCACTGTGTCCTTTGGCTTATTTTATGACTGTGGGAGGAAGGAATCTATGCAAATTATCATGGCTGACTGCTCCATGATGTCCTTGGCCACATCAGACCTAGAGGAAATGGCTTCACGAGTCTGAGAACAGCCTGGGGTGTACAGGAAAACTCTATCTCAGAAAGAAAGGGGAAAAGGAAGGAAAGAAGGAAGGAAGGAAAAAAAAAGAAGGAAGGAAAAGAAGGAAGGAAAAAAGAAAGAAAAAAGACAGGAAGGAAGGAAAAAGGAAAAGAAGAGAGGAAAGAAAAGAAGGAAGGAAAAGAAGATGGGAAGGAAGAAAAAAAGGAAGGAAAAAATGGAAGGAAGGAAGGAAGGAAAAGAAGAAAGGAAGGGAGGAAAAGGGGAAAAGAAGGACAATACGTGGAACCTGAAATAGGACCTTCTAGATTTGAGTCTTCTGTTTTCTCCCTTGTATATTTATCCCTCAACAGTTTCATTCATGTAGAGAATGATTCTTAGTCTTTCTTACCCCATTATCCTCTCTCCGTCCACTCCCTCTCTTACTACACCCCTTCTTTCTGACAACCCCCCTCATTTTCATGTCTTCCATTTGCGTGTGACCCACTGAGTTTAATTTTAATGGTTGGTTAGCTGCAATTCACTACCTAATGGGATTAAGAAATACCTCTGGCATTAGTAAAGCACACCTTTGGGTGTGTCTGTGAGAACGTTTCCAGAAAGGATTAAGAGAGGTGAGAAGAGTCACCCGATGTGGCAGGAGCAGCATCCCATGGGCTGTGGTCCTGGGCTAAATTAAAAGGGTGAAGAAAAGAAGCCAGCTGAGCACTGGATTCCCCTTCTGCTGCTCCCAGATCTGCCCAGCCATGAGCAAGCATCCTCACCCTCCTCCACTACAACTGAGAACTGCTTCCAGTGCCATGTCCTCCCCACTCTGATGGATGGTCCTCTCAAGCGGTGGCCCTTCTGCCTATGTACCCAGTCACAGCAACAATAGAAGTAAGTAATACTAGTGCTCCCTCTTCACCTCTTCCAGCATTTTCTCCAGGGACATAGCCATACCTCCTTTGCGGGGTCCACAAAACTTTCTAGGAGTTGAGAGTTGGGCACAGGGGCCATAAGCAAGATAGCAGAAAGTTTCAACCAGAGGAAAAGGAAAGCACAGTTAGCAGGGCGAGCCCAGTGAGTCAGTTACACTCACCTGTTTGTTAATTCTCTTAATCTGCAAATAAAACTCAGAGCTTGGCTGAGAATGAACACTATGTATCCATGGCCCTAGGGAATGGGATGAAAGTATCAGGGGCATACTCTGGTTAATTACAAGGTTGCCAGGCCTTTCTGTGAGAACACAGTCATGGATCTGAGTTGTGTTCTCAGCTCCTTCCTGTCTGAGTCAGGGGAGGATGATACCAGTGGCCACAGAGAAAAGGAAGCCTGAAATACAGAACACTGGAGGAGCTAAGTGAGGTGTTGCTTAGCAACTCTTAATAGGAAATAATTTGAACTGGGAAGTTATTTTTTTCCTGAGAACTTGCTGCTCCAGCCTGAAGATAAGGATTCACTCTCCTCTGTTTCTGGCAGCTCTCCTACATGCAAGCCTGCGTGCCAGGGTGCTTCCACAGCCCCAACCTGACAGAGAAAAGCTTGCTTATAAGAAATCTGATACAGTGAAGGAGAACTTCAGTTTCAGTCCAAAACCAACAATTGATCCCCAAATAACAGTGAGCTCTACACTGCACAGAGTTGTGCCCGTGTGCGCACACCAGGGACAACATGGACTTCTTCCTCATTCTAGTGGGTCCCATTTTTCCTATAGAACGTGGAAGAAATGGCCTCCAAATAAAAACCTCAGCTGGGAACTCAGAGCTGTGTTCCTCTAAGGTTTTGATATCCCAGAACCCTCCCCCACATTGTGATGATTTTCTGAATCTCCAGCCCAAACCTGGCTCAAAGAAAACAACCCAGAATTTCACATCAAACAGTAAGCGTCAGCCCAAGTGGCAATGGGTATACAGAGATCAAGTGTGCTGCTTCAAGGATGTCAGGAGTAAATGCCTGCTCTCTTCCTTCCATTCAATTTTATATTGTTTTCATAATTTCTCTGGGGTTAAGTTTTCCCATCCGCTAAATGGAAATAATCACAGTTGTTAGTGAAAGAAGTTAGGTGTGCAAACTCAAGGCCTGGTGTTGGAAGAAGCCTGCGTATATTTCTCAGCAGTCTGGTGGCAGGGTTAGGTAGGCTGTTATGTTCTTTGTACATTCATTCATTCACTCATTCATTTCCATAACTATTTACATCTGGTAACATGTGGTGGTGTGGTGCCGGGTCATGTAGTCGTTAAAATGCACTTGGGAGCTGGGCATGCACTGAGCCCTGTTGATTAGCGTGTAGTATTAATCCAATGCACTTTGGGTGCTCTGTGACGGTGACTGAAGCTCTGGATTGCAATTTCCCATCATTCACATGAAGCCAGCACCGCTGCACACATCTGCAAATGGCAGCATTCCAGTGGTGAGATGATAGAAATAAAAGAAACTTCTCTTGAGAAGATACAGTCATCCTTGCAAGAGGCCCTGTTGAAAACAAGGTGGAACGGGAGGACCCACAGCTAAGGTTAACCTCTGACCTCCACATGTACGCTGTGACCCGCGCACATTATCACCCACTCATAGTAACATAACATATATACATTATACACACCTCCAAAAAGACAAAATGCACATTAGATATAGGGTGGGGTTCGGGTCTCATGGAAGAACAGAGATAAGATCGATACAGCCTGCCTAATGACCTGATAACGGAGACTTTAATCTCCAGGGCCAGGCCCATGTTCCTCTGAAATAAATCTCTAGGGGGGAGAAGGAGGAGGCTGAGGAAGGACATCAACAGAAACAGCTAGCCCATGAGGCAAGGTCTGCGAAAGCCCAGTGTAGGGCACAGCAAGGCCTCACTGAAAGGCTAGGACAATTTCCCCACATGCTGCTTAGAACCCAACAGGAGGGAGAATTCAGAAATGCTGCCTCCACTCTAAACAGCCAGAGTTGTGTGGGATCCCAAAATAATTGTACAGCAGGCTTGGCCTACCCAGTATGTGTCCTTAAAACTCACATCCCAGCAGAGTGGGCTTTGCCACTTAAAAACAAACTCCTTCATCTTTGTTTTTAGCTATAACTACTTTTTAGTTTTTCTCAGGTCTGTGCTTCATGCATGCCTCGAGGAGCTCTAGTCATGGAGCCTGTAGAAGGGCCTCCTGGGCACCCAGGGAGGGGGCTCCAAGGGAGGTTTTCAGCCATTTGCTTGCAAGGTGATTTGCAAGTGGGAACTGCTTTGACCACAGCCCCTAATGCCAGCACAGCAGGGAACACGTGCTGGTGTTGTTCCACTTCAAAGGCCACAGAAAGTCTTTACTTTCTCCTTCTTACCAACTTTTAATGAGACCATGTCTGCCATTGATCTACTGTTTTTGAAAGAAAGCCTGTGTACGCACATGGCTGGCATCTTTTAAGGTAACAGAGCCAGGAAAGTTCCTTCCTTCTGAAGGGACAAAGTCAGCCCTCAAGGCTATACCATGGCACCCTGCACTTTCTGCCTCAGCTGAGAGGAGGCTCAGGAGCAGGTTTAACATCACTCTTCAAATGGGGAAAATGCAGAGCAACCGGATGCAGCTCCATAACTTGCAAGGTAGTGTTTCTAACTGGCTCTTAGTAGCTGCACAAGCAATTGCCATTCTGATCATCAGTCCTGACCAGAACTCACCTCCTCATCACCAGCCTTCTGCATGCCATTCCTGCCTCAAGAAAATGGAATAACCATCAGCTAAGGCGAGGGGACATGTTCTTGTCAGAAATTCACCAAACAAGACATCACTTACAAACCTAGGCTCCACAGTGAGAACTGAAGATACTTATTCTGAGAATATTAGGCAGGAAGAGTGCACTGGATGCCATTTTCATAGGAATCAAAAGGCAACTCATTTGTTCCTGGGACATACAGTGGTCAGCCAATATCTTGTGACATATGCACAGGAGATAGAATTCTTGCTGTGTCTCCAGAGCCACATAAGCAGGTGAGTGCCTCCTTAGGCCCATTGATGTGGGTGTACTTCACTGGAGAGTCACACATGAGAACATCTCTAATACCCAACAGACAGTGGCTTGAAAAAGGAAGAACCCAAACCTCCTTTACAGAGGTTCCCTTCAGTCTAAAGGAAATCATGATACCAGGAGAGTTATTAAGTCTGAGGTGGGAGAGGAAGCAACAGAGGGATGAGACACAGGGGGGAAGTGCTTCCCTAGGGGCAACATGTACAATATAGAAACTAAATCTGTCAAGGATTGAGTACTGAACCCCGAGAGATTTGTTCAGTTCCTGAATTCTGGCACAATTGAATATAGCTATTTAGAACGAGCCTGGAAACCGAGGCTCTACGGGTACCATCAAATGGAAATGAAACCACTTAAGGGGTTCTATCCCGATGTGATTTGTGTTCATATAATAAGTGGAAGAGAGGCATATGATGGCACATTGGGAGAACACCGAGTGAAGACAAAGCATATCTAGTTGTGATGGGCACACCAGAAGCTGAAGGAGGTGAGGAAGGGATTCCTCAAGAGCCTACTGAGAAAGCATGGCCCAGCCTCTACCTCAGTTTCAGGCTTCTGGAGTCAGAGCTGAGGGCAATCCATCTAATCCATGAAACACACTCAGATGGTGAGATGGTTTGTATATGCCCAGGGAGTGGCATTATTAGAAGGTGTGGCTCTGTTGGAGTAGGTGTGGCCTTTCTGGAGTAGGTGTGTTATCGTGGGTGCAGGCTATAAGACCCTCATCCTAACTGCCTGGAAGCCAGTCTTCTGATAACAGACTTCAGATGAAGATGTAACTCTCAGCCCCACCTGCACCATGCCTTTCTGGTCACTGCCATGTTCCCGCCTTGATGACACTGGACTGAATCTCTGAACTTGTAAGCCAGTCCCAGTGAAATGTCCTTATAAGAGAAGAGTTGCCTTGGTCATGGTGTCTGTTCACAGTAATGAAACCCTAACTAAGACAAGGAGGCTGGTATGTGTTAAACCAAAAACAACTTTAGAAAATTCTCATAAACATCAATGGCCAGTGTTTTGAATCCTCCCCACCTTCCTCTAAACATTGTTCTTTCCCCCAAGTTATTCTCTTGAAGCTATCTGGTTGTGTGACAAGATCACCCTGAGCTTCCCACCCTTTGATGTGCCTGTACTTTCTCAGGGTTGCACAAATCTCCCATGTTTACCCTACCAGAGCCATTAAGGTTACTTTTATGTGAACACCTGTGCACCTGTTGAGGCAACACATTTCAGATTTCATTTCATTGACATTGGGGGACCGGATCATTCTTTGGGTGGGACTGACCTCTTCGATGGGGAGCATTTATCATCATCCCTGGCTTTCTGACCCCTGCGTGACAGTCACACTGGTTAGAATTACTAACGTCATGATTAAGATCTGGCCTCTGAAGTCAGTCCTCTTGTGTTCCAAGCCCTTCCTCTAAACAGCATCTCAGCGTGGTTGAGATCCTTCACCAACCCCCTTTACAAAACCAGAGCAGGTCAGGAGAGTGCCTATTATGTGAGAGCAAAACAAGGGTGGCACACAGTAGGATATGGCCAAGTCTACATCATACAAGTGCTGGCCATCGTCACCCTTGTCCCACACTGGGGAGGCTAAGGACTGTAGAACTATGTTACATGCAAAGTGATGTACTCTAACCAGGACATCACAACAGCAAGACCTGGCCTCACCTCAGCTTCTGGGAGGGAAGCCAGGTACTTAGATACACCGACTCTTTAATGCCCCTGCGTTTACTGAGCTTTGTCCATAGAAAAGTATGATGCAATGCATGATGGAACTGAGAGTTACACAGGATCAGTGAAGCCTTGTCTAACGGAGATATGAGAAAGTCAGACTTGTGTCCAGAAGGCTGTCAACCGATGCTCAGCTCACTACCCTGTTAACTGACGCTCAGATCATCAGACTGTGTGCACATCACTGAGCCCCTGTGACAACTCCACTCCCATCATCAGTAAATATTATCTATACCACTGCCATGTTACTGCCAGTGCTGTTCATGGTTTCAGAGAAAGGACAAAAGAGCTATACTGGGGGTTTTCCAGTGTTTCCTCTGCTGAGATCTGTGTGCATCATCTCCATGAGGACCAATGACCAGGAAGGGGCAATTTTCGTAGTTCTCTCAGCTCTTCCAGAAAATGCTCCTGTGGGGCACTCCTTTTCAATATTACCTTTACCACCATCAAGAAGAGACCACATTTTAAATAGCTGGATAGTATTCCATTATGTAGATGTACCACATTTTCTTTATCTACTATTCAGTTGAGGGACATCTAGTTGTTTCTAGTTTCTGGCTATAGACATAGTTGAGCAAGTATCCTCGTGGTATCCTGGAGCATCTTTTGAGTATATGCCCGGGAGTGGTATAGCTGGGTCTTGATGTAAAACTATTCCCAGTTTTCTGAGAAATAGCCAAATTGTTTCCCAAAGTGGTTGTACAAGTTGGCACTCCCACCAGCAATGGAGGAGTGTTCCACTTACCCATCCCACGGGTAAGCACCAATCCCTGACACTATTAATGATACTCTGTCATACTTGCAGACAGTCTAGCATGACTGTCCTCTGAGAAGTTCCACACAGCATCTGATTGAGACAGATACAGAAATCCGCAGCCACACAGGAGATGGAGCTGGGACACTCTTATGGAAGACTTTTGGGCCCCAAAGGAGATAGAAACTGTTTAGGAAGAGTAACAGTGTCAACTAACCTAGACCTTTGGGGCTGTCAGAGAATGAACCACCAACCAAAGTGCACACTCAGGCTGAGCCTAGGCTCCCTGTACTTATGTAGCAGATGTGCAGCTTGGTCTTCATGTGGGTCCCAAACAGGGTGTGATGGTTTGTATATGCTTGACCAGGGAGTGGCACTGTTGGGAGGTGTGGCCTTGTTGGAGTAGGTGTGTCACTGTAGGTGTGGGCTTTGATACCCTTGTCCTAGCTGCCTGGAAGCCAGTATTCTGCTAGCAGCCTTCAGATGAAGATGTAGAACTCTCAGTTCTTCCTGCACCATGCCTGCCTGGATGTCTCCGTGTTCCCTGCCTTGATGATAATGGACTGAACCTCTGAACCTGTGAGCCAGCCCCAATTAAATGTTGTCTTTGTAAGAGTTTTCTTGGTCATAGTGTCTGTTCACAGCAGCAAAACCCTAACTAAGAAACAGGGCTATCCCAAAAGCTGTTGACTGTCTATGGCATATGCTTTGTTAGCTGGGCTGTCTTGTCTGGCCTCAGTGGGAAAGCATGTGCCTAGCCTTGCAGAGACTTGATTTAAAAGGTTGAGGTCATGTGTAGACATTTTTTTTTTTAATCTACAAAAGTTTGGAAATAAAAATGCCAAGGTACATGAGGACGGTTAATACCAACAACAACAACAACAAAATAATCCAGTCTAGAGATGACAAAGTTGAGCATAGCTTCCCATCGATGAGACCTGTCTCTCAATCACTGCCTGTTTTCCTCGGGGGAAGTCACCATGCTGGGAAGACAGTCCTACCAATCTCCATGGTCCAACAGACAAGGCCAACAGGAAAGAGAGCCGCTGGGAAGGGGGAGTTCATAAAAGTCAGGGGTGATGTCAGAGGTGACTGGTGAGGTGTTATTCATAGACACAGAAGGCTGTTCTCTGAAGGACACTCTAACAGATGGCAACAATCCTTCCTGATTAAATCACAAAGCTACCAATAAAGCTGAGATGATGATTAAGAAACAGGTCTGATGCCACCAGTGGGGATGGGCTCTTGTTCATCCAGCTAAGAAATTAGTGTGTGCTACGTAAGAATGAGTGAATTAAAGATTTGAAAGGGAAAAATGGCAATCCTAGTCACCAACAGATGACAATATTGTACATATAAATAAACTGATCCCCTTAGGCAAAGAAAGAGTCCTATGTTTACTAAGACTGCTGCATATAAATAAGCAAAAAATAAAGAAGAAATCTTATCAACATTAACAGTTAGATAAAGTAACTTTTTAATGTTCAATTCACCCAATTTATTTTATTGCTATGTCATTCTATTATTTCTTTTTTTCTGAGATATTGTAATCACATTATCTCCATCTTTCCTTCTTCCAAACCCTCCCGTATATGCCTCCTTTTTCAAATTCATGGCCTCTCTGTTCATTCATTTCTGTTGCATGCATATATGTATATGCATATATGTTCCTAAATGTAACCTGCTCAGTCCATACAACATTACCTATATGCCTATAAGTTGGGCAAGGACAACAATAGATATGACAAAATGGACAGGAGAAAAGGTAATTACAAAATTCCATTCTTAAGACAAGACAACAACAAAAACTTTAGGGACTCTTTCTCCATATTCTCACCAGCATGAGCTATCAACTTGAGTTTTTGATCTCAGCCATCTTGAGAAAGGGAAACACCCCTCCACTGCTGGTGGGATTGCAAACTGGTACAACCACTCTGGAAATCAATCTGGCAGTTTCTTAGAGAACTGGAAATAGTATTACCTGAAGACCCACCTATACTACTCCTGGTCATATACCCAAAAGATGCTCCACCATACCACAAGGGCACATGCTCCACTATATTCATAGCATTCTTATTTATAATAGCTAGAAACTGGAAACAACCCAGATGTCCCTTAACCTGAAGAAAGGATACAGAAAATGTGGCTCATTTATGCAATGGAATACTCTTCAGCTATTAAAAACAAGGACATCATGAATTTTGCAGGCAAATGGACGGGACTTGAAAATATCATTGTGAGTGAGGTAACCAAGATCCAAAAGGAAGTACTCACTGATAAGTGGATACTGGCCATAAAGTACAGGATATTCACGATACACCCCACAGACCCAAAGGAGTTAAACAAGAAGGGAGACTAAAGAAGAATGTTTGGATCTCACTTAGAAGGGGTAATAAATAGTCATAGGAGGCAGAGTGAGGAAGAAAACTGTGTGGGAGAGGGGGTGGGGAGGGGGAATGGTGGGAGGATCAGGATCATGTGTGGGAAGAGATAGACGAGAGGGTCAGAGGGCCAGGAGAATGAATGGAAATCTGTAGATATAGGTGCAGGGAAGGTGGATGGAGGAAGTCTCTAAGAAGTCCCAGAGACCAAGGATAGGTGAAGAGCAGTCAATACAGGTTACCTTAGGAGAAACACATAACAGTGGGGACATGGAACCTGAAGTGGCCACTTCCTGTAGCCAGACAGGACCCCCAGTGGAAGGAGAAAGGGGAATACAGGGAAAGGCTGGCCTTTCCCCCACAGAGCTGCCTTACCTCAGACGGAGAAGATGCCCTAATCCTGTGGAGACTTGATGCTCCAGGATGAGATTATAACCAGTGGGCCACCACCCTTTCAGAGGAGAAGGGGAGGGGAGATAATGGAGGGACTCTGTGGGGATGTGATGTCAGGAGGGGGACAACATCTGAAATGTAAATAAATAAATAACCT
This sequence comes from Arvicanthis niloticus, assembly GCF_011762505.2. Taxonomy (NCBI): domain Eukaryota; kingdom Metazoa; phylum Chordata; class Mammalia; order Rodentia; family Muridae; genus Arvicanthis; species Arvicanthis niloticus. The sequence continues at coordinate 5,845,582 of NC_047676.1, read as the reverse complement.
TTATGGGCCTAGGAATAAATCCAGGAAAATTTGCCAGTTCTATAAAGAAGTAAAAGTCTTAGACATAAAAGATCTTCAGACGTTATAGGAAACGTGCTACTGCCTCAGATGGGAAAGAGATCTACAGGGAAGTCTGAAATCTCTAGGCATTCTTTTATTAATTCAATATTCCTCTCTCTCTCTCTCTCTCTCTCTCTCTCTCTCTCTCTCTCTCTCTGGGCTTTAATCTCATGCAAAGCAAAATATTAATAATTCAATAAACTGTAACTCCAGACACCAACTGGTTTTCCATTGAATATGACAAACTGCTTCTGAAATTTGCATGGAAATGTAAGGCTGTGGGCTAGGAGGGGACCTTGGCCTTCCAGAAAGGACACTTCCTAGACAGTGGTCCCACTGCCATGAGGAGCACTGGTGCCAAGAGACATTAGGTTCACACCATCCAGCCCTTGACAGCCCTCAATCTGCTCTTAGCTGTGGGCTAACGTGAACACAGGGGTACCTGAGCCCTTATGGGTGGTCTGGTGCACCTGGTCTCAGGTATGTAAACCAGAGACAGCAGTGGAAGAGAGATCAGTTGCTGCTGAGTGAAGAGGGACGCAGGGCCAACCTTGAGATGAGAGCAGTGAGGAGAAGGTAACGTCAGCCATTGTTCCGTATGTCTACAATAGTGCCATTTGAGACAGAGACAAACTTGGTTCGTTCAGCCCGGCTTTACCTCTGCAGCAGGAACTGTCACCCAAGCACAGTAACATTTTGGTGGTGCTCACATAAGCACAGATTGGTAGATCCTACTAGGATCCTTGTCATAGGGTTCAGACAGGGTTCTGTAATAATGCACACTACGAATACAATCTCTGATGTCTGTGTTCTCAAACTTGGGTCTCCATCAGCCTCTGATGCAATTGTTCTTCTCTGTTCTCCTCAACCCAAAGCTTCTCTGCCTTCTGTTTCTAGAACCTTCTCTTCCACTATTCCACTACCTGTGAAGAGCCTCTGGGCTACTGAATCAATCAATCAATCTCTCTCTCTCTCTCTCTCTCTCTCTCTCTCTCTCTCTCTCTTTCTCTCTCTCTCTGGGTTTTATTTATAAAAACTAAGCTGGCATCTTGTCTAACTGTCTTCAGCCCATACCTATTCCCTATACAATGCATCATTCAACCAAGCCATCAGACAGCTGCTGAGAGGAGCCCCTCACACAGCAGAAGTGCTGAGTAACATTTCTGGCTAGACCATACTGTTCAGACATGACATCACCCAGACATGGGCAGATTCTAAGTCAAGAGCCTCAGCAGGAGTGAAATGGGTGTTAGTTTGCAGCAGGAATAGGAAGCAAGCTTACTCACAGGATGTGATCACGTCGATAGAAAAGCAGGGTTGCTGGAGTCTGTCTTTTCAAAGCAAGTGAGAAGGAATTTATGTGTTAACCTGTCTGGGAAAGTCAGAGCACACTGAGCAATGGGGGTGAACTTCAGACTGCACCAAGCAGTGGCTGCACTAGCCAAACAAAGGACCAGGTCCAACCCCACTGCCAGCAGAACTGATGAATTCCAATAAACACTGTTTGACTGCAGCTACCAAGCACCTCCACAACAGATAGCTCAAAGAATTTCTTCTTTGTGCCTGAATTATTTCATTTCCAACTGGACAGGAAGAATGAGATTTGGTAACTTATTGCTCAGTATGCTGATTTCAGTCAATAATAAAAGATTCGATATTTCAAAATGGTTAAAAGATTAGATATTTCAAAATTGCTAAAAAGAGCCAGGTGTTATGGTCCATACCTTTCATCCCCAAACTTGAAGTCAAGGGCAGAGGAACATGAGAATCTGAGTCTACCCTGGCCTGTGTGGTGAGTTTTAGGCTAGCCATGGCTACATAGTAAGACTCCATCTCAAAAAGTTTGTTCATAGCATCTCACTTCAAAAAAGATTATCCAGTCAGGTGTTGATATGCTGATTAGATATGCTAATTACCTTGACTTTATCACCTTATAGATTACATCAAAGTGTCACATTACAATCATAATCTACAATCATTATTTGTCAATTAAAATATAAACATAGTTTTAAATCGTCATGTCTTTCATTTAGTCAAGTCTAGGATAAAGTCTACATAACCAAGAAAGGCTTGAATTAAGGTCCGGAGATAGAATCCACAAAGGTGTGTGATTTCTTACCTGGTCCCAGGCTGACACGGTCCCTCCAAAGCACATGAACAGGTATCCCATGGCAACCAGACATATCCAAATCACCAGCGAGAACACACGGAGCAGCTTCTTAAACACAGACTCAATGCAGACAAGAATGAATATGGCAAAGAAGATGGCCAGGGCAGTGGGAACCGTTATTAAAAACGCCACGTGGTCTTCCACTTCCTGCGGAGAAAAACAGAAAACAGAAGATGCAGTTGGAGGGAAAGTGGCAATGACTTATGGGAAAACAGCTCCAATGTCAATCAATGTCAAACATGTGGGGCTGGAAACCATTTCCAAAGTAGAATAAAGTTTTAAAAGGAATTCCTAGTTTTACTTTGAATGACCATGGCTTTTTTTTTTCTAAATAGATCATGCAATGCTGGTTATTTTAAACTAGCCAATTAGCCAGACCCTTACCATTATGTTTTTTGTTTGTTTTTGTTTTTTTTTCAGAAAAATGAAGAAGCAGATTTTATAACAGAATCGACTTCAAAAAACAAACAAAAAAAAATGATCAGGATCCCATGAATACCAGGGGAAGATAAGCCCCGTCAACTTCCCTGCCTGAGTTAGAGGATCATAAATACTATGCTCTCCGAAAACTAAGTCACCAAATGGATTTGAAGTGGTTTTTCTTTTTTCTTTAAAGGAACACATTTGAATTACTTCCATGTCCACAGTGATTAGCTTTTATTTTAATGCATGACAATTATTATTTTAAAGGGGTCACGGGTTAATAGGGAAGGAACAGAAAGTGCTAAGAATAGAAGTCTGAGTACGGGAAGAACGTAAGAGAATGCCCGAGAGCATTCCCCGCCCCACACCTCTCTGGTGCCACTACTTGAAAAGGAAATGGGCATTTATTTATTATTAGCCTCTTAGTGGTACCATTTTCTAAATTAATTTTGTATGCTAATACTAATTTTGCTTCTCTCTCTCTGTCTCTCTCTCTTTGTCTGTCTCTCTCTCACACACACATTTACTTCAATCATATTCAACATCAGAATCGTACCATAACCACCTTATTCCCTTTGATTATACCAGAAAGGATTGAAATTACCGTCTCTGAAGCTGGAGTCCTGCTGCGGACGACACTCACTAGGGGACAGAACATAAAGCAAATGTCTTTAATCCTCACCTAATGTCTACAGTCACTAACACATGAATTATAGGCTTATTAAAAAAAAAAGTCCACTCATGGCCAAGGCCGTAAAGACACCACTGAAATTTGAAGAAGGTAGAGAGAACAGTACACTAAGGTTTTCGGCAGCCGGAAGATACCTATGGTGATCTGGGGCACACAGCTGCTGCCTCCCATGAACAGCTTCACACTGGAGACATCTAAATCCCAAGCAACTAACCACAGAGCAGAACAGAGCAGCCAAACCCTGCATGGAGTCCAAGCAGCACTGAGTTCTAGACGCCTTCCCGCTGGCTCCATTTCCCCAGCTCTCAGCTACACATGTGTGTTAAACGATAGAGTAGGAAGGCAGCGAGAGGAACGGGGCAAGTACTCCGTGCCTGGTGGTACGTCCATGCCTAACACTCGGACTCGTTTAAATGTCTTTGATCCTTGCATGAGTCTTTGAAGCAGGCCCCGTGCCGGTGCCTCTGGAAACTGAGAAAATGGAGGAGCTGACAAATGACCAAGAAAGCAGGACCCTAGGCCAAGGAGTCACTGCAGTTCGGTGCCACGCGGGCCCAGCCGTCTGCCTGGAGCAGACAGAAGTTTAAAAGAGCCAGAGATGTCTGCACAGGCCAGAAGAACCAGTGTTTCAAGAATTGATGAAAACTAGCAAATCTTACTCTTTCCTTACTCTCTCGTTCTCCCCATCTCTTCATCCACAATCAGGGCTCTAAATTGCCCTCTTATTCCCAGACACCGAGCCAGTCCTTGCAAAGGGGCGTGAGCAACCCCTAGGCTATGAGAGCCCAGCAACGCTAGAAGCCGACTACTGGGTACCTGGTAGCATGGCATTTGAAGGTAACCTGCTGGGGACTAGGATTCCCTGACATCACATTAACCCTGTCACAGTGAGCATAACTGAGCTGAGAAGGAACAACCAGCCACACAATAGCCAAAATAGGCACACGGCTATTTTTCTAGAAGAGGTTTTCATTTGTTTCATTAATTAAGTCAAGAGACAGTATTCAACTTTACTGGCTTTTACATGCATAACTGCAAAACAGCCAGGGGCTGTAGGAGCCGGAAGACAGAGGCGCTCCTTCAGAAGAGGGGTCCACGGGGCCTCCCCACTGCGTTCTCTGCAGAATCTGCTGCAAAGATGACTAAGATGTGCTGCTCTCTTACTTGGCTCTGAGATTATGCTATTTGTGGTGTAAGTATTAAGCCTCTATTCTTCTGTTTTTCTAATGCCCGATCACTAGTTGTAACTTGCATTTGGTGGCATTTCCATTAGTCACCGTGGCCGAGTGGCTGGTTTGCACAATCCCTAAGCTCCCCACAAAGTATTTTAATTTCTTTTAAAATTATTAAAAAATTGTGTTTCTTTTTTTATTTTCATTAGTTCTCTGAAACTTGTGTACAATGCACGGTGTCCACATTCACCCCCACCCCCACTTCTGCCAGTGCTATCCCCCTTCCCTCCTGGCCCAACTCTGCATGCATTTTTTTAAATCCATCAAATACAGTTTATTCTGGACCCATCCTGCTGGATGTGTGGCCTTTGCTGGAGGGAGGTCAACCCAGCAGGGGGGCACGCCCTTAAAGAAAACTGACTCCCTCTCGCAGGCCCATTAACTGCCAAATAGCCTTAGCTAGTGGAAGGGTTTAATGTCCACCTCTCCTCTCCATGCTAGAACTCTGTGTGGCCTGAGCCCATGCTGGTCTGGTGCACACTGTCACGGCTATTGTTAACTCATGTACACAACTGCCCTGCTGTGTCCCCAGAACACCATTTCTTTGTAATCATTTACTGCCTATGATTTTTCTGCCCCTTCTTCTGCCATGATCCCTAAGTCTTAGGTGGAAGAGTATCATGCAGATGTCCCATTCAGAGGTGTATATATAATTTTATATACGTGTGTTTATATGTATGAGTGTATTTTTTTTTCACAAGGTTTTTTAGCGAATGACTACACCTCAGTGCACACTGCCACTTTGAATACCCTTTTATGGAGGCAGGTCCCTGAGCCATAGTGGCCTCCTGGTGGGTGGCTGGGTACACTCTTACTCACTAGGTGGGTGACTTTACCAGAAACATTATTCACAGAAGCAGCAACAATTTTGCACAGCGAGACCTGCCTGGTAGCAAGCCAAGGCCCCACATGGCCAGGAGCTCAGAACAGTCAGCTGCTACTCATGAGGCTAGACCCAGCTCTTGGCCAAGCCTGGATCCACTGGAAAACAGGAAGAGGACAGTGTCCACTTATTCTGCATCTGCTGATGAACTCCAGCTCTGAGTGGAGTTTAATGGAGACTTCTCCACAAAATGGAACCTTTTTACACAGTGTCAGGAAAAACAGAGACGAGCATTCATCAGAGTGTGTAAAAACTTGTAAACTGCATTCTTCTCCAGGTCTTGCTGGGTGCATCCTGCATTTTTTTTTTTCCTTAAGGCTAAGTAAACAAAATCAAGGCATTTCCTCAGACTTAAATTACACGCCTCTCTTCCCTTCCCACCCAGTCCCAAATGGTCAACAAGGAAGCCATGGACTTACCCCATGGCGATGTTTTAAGCAATATGAAATTATAAAACTCCACAACAGAGAACCAGTCACTTCTGATGATAAAACGAAAACATCAAAGCACCATCAACCTAAATTATTTTTATTTCCACTACCCTCTCTCACTTAGTGGGGGGAAAAGTTAACATGCATTGCAAAGGAAATAAAATGTGGTGAATTAAATGCCTTGAGTTGTGCTAAAAATGCCTTTAAAACAGGAAACGAGAAAGAAAGAAAGAAAGAAAGAAAGAAAGAAAGAAAGAAAGAAAGAGGAAAAGGCAGATATAATGCATAGAAAATGGGATGTACTAAAATGCCTTCCACAGAGGAAACTTTCCTCAAGGTACTATCTGCTATAACGATAATGGGTTCCTATCACTCTTTTTGAAAATGTTGTTCTTCGTTTTTGATGCATTTTCTGGTAATTTTGGAAGGACTCTAATTGCCAGGACAATTAAACATGCATCACTTTTATTGATGACAGGACAACCCCTTTGGCTCTTCCAGACTGCTCTGCAAAGGAGCAGTTTATCTGTATTTTCATTTCTCATGTGCAGTGTCTTTTTTTCCCTGTTAAACGTGCTAGTTTCCACTGAGAAGGTAAAGGATGCCCTAATATAAAGTAATGCTTTTCTATTAAAAAAATATTTCCCAAAGTGCTTTGAAGTCAGCCTGAAAGCAGGAACGCATTTGCCGCGTGACTCACACTGTGCAAGGCTGAGCACTCCAGTCAGCTTCTTCACTGTGCCCCACTGCAGACTGTGGCTCAGGGTGTTCAGTCCCACACAGCAGCACCATGAGGGGCAGTTCTCATAGGGCAAAAGCAAAAGCCCGCACTTAGCTGGGCTCTCCATTCTATACAGGTGTGTGTCTGGAGACTCCTGTTTTCATATGCATATGTAATAGGAAAAAAATCACTTCCACTCCAATGTGACCATCTTAAACATTCATAAAGCTAATGGTCCCCAAAGTATCCAGCATCACGTATGCAGAGAGAAGAGCAAACCAGTCTCCTAGAAGGGAAGGCCCCAGCACCTCTCACAAGTTATCAATAGAACAAGCAAACAAGAGAAAAACAGAACCAAGCAACACCAACAGTAAACATAAGTAGAAAGCATGGCTTCACCAAAAAGCCCAAGAAAGACAATATTCTTATAATAGTCTTTTCTAGTGCACACGGCATTCAGAACATTCAGAACAACCTCATACCGTGCATCGGAGGTTAATGGTAGAGCACCTACCTAACCTGTACAATACCCTGTCTTCAACCACTACCACATACCAAATAACTATGTGTCAGGTAACTTGCTCAAAAGTATAAAAAGCCCTGACGTTATCCTACAAATCCACATTCTTGGATCATAGCATAATGCAAATTAGAAATTTATACAAAAAAAGCACATATTAAGCGTCACACATGAGCAAGTTAACTATGAAATCACCTTTGATGGAAGAAGAAACCATGAACTGAATTTGGAAAGAACAATGAAACCGTCTGTCTGGGTCAGTCCTATGTCTGCAGTGACAGCCCTGGGTGACTGTGGTGGTGGTGTGACTGGGAAGTGCTAAAGCCGGATGGTTTGTCATGGGGTGGGTTCGGTCTTGCTGGGAATTGCATTGCCCACAATATCCTTAATTCTATGTTCTCTGCTGTAGCCAAACTAAACATGAAGTCTGGGAGACAAAGACGCACCAAGTGAGCCGTCACCAGACGTCTTCACGGTCAGACACCACCATCAGACTTCACCATCAGACTTCACCATCAGACTTCACCATCAAACTTCACCATCAGACGTGTATGCGGATGGACAGAACCCTCCAACAGCTGGTGCTTACATTCATCTTACTGGAGGCTCTACTTGTCTCCAGCTGTGGCTGCTCGTAGACAACAGCTGAGCAGACCTTAGCTGCAGTAGGCAGGAGCCACACAGAAGCAAGAAATCCCACCGACCCTTCTTCAGAGCTCCTCCATCCCGCTATCCTTAAGTAAATAACCATGCTAATCTTCACGTATTTCCTGAAAGATCCAAACTGGTGCTTCGAGAGTAATTCTCATGACGTGATAATAACTGCCCTCCTTTCAAGAAACAGTTCATAGCTTGCTGCCAGGCCTGAGAAGAAAATGAATATTCACCAGGGTGACAGAGTCAGCATGCAATCTAAGATGCCCAGTGCTACAAATGTTGTCATTCGGGATACGGTCCAACTAAAAGTATGGAGCGTGGAAGATAAAGAGATGGCTTAGATTAAGAGCACTGGTTACTCTTCCGATGGAACTAGGTTCAAATTCCCCAAACAATCTGTAACTCCAGTCCCATGGAATCCAGCACCCTTTTCTGGCCTCTGTAGGCAGCAGGCAAACATGCATGGTGTACTGATATACATGCAGGCAACACATGTGCACGCACACACGCACACACGCACACATGCACACACGTGTTCATGACACAATCATCTCAAAGGGTATGAGTCTAGTAAACCCTTTCAATTGGAATTTTCTCTTGGTACAGTGATGGTGCAGGGATTGGTGTATTAGTGTGGCTGTTTTCTGTATATGGGGTAGTTGCTAAAAAGTCAACAACATGTCTTTTCAGCCTACAGGTATCTAGACCAAGAGAAGTAAAACTAGACACAGTAAACCAGACACAGGGAAATGATGACCCATCCTTCCTCTTGGCACATGAGTACCCTTTACTGAGTGACACTGGATTCTGAGTTTGATGCTATCAACGAGTGGACTTTGGGGAACATGTGCTGAAGAAATATATGAAATATGGGAGACCAGATAGGTGGTGTGCATTATTAATTAGAACTTCTCATCATTCTAGATCACCTCTGTTGTGGGTTTATCATGAAACTTGATACAATACCCTTCCTTGATGGTACACATTTGTAATACCAACACCTGAGAGGACCAGTTTAAGTTCAATACAGAGCAATTTTGAAGCCAGTGTGGAATAAATGAGATGCTGTCTCATAATAAAATAAATAAATAAATAAACAATAAAAGCAAAAAAGGAGGTAAAACAACAAAAACAAAACCTCAGAACAATTCCAAGTAACTTTAATTACCGTTGCCGTAAACAAGCATTAAACAAACACTGTGGCTTCCTTTCCACTGCTGTAATAAAAGATCCTGGGCAAAAGGCAACTTAGAGAAGAAGGGGTCTATTTTGTCTCAAAATGCCGGGTTACAATCCACCATAGCAGTGCAACCGCTATCACAAGCACCCAGGAGAAGAGAGACAGTGGACACATGTGTAGTTTTTAACACCCACAACGCCCCCTAAACTTACATAGCCCAGGGCCCAAACTTAGGGAATGCTGCTGCCCACAGTGGACTGGTTATGCCCACCACAATTAAAGCAATCAAGACAATCTCCCACAGACGTGTCCACAGGCCAACCTGATCTGGCCAGTCCTTCCTTTGTTGAGACAGTCTTCCAGGTGATTCTAATTGGGTCATGGTGGCAATTAAAACCAGCAGTAGACAGCAACCAAAACAAGTAACTTAAACCAATGGTTCAGGACAGTCCACAACAAAACACTCACCTGTGGGACTCTGCTGTATGAGGGGGTATGTGAAGAATAACTAATGTTGATTTTCTACAAAAAGACAATGTGTACATAGACTTCAGTCTCTTACAGTGACACTGACTCTCAACATCAGATGATTGCACCCCGAGGGTCCCATCATAAATGAATGTACAGTAAGTGTAAAATGTGTTTAGAATAAGCAGAGGCGCTCAGCTTAGACACAGCACCATGAGTTCTAAAGCCTGGGCTGCTCTCCTTCATGATAATCTAACAAGGAGTGGGTTCTCCTACTGCTGGCTAGCATTGTAAGGGAGGACTGGACTACAGAGAATCCTTGTAAAGCAAGGACTGAGTCTGGTTCAAAGATGCAAGCACAGTTCCTACTGAATAGATAGCATTTTCACACTGTAGGGAAGTCGAAAGTTCTTACATGGCACTCTCATCAATATATACGTGTGCAATGTGTGTGCACACGTGTGTGCACGATAAAGGAAACAAAAAGTGCAAGTTGAAAACAGGCAAACACAGGCCGGAGAGATGGCTCAGTGGTTAAGAGCACTGACTGCTTTTCCAGAGATGCTGAGTTCAATTCCCAGCAACCACATGGTAGCTCACAACCATCTGCAATGGGCATCCGATGCCCTCTTCTGGTGTGTCTGAAGACAGCTGCAGTGTACTCATATACATAAAATAAATATTTTTTTTTTTAAAGAAAGAAAACAGGCAAATGCAACTTAGTGTGAAGCTTACACTGGGGAGGAGATGAAGCACACGCACAGAAATAAATCAGTGGGCAGATGCAGCCTGCCCTGGATTGGTGGCTGTTCATTTTCATATAAATAAGTAATCCAGATGTAAATCAAGGAGGATTGTGCTCAGGAAGGAAAGATTAATCAGGCTAATCGAATGGTTAATCCCACTCTGCACCTATTCCCAATTCCAAAGTGCATGGCTGTTATGCCTAAATTATCTGCAGTCTATTATGGGGATGGATTAATTTCGAGGCTCACCATATGTCTGAACTACATTCAGATCTCATCGCCGCCCTTCGTCCACACTCAGCTGCTCATGAGAGTGAGTTTGTAATCTGTAACTTTCATTGACTCTACTAACAGATTCGCCCAAAGTTTTCTTTCCTTTTAAATGTTCACAGGAAACTATTAGCTTGAAATATTAAATGCTGTATCGTATTCCTTTAAAAATAACACAAGAAACTAAAACACTCAGTATACATGTTGGCATACATGCACTCCACACAATGACTCATTCAGGAGTAAGTGCACAGGAGGGGTAGCCGTTGGTGCCCAGCTCTGTCTTACAGCTGCAATAACAAACCGTGATACACATGAAGGATGCAACCAGGAAGCTTCATCCACCCTAACTTCTACTAACTTCTCTACCAAGAGCCTTTAGGAGGCTGAAGCAGGCAGATCTCTGTGAGTTCATGGACCGCTAGTCTACAGGTCTATGATCCGAGCTCTAGGACACTCAGAGCTCATGGCGAGAGTCTGCTTCAACAAGATGAGCAAACCAACAACTGACCTTTTATATTGGCAATGCTGGACTGGACATGACTTACTTTCACAGGTCTCTCAGGCACAATGATCTCTGTGGAAACTGCCAGAACTACAGTAGTCTAAAAATAAAGTCATTATATTGTATAGTATTTCTTCACATTTCAACTCTTTTATAGTATTCACTCCATATATCTCAATGCCCATAATAATTTTAATCACTAGCTTTCTGATTAGGTTAAAACATTTGTCCTAAGAATCTTTAATGATCATGACTTCCCCCCCCCCTTTGAATGTGTGTGTGTCTCTGTGTGTATGTCTCTGTGTATGTTTTGCTTCTGTATTTCTGTGTGTGTATATATATATATATATATATGTAAGTATCTCTGTGAGCTTGTCTGTGTGTCTATGTCTTTGTTCTATGAGTGTATATGTGTGTGTATGTCTATGTCTGTGTATGCACGTGTCTATGTGTCTATGTGTGTATCTGTATGTCTATGTCTGTGTATCTGTGTATGTGTCTGTATGTGTCTGTGTATCTGTGTGTATGCCTGTGTGTGTCTGTGTGTGTCTGCTTGTGTGTGTATATATGTCCGTGTGTGTGTCTATGTGTGTCTATGTGTGTGTGTCCGTCTCTTCCTTCTTTTTCTCCCTTTCTCTCCCTTGTGTATTATTTCTCTTTTCCCTTCAGCACAGTGTACCCTAGAGTTCTGGTTAGTCTGTAACCACAATGAGCTGCCCAGTCAGTTCACTGTGGTTTCCAGGTTGATATATCTTCCTGTGTCCACTGCTCTCATCTGAGTTTAGCTTCTTTAGACCAAAGTAAGAGAGACGGGTGAAGGAGAGAGAAAGAGAGGAGAGAGAGGAGATACAGAGGTAAGGAGGCACAAAAGGAATTATTTGTAACACTGCCAAAAGGTTGGACCCAGGCAGTCCTTCTCCTGGCCTCCCCTTACCCTTCCATGGGCTTTTGTTCTATGCTTACACAAAGAGGGCATTGAATCAGCACAGGACTAATTTTGTCGAAAGAAACAAACATACAAAGTAACTCAATAACTCTTTTCTTTTTCCCAAGCCACCGGGGATTTGCAAACCAGGTATGTGTGTATATTTCTTAGTCTAATACCATGTTATCACAGGGTAAACATTACTTTATTACTCTTGATAATTTTATTTAAAATTTCTCAAAGGTGACAGCATTGAGAAGTATCAAAGACAATACATATCAAGTTGGCAAGAACTTTTATGTTGGGGAATGTTAAACTTGTAAAATGTGACTTGTAACTAAGCTAGCCACGCTTCTTCCTGTCTTCCATTTTAAAAAATAAATTAGTAATAATTATATCATTTCTTATTATATATTATTAATGAATAAATAAATGAACACATTTATCATATAAACAGAAACACATCCCAGGTCTTTCACATCTAGGATTTAAATTTTTCAGTATTTACTTTGTTTCCATCCTGATCAATCTGTCAGACGAGCTCTTAATAAGGAGATCCTGCTGTGGTATAAAAACAACAGTGACAAGACACGCTTGTTTCAGGAAGATTACATGTCTACTCTTGTCCTAAGTACGTATGAGATTTATCATCCTTATCTCACAACCAAGACCCATTTGCATGGTTCTGCTATTCATTTTACTCCGTGGAAGTAATTGAGGAAAGAACAGATGATTTAACTCTGTAGGACTGTCTACTAAGAGACACTAAGGGCAAACTTGCTTTTTGATTACACTCATGTTGAGTTGAGAGAAAGCCTGCACATATATAAATCTATCAGAACTTCCCCAGCAACCTGAGAGTTAAACTTCTCTGTGCAATTCACAAACATTCCAAGTATGAAGCAGAAACAATAATGGCAGGGTGCTTAGCAAGGGCTCGACTCTCCAGGAACTTGAATGTGAATACACAACAGAGGAAAGAGCAGGGACCTCAGGTAGACAGGGTCTTAGTTGAGGAGCCCAGAAGAACCAGCTATCCACCAGAAGTAAATACTTACTGAAGAGAGATGACTCCAGTGTGTTGACAAGAGACGCTAGCTGGTGCACCACTGAGGATGGTATCAACACAGCGACAGTGCCAGCATGGGTTCAGAAGTTATTCAGTGACTTAAGAAATGAGGCAAGGTAAGTGACTGTCTCAATGACAACGACCTGTCTAATCGACTAGTATCCCAGTGCACTCGCCTGAACAGGTGCCAAAACAATTACAGATCAAGCATGTTACTGTCAGGAGGCCCACCACCCACACCAGAAACTGCAGCATCTCAGCTCTAACTGCTGCTGCTTTTCAGTGGAATCCGTGACTCAAAGGAGTGGCTGTCATGGGCCACATTGCCATGTCAAGACCTTCTCAAACAACAGGAATGCCACAGATGGATTCTCCGCTCAATAGGGCAACTGCTAGGAGTAGCCAGTGTACTGAAAGCGACTGAGGCCACCGTGTCCACGAACAAGTTGAAGAAGCATCTCTGGCTACCCTTCATCACAGAAAGAGGGAAATGATATGCCACTGTCACAGAGAGATGTCTGAGCCCCGTTCACAGCAGGAGGGATTTCCACCAGGGAACTATGAAAGGCAGAGATGGAAAGTCTACAGCCCCACAGTGTTCCTCACAACATCATTTGGGGAAAGCTCAGCGCCCAGAGACCTTGTGCCACCTCTGCAGCTACGTGACCTAGAAGAAACTAATTTGGCCCTCTGGGTATAAGTTTGTGCATGTGTGGAATGAGTGCCTCTCAGTTCCACTACTAGTTGGTCATGGGATAAAGAAAGCCCATCTCCAGGGGACCTTGTGATATTAAATGCTCCCTGTGATGCTTGTTGGCCACTTGGACCATCTCTCCCTGAGGCAGACCCAATCTCATTTGACAAATACAGTGTTAAACACTCTACCCAAGGTCACAGATGCCAGAACACGGAAAGGGAGCAGATCAAAACTCCAAGTTCGTAATCATTTTACACTCCAGCCATTTTGCTTCATACTTCCTAGACAGGTTGGCAGGTAGCTCAGGCTAGCTTCAAACTTTAAAACACATCTGAGGATTGCCTTGAACTCTGATCCTCGGGAGCACTGGGACTGTAGGTGTGTACCACAAAGCCTCCTTCTCTCCTGCCATTTTAAATGGAGAACGTGATTCACATCCATGGACTGTTTCTAATTTCAGTTTTTACCTGGGTAGCTCTTTATACTGAAACCACCATTCCTGGACGAATTTAGAGTTTTCCCTGTAGCTTTTGTGTAGACTACAGGTAAGAGGAAGGACTTGGTGACTGCCTGGCTGCAAATTACAAACACCTGCAGAGAAAACATTGCTTCTATGCTTAGAGATACTTGAGAAGCTGGATCTTCAGCCACCTTTGCTCCGGTTCTTAGGGAAATACTCCGTTCCCTTTACTCCTATAATTGCGAAGCTACAAAAAGCACACACTGAACCCCCTGTTCCTTACAGAGGAGGGGTATATCTGTCTACCATCCCAGGTTCCAGCCTTCTCAGAAGCGGGTGATTCTCCTACCAACCGCAGGTGCTGAAAGACTGGATCAATCAAGACATGTTCCCTCTACAAAGGCTCCTGTCTGTTTCTTTGTTTTGAAAGATGAAAATTCTTTGCAGTAAATACATGAAAGAAATTGTCTGCTATATTTACCCTTAGGGGTAATTAATGGGTAGTGAAAAGTACTTGCACCTCCTGGTTCCAAAAACTAGCTCACCGTGTCACTGCAGATGAGGGTGGGTCATATACTCAGCTGCACATATTGCATATTTACAGTTAATAAAAGTACACATTCTTACTTCAGGATATGTTACAAGACCTATTTTATTAAAATGTCTGACTACTTTAAATTTATGGGAATATAACGTTTCCATTCAAATACCGACTACTCCCAGTCATAAATTTCAGTCAAAACAAACATGTCCAGAGCCACCTGGTATTTTGACAAACAAAATTTATGTCAACCTTTCCAAACAATGAAGGCAATTTTTGAGAAAAGCCGGCAGATTTCAGACATAATAAATGAGAGGGCTTTGTTCTGAAAGGAAGTTTTTATGCATTCAGCAATGAAAGCCAGCTCTAAAAAATCAAAGTGACATGATAATATTTACAACTTAGTTTGGTTTCATTAGATCTAAGTTTTCTCTCTCAGGGTCACCCTGACAACCATCCACGAGGCACTTGGTAGACACTCAGCAAACCAACATAAAAAAAAAAAGCATAAATCAGCTTTTTATTGAAACTTTCCACAGCAAGCAAAAGAAAGCGTGTTCATGTTATCAACAGAATGTAGATATACAGGCAATCCCAAGAATTGCTCTGTTTCGTTTAAGTCACCTTAGGATAATTCTCAGCAAGAATGCTGTTAACCTCAGTTTTAGACTTTTAGATTGAAAACAAGCAATTATACAAGACTGTTGACTTTCAAGTCACCTTTATTTTTTTACAAAATAATGAAAATACATCAAAGATCCCTAACATGATGGTCAGTATGAGAGAACCATAGACGGACCACAGATTGAAATCAAGTGATATAAAATTTTAAGAGTCAATTAATACAATACTAAATCAAGAGACAGGTTGCTGTTTCCTTCTTTATTTATTTTCATTTATACCTCGATACAAGTTTTCCTGTAGCCCAGACTAACCTAGGACTCACAGTGTGCTGAGGGTGACCTTGCATTTCCTGATTCTCTTCCTCACGTCTACACTCCTGGATTCCGGGAGTATAACTCCATGACTGTTGTATGTGGTCGTGTGGATGGAACCCCCAGAGCTTCCTTGCTGGGCAAGCCTTCTACCTACTAAGCTACCTCCCTAGTTGCCCTTTTTCATTTTGAATGTAAATTCAAAACCAACCCACAAAAAGAAGGAAAAAAATAGATTTCCATGTACTTGGAATACCCTGGGATCATTTTGTGACCCAAATGTACTAGGAGACAGGAGCTATGTTTAAGAAAACTGCCATCCGGTTGTTACTGTGAGAATTCATGAAAGACAGACAGAAATCAAAACCAGGCACATACATGGAAATGAAAGAAACTATCCAAGATTTTAGGCAGGAAAAAAAAAACAAAAAACCTAGATCTGTTCCACTGCTGAATCATATGAGGGTTCAGCTATTCCAGAGAGTGCAGAGCCCAAGAGGCAGTGGTACTTCCAAGTCCCAAGGAAGACGCCTCAGAAGTCAGTGGCTGCTCAGTCTGAGGTAAGACTGCATCTCCATCTACATAAGCATGGCTCTAACCCAACCCTAACACATCTTGGAGGCTCCTACCTTAACTGTCTTTGACTATCTGGATGGGGGCTTTTCCTTTTTGAAAGCGGAGATACTGCCTACAATTTTTCAAGAAGCAAAATAGAAATAAGTCTTTGTGAACTTTACGGGTCACACAGTCTCTCTCCTGTGTCGTGTGGTATTGGAAGACAGTGCCCACATCTCTCAGGCCTTTCTCGCTCCACAGAAGGCTGGAGCCCCAGTCTCCACCTGAAGGTAACCTTTGGACCGGATCCAGGCATCCTCCCTGGAACATGTCTGCAGTTTAGACTGAAAATTTACATAGTGGGCATGAAGCCAGCCAGGGGCACGGAGGAAGAGAATCCAGTTCATGTTGTATGTGGACCTTGCTCTGGGTGACAGCCAAGTTAAGGAAACACCGGCTCAGGTTACAGTGACTTAGCTGAATGAAGACAGGTGTGGGAATGATGAGTTTACTGAGTTTACTGAGGAAAGCAATGGTGTTCCTTAAAATGGTATGAGGCCCTAGCCCTAGCTGAGGGGCTGTTGGCTCCTCATGGCTTCTTCAAGGAGTGTTTTCCCATGAACCAGTGGATAATCCCACAGCTATGCATACACGGACAGCATAACTGGACTCCAGGTTTTTGTTGTTATTTTGTTTTGTCTTGTCTTTTGGTCTTAAAGAAGGCAGGGAGATAGACGCTGGAGGGGTTGAGGGAGTGAAGTCGGATGTGATTGAATACATTGTATATGATACACACACACACACACACATATATATATATATATATATATATATATATATATATATATATATTTCAAGACTTTTTAAAGGCTATCCTTCCAACATTTAAACTAAGCAAAACAGAACATAAAAGAGATGCTCTAAAGACAAATGGGAAAAACAAAGGCAAGTTAGAAAAGGGAGCCATAAGTCCCTTAAGTCCTCCTCGCATGAATTTCTCAGGACCCATTCAAGAGTACCTAATTCAACGCGGTGGTTTAAGTTCAAGCGAGCGAGAGCTCTAACCTGGAAAACAGAGTTGCCTGGGGAGCATGACCTTCGCACTTGTCTCCCTAGACTAATGGCACTATAAATAGGCCGTCACCTGCTCCTCTCCATTTAGGAAGGAACCAGCCAGAAGGATTTGAATTACTCACAAACAGAAACACTTAGGAGGAACACATTTCCAAAGGACAACTGTGATGTTTTCTTGCCAGCCCTGTGAGAGCGAGGTGAGGTCTTTAAAGACTGTTGGCCAGCCTGCTGGTGATCCCGCTCCCCGCCTCCCCCCCCCCCCCCCCCCCAATTCTCTCTTTAAGTTCTTTTTGGTCTTGTAAGTAGGGACAAGCAAGTGCGGTAGGGGTGGGGCTGCCCTGCTCTCACACCTAAGCTACCAGGATCAAAGGAGCTCCCTGCTTGGCCTGCTTCAGGAGAGGGCCAGTGACGTCATGGTCTGCCACGTTGGATTATCTTTCCTTACCTCATGGAACTCAATCTGAAAACAGGACCCACGCTGGTGGAGGCATTTAAAAAACTGTGCCGTGACGGAAACTTTTTTCCCCCCCCCGACTCATAATGTGAACACCATATGGCTCGGATATCGAAAACGAATTGTCAAATACCTAACAGAGTTTCTGTGCCCTTGAGGCAGCGTGAGCTGAATTTGCTCGAGACTAGTGAAAACGGGCAGGGCACGTCTTTACATCCTAAGCTCAGGAAACACCGTTCAGTGGTAAAATCCCACATTACTTACTGACCACACAATTCACGGGCTAATCCAGGCCTCGGACACAGTCTGCACACGCAAATCATGGTCAGGGGGAAAAGTTTGAGCCACACTGAAGAGAAGAGAGTGCTAAGAGGAAGTTACTGCCATCTACAGATTTCCTTTCAGGGCTCCAGGGAGCCAACCCAAGATTCCTGACTGAAAATTATGAACCAGAAAAACTGACATCAGCTATTGGGCTGCGTTAATGCCTCCGGTGATGAAAACACGCTTTAACCATCTGCAGGGAACCATGATCGAGTCGTGCACTCCTCTAGAAAAGGGAAAGCAGCGAGGGTCTCTTCCATTTTTAGCTCACTTATAGCTAGCTCTCTCTGGAGATGAGGCATGGGCATCTGCCTAACACTCCATCACTTTCTCTCTACATGGCTAAGCACGGAAAGATTCAAAAGCCAAGATGCACAACATTATCTGGTTTTCATTTTCGCTGTCGTGAACTGCTTTCCCAAAGCAGCTTGTTTTAAGAGTTAAATGATGCCCAGACCAAACTCAGAGAGGAGAGCCGGGGGCGTTCCGCGGACAGGGATGGGAGGCAGCTCGCGCGCCAAGGAAGCCCGAGGACTGCCTCTGCTGCGGGCAGCGGCGCCCGGAGAAAGCGCAGAGTTGGCCACGGGGCGCAGAGATGCTGAACCCACACGCCCTGCCTGTCCACCTGGAGCACGCCCTGGCAACTTTATTTTGGGCAAAGCCTTCCAAGAAAACTTTTCCTCTGTCCGCAGCCCTCGCCCTAGCCAGGTCGGCCTCAGGCAGGGCGCGGGGAGTGAGGAGCAGCCTGGGGCGGGACACAGTCGCCTGCGCGGTCCCCTCGGAGCCACGGGGAGGCCACTCACCAGCCCGAGCGCGAAGAAGACGGCGAGCAGGGCGAGGCAGGCTCCCATGACGATGAGCAGCAGGAAGACGATGAGCGGGTGCTGCTGGCTCATGCAGTAGTAGGACTCGTAGAGCCAGTCCCGGGACCGCTGCAGCCCCTCGCCGCCGCCCGCCGCCGCTGCCGCCGCCGCCTCGGCGCGGTCCCGCAGGTAGCGGCGCCGCCGCATCGCCTCCTGCCACATCGGGGCGGCTCGCGGGGCGCCCGCCGTGCGCGCCCTGCCCGGGCAGCGCCGCTCTGCGGTCGCCTACCGCCTGCCGCCCCCGCGCCGCCGCGACCCGCCGGCTGCCCGCCCGGAGCTGTGCGCAGGGGCCTCGGGCGCGGGCGGAGCTCGGAGCCCCGGGCTGGGCGCGCTGACGCGCGGGCGGGGGCCGGGGGCGGCCTCAAGGCAGCTCCCGGGCGCCGCCGCCGCCGCCGCCACCGCTCGCGAGGGCGGGAGCCACCCGGCCCCTCGGCCCGCCTCGCCCCACCCCGCGCGCGGCGCACGGGCCTCCGCGCAGGGGCGGCGCCGGCCCGCGCCCACCACCGCCCCCCGACGGCCAGGCTGGGCTCCCCTAGAAAGCTACAGAGCCGGTCCTTGCCCTCCACCGTGCTGCAAGCACACAGTGGGGCGCCCCCTCCTCTTGTTTTTGGACCCCAGCCCTGCTCTCCACTATGGCAGAGCACACAGCCTGAGGGCTACCGTTGGGCTCCGGTACCTGTTCTCCCACCTGGCTGCCAGGGTCCCCACTGCCTCTCCACCGTCTCATGAGACAGGAATAGAAAAGGCTACCATGCTCCAATACCCCGAGCCCCTGGAGTGGGGTTCCACATCCCTGACCACTGCCCGTCTTTAGTATCCCTACTTAGTAAAATGTGGCTTCTTTTTCACTTTTTCTGCCTTAATTTGACTCCCAGTACAGAGTAGGAGTTGAGTCCCCCCGCCAGGACTTGTGGAAGTCCTCTTGAAAGAATGACCCCCACGAACTCAATTACACAGTGACTGCAGACTCCTGTGGTCCTCAGGCAGGCAGCCTCTCCTGTTCTCTGCCCTTTGCTCTTCACATCTTAGAAGTGCCCTGTGGACCTCAATGTTTGGTATCACAGATCTCCCCAGAACCCTTTCAGTCTGACAGGGATGGATGGCACAGAAGTTGGAGCAAGGAGCAGGAATCGTCCTCTGTGTAGGCAAGGTTGGCCTATATTCAGTTAACCCATGCCACTTCCAGGGACCAGATGCAGGAAGCATGAGAGACCTAGCTAGATCCTCCATGGGCAGGACAGGCATCTGGTGCCTGTGACTTCAACCTTTGTTCTTTCTAGTTTCTAGGTCTAACCACTGATCTTCAAAGGACTGCTTCTAGAAGGTTCCTATTTTCTTCTCCTTCCATCCAAAGAACCCATAAGCCATTTTCTCCCTAAATCATTTTCTAAGGAGTCCAAAACACTACACTGCATCAAGAGCCATTCTGCATTCTCTGTCAACCCCAGGACTGTATTGCCTCAGACCCTTGCATGCTCTCTGACTGCAGCCTGCCTATCTGAGCTGCAAACCAGCATGGACAGGTAAGCTGAATAACTGTGTCACTCTCAAATGATGGACCTAGGCCGTGCACAGAGACTCAGACCCAGGGATTTCCGGGGATTTTATTTTTTGACCACAGCCCGTGTCTTTTGGATCCAGAGAGTGAAGACACGGCTGTGTTAACCTCGACAGAGGGCAAGGATGGAGTTAATGGGAGAGTTGACTTGAAATCCAGGACATACCAGCCTTCCTCAACCAGTTCTGGAGATAATCGCGGGTGGATGCCTAACCGTGGAACCAAACCTGTGGAGCCTCCCTGCCCTCCTTGACCTCTGCCAAACAGAAGCTCACCCTTTACCACACATTCCAATGGAGCCTCAACCTCTCCAGCAGGTTCAAAGCCTCTGATTGACTGGCCTTTTCTTCTGAACCAGCAACCATAAATACTCTATTTTCAGGTTTTATAGGTGTTTGGACATCCTGAGAGCAAGCTTTAGCAACAAATATCGCTAATGAATAGAACTTGTAAGTAGCCAGGGCTTATCTGCTTGCAGGAAACATGACTAAGTGGGCTGTGCAGATTCTGTGTGGGGAAGCTGGGAACTGTCCCAGTGCAGGACTGTCTAGGTTAGGCAGAACTGTGCATTTCCAGTCTTTCCCTGCTAGGGAGGTTCCATTACTCACCTCCTCTCCAGCTTCCATTTCCTCCGTGCTAGCACCAAGAAGCATCCTCCTGCACCCACACGAGAAGGAAGAAGAGATAATCTGTGATCTAAGTAGAAAGGGCAGGGAATTATAAGACTTATGAAGGAACAGCAATGCTTAAATACTTTCTTTTCTCTATCAGAAAAGAAAATGTATTTTAATATCCATTGTCCAAGACATAGGTGGTAAGGAACTGCAGCTCAAGAGATTTTGTTAAAATAATCTTAAAATGTTTTGTAAAAGTAAAATAAATGCAAAATCTAACAGGAAGGACCCTGCATGTACCTCTAGGAGATTATTTTTTTGTTTTGCATTTTTTTATTTAATTAAACAAATATTTATTTTGTGCCTACCATGCATGCACCAAATGCTAATGGGGGGGGAGGGAGTGAAGACAGCCTGGGAGCATGGGAGGAGTTTCCCATGTCCTTAGAAAGACAGAGCTCCGGGAAGCAACGAGGGACAAAATCCAATGTCCCTCTTCGCCTTGCTTTCCCTTCTCTTTCGGCCTCAATGGATTCACCACTCGCCAAGGTCGTAGGAAGGAAACACCATGACAGTCAAGGCTGTGTCCGCCTCCTCTGAGATTTCATCAGTACTTCTTGTTCTGTTTTGTTTGGGGGGGGGGGCAGGGTGTTCCTTTTTATGGAAGCCTCTGTCAATGTCTCATGTTCAACACTAAACAGGTGAACTGTTTAAAATGATTGTTATTCTATCAGTGTCTTGGGGTCCATGGGACCAAGAATCTTTTACAGAGTTCATAACGGTTTTTATTTTGGGGAGGGAGACAAAAGAAGAGGGAAGATGACCCCTAAGCAGCATAAGACAAAATGAAAAATAACCTTTAGTACAGAGCCAAGACATGAGATATATAGGCTTGTGACAGTAAAGGGACCCTAAGGAGTCCTCTGGCTCATCTCTGCGCCTCCAGGTATCAGCACTGCTGCAAAGCAGCAAAGCATAAGGAGCAAGGGGGCTTGCCCATAAACGTGCCCCGCATCAATTTGCGACAAAATGCACAAAGAAATCAACTATGGAGGGTCTAACTAGGCCTGCGGGAGGAAAAGAAAGAACATTTGAAAACGTCACCTTTTCTGCAACGCTAGAGGGCAGCCTTCTATCTTGCTAGGGAGAAGCAGCAGGCAGGCTCTCTGGGGAGGGACTCATACTTGGTGCAAGGTTCTGTTACCTTCACCTTGAATTCTTAATAATTTTCAAAAAGGCACCTTTGCACTTCCACTTTGATGATGGTTCCACAAATTAGAAAGCCAGTTCACCTAGCAAGTTGTATCCAACAGCTTTCCTATCTTTCCCTGTAAAGTGGAGGCTCTGAATTCTCTGGCTGAAGGCAAGTCTTCTCTGTGCAAGACTCTGCCCATGCCTCCTGATCAGACTTCATACCACATGCCCTATCCCGAATTGACTGAAAACGAAGTTAGCACACTGCAGGGCAGGTTTATGCACATGTGAGTTTTACTTTAAATGAACTCATCTCTTCGTTCCTATTTCAGCTTCAGTTAGATTAGCTCAGTCAATAAGGGTGTTGTCATACTCCTCCCAATGTCCACAGTGTCCACAATGATTAAATAAAGGCAGGCCAGGAAGCACACCAAGGGCAGAGGTGGACATGTGCCAGCCACGGCAGGGCTACAGGTGAGCCGAGCGTAGTGCTTGCCTGTGTGTTCATGTCTCTCTCTGGCAAATATATTACTAAAATGTGTGTGTGTGTGTGTGTGTGTGTGTGTGTGTGTGTGTGTGTGTGTATGTGTAATGAATGGCCTGCCAACAGATTCATTATCACCGCCGAATATGTTTTGTGTACTCAGCTAACATTTACATTTTTATTGAATCAGACATGTTTCTTTGCCGTGGCAAAAATCTCTGAGACACCTTAAGGGAAGGATTGATTTGGGGACATGAATTTGGAGATTCCAGTTCATGATCACATAGTGCTCTGCATGGTCCAATAGAAAGCGGAAGAGAAGGAAGTGGCTCACAGTGACAGACAAGTGGACAGACCGGGTAGGAGGAGATGGAGATAAAGAGATCAAGGAATGAACTCACTGGTGAAGTTTGAACTCTTTAATGGTTAATATTGATTGTCAATTAGACAGGGTCCAGAGTCACCTAAGAGACAAACCTCTAGTCATAAGTATAAGACAGTTTCTAGACTGAGTTAATTGAAGTGTACAGTATCATTACAAGGGCCATGGTCCTGGGAAGCAAACAAAGGAAAAACCATCACTCACTTCTCTACTTGTGACTGAATGCAATGTGACCAGCCCCCTCTAGCTCCTGCCACCATGGCTTCCCTCCCACCATAGACTCTGTCTTTGAGCTGTGAGCCACAATAAACCCTCTTCCCTTAAGTTGCTTTTGCTGGTTATTTTGTTGCAGCAAGGAAGAAAGTAGCTAATATAGACACACATGATCCCATTAGTATTGCCTGCTGAGAACCAAGGCCCTAGCCTTGACAAGGGTGTGTGGGGAGTGTGACCCTCCAAATTATAGCACTGAATACTTTTAAAGTTGTTGGGGAATATTCTAGAAACATCTTAAGATTTGAATATAATATACTGAGAGATCATAGCACTGTGATAAACGGTGCTATGGCATTGTTCAAGGGTATTTCTGTCCAATCCCATCTCCCTTGTTCCATTCAGATGACATTGGTGATGGTTTTAAACTGCTGAACACTGATTGATTTGTGACTTTATTTCTGAATTTGTAAACAAATCAAACTTACCACTAGTATTATTCTGCACTGTCTGATAATAACTGTTAGTGTTCAGATAATAACTTTCTTAAAGTCGATTGATTATACATCCTTAGAAAAATCATGTAAAATCTCTGAGCTTTAGTTTATTTATATTTGAAGTGATAAATTAGGTTTTTTTGTGATACGGTGTTTTCAAACAAGTTTATTCTACTCTGCTAAGTAATGGAATGACTTTTAACCCACCTTTTTGGATCAAGGAGAAAACTCCTCTATACCCAACTTAAAACATTAAAGGTAATATAAATTGGACTGTTTATTTAAAAGTGTGCTGGGGTTTTCTGTTTGTTAAGTACTATTTACTTCAGACTATATCTTCCTTTAAGAAGCAGAACACGTTATTAGTAGTATGCCAGGTCAACTTTCTACAACTTATTTTTGTTTCAACGCAATCTGCCTTCCTCCAATCAGATGGCAAGTTCAGTGAGCGTAGAAAAGTTTAATTCCTTCTGTCCAATGTTACGTCCCTGTTGGAGATTGGTTTTAATGCTTTGAATTAATCTGCCCCCCACAAATCGGGAGTTTGTTTGCCCAAACACTGAAGGTCTTGTTCCCAATTGATTTTTGATTGATCAATAAAGAGCCAACAGACAACGGCTGGGCAAGTAGAGCAACAACCAATGGCTGGGCAGGTAGACTGAGGCAGGACCTGTGGATTTGTGCAGGCTAGGAACTGAGAGGAAGGAGAAAAATCACCATGATTCCACAGGAGATTGATCAGATTTAGAGCTGCAGAAGGAAAATCATCTGAAATGTAGGTGAGAAGGAATGCGGCCCCCGGAGGGCTGCCCAGACACATCTTGGGCAGCAGAGACCAGGGAGCCACCCAGAAGGAGCCAGGGTAACAAAGATAAAATACAGAATTAGGGGGTGTTAAGCTTTACAGGATTACAGTAAGGAAATTTGTGCTACCTGCGGGGAGGATTAGAACTGCCCAGGCTTTGAGCTAGTCAAGGCATTTAAAATAAACTGGTGTGTGTGTGTGTGTGTGTGTGTGTGTGTGTGTGTGTGTGTTTCATTTGCAAATCCAGAGAGCTCTGATGAGTAGGGCTAGAGGCATAAAGCGATATTAGCTAAATGTATTGCTACATGACCATAATTTTCAAAATACATAATGAATGCACGGATGGATGGATGGGTGGATGGATGGATGGATGGATGGATGATGGATGGATGGATGATGGATGGATGGATGATGGATGGATGGATGGATGGATGGATGGATGGAGAGATGAGTAAATGAAGAAAGAATATTAGTCTGCTTCTTTTAAAAAGATAACACAATGCATGAATAATGACAGGCCTCTAATCAGAATGTAATCTGCCAGGTTTCCAGACCCTAATGGAGCTGTGTTAATATGTGTCCATTTGCTCCTAAATGAGATGATGTCCTTCCTTCACTGTGTCTTTAAAGACCTTACCATGCTTTGGACTATAAAACGGGGAGATTGCCATTAAAGATGGAATGACTCTTGCTATGAATTCCACTTGACCCATCTAGCAAAGAGTAACAGCACCTCTGAAGTTAGAGCCTGAAGATTTTTTTTTTCCAGCACAGTAAATGTGTTCACAAGAAGAGATCACGTAAAGAAAGTATCATTTGGGTGAGTTTTACCCAGAGAAAATGACATTTGGAGCTGTGAGTTCCCAGTAACTCATCATGAAAAAAACAATTCCAAGAGATATCTGTAGAGCAGCACAGGGTTTGTGACGTGTGCAGTGAAGGCTGCATCTCCACAGACTTAAGGGACGTGGACTTGACAGAAAAGAGGCAGGGGGAGAAACAAGCCAAACTTATAAACACCTTCCTTTGTTGCCAAAGGAACTGGCAAGCTCCTACACCAGAGTCATTGTCACTGCCCCACCCCCACTCCCAAGGTCAGATGAGGAATACCACTCAGCTAGCTAGGGTTGCTAGATTTTGCATTTGTTTTTGTTGGCATTTTAAACACAACCAATTTGTTTCTAAGCTTAATTTCCAACGTTATGACCCATGCCTACAAATTGATTTTGTATGTTACAAAGTGATACAGATTTCACATTATAATCTCAGAAAATTTTTCTATTAAGTGGGAGATTTAAAAACAAAATATATACCAGTACATTTCAGGCTGTGTGTTTTATTTTTACCTGCACACTGAGTATAAAAATCTCAAGATATCTTTGCATATCCTCAGACCTAAATAATCAGGCGCTTTCCTTCCAAATGGAACCTGGCCACACTCTGGATTCTCTCACAGATGGACGGATGTGAAATTGAATGTTGACATCTGCCAAACCTTCTGTCGAGCCCGAGCCACTTGTAGCATTGCTGAGCTGACTCCGATTTCTTCCTCGTACTGTGGCACCTGCAAACATCCCCCAAACCCATGAAGCTTTGCCAACATCACCCAGACTCTTCTCAAGCGTCAGGCTTTTCCTTCTCCCATCTCCTGTTCCTGCTGCAACTGCCTTGCTCCAAGTCTGATACCTTATAGTCCAGACTCAGGGCCCGGGTACACTGAACTGCAGGGCAGGCCCTAGACCCTGCATCATCCCGATTCCTGCCCTACCTGTAGGCCCTCCTGACCTCTGCCTGTGCCCTGATTTCACATACTTTTGCCATCTGCTTCCCTTGCTGGAGTGGAGTCCCTTGCTAGGGTGTTGGGGCGGGCGTGTTCCTTGACTCAGATCTTCTGTTCATTCTCAACAGCAGTAGCTGATTGTTAAGTGCCTGGCTTTATTCTGAAACGGCGAAATAACAATTGTCAAACAGTGTTTTAGGATCCTGGAGCCTCAAGGAACATATTTTATGAGAATGTGTTTTTAGAAACACATTGTCATGGATAACTAGTATGTAGGCCTACAGTGTCATCCACTGTAATATTATCATGGTCATTTATACCAATAGGGGCTGAGATGTCTAAACACTGGGTTTCTACCAGCAGGATATTTGAATACACAGATTTAAGTGATTTGTATAAAAAGTGTATTTAAGTGATTTGTATAAAACTAGTTAATGAAAAAAAAAAAAAAACCCATCTCAGTTTCCTAAAACGATACAATCTGGCCTCTTCTGAATGTGAGGTACAGTTCACTCAGCTCTCTTGTGCTTGATAGAGATGGTGCCCTAGTACAATGGTCAGAAGGTTGCTGGGTTCCGGTGGCCAACTGCCTGAGGCTAAATAAGCTGCAATTGGTCAGATTCTGTTAGGTGCCAGCTCTATCTAGACAGGCACTGTTTGCGCTGTTACCGGGGAACACTGAAGACACTCACATGCTCAGCAGGATAGAAATAAAGCGGCCGTCCAAGCCTAGACACCTGTTACTGCATCACTAATGTATAACACATGGGCCAAGGCTTGTCTCCCTGCTGAGGCCTTCACTTCTAAATGAATTCTTCCCAGGAGCCAACAAGTGGAGAGAGGGCTTATCTGGAAAAAATTAATAGATAAAGTAAAAATAAATAGAAAAGGAAGGAAAATGTGTAAAGAACTTATCAATGTACCTGAAACAAAACACAGCTCACCATTAGGCTGTGGCTTGTACACTATTGGTTGGACTTGCCCTCTGCTAAGTTGTATCAGTGTGCTAATGCCTGTCCCTAGGGCACTGTTCACAGACTGCATCCTGTATTGTTGCTTTTCCTACATTGAGGAGTTCTGCAGTTACATTTAATTTGTAACTTTGTAGACATGTACTATAATTATGTTTATTTCAGATAAAAGTTTTTACAAAATTTTACCACATTGGCAATGTAATAACTATCAGTATTTTTTTTTTTTTTTTGTAGCTCCTAAGAATAGAATTATAGGGCAATTTAAGGATAAATGGTTATGGAGTGGGATGTTAGAAATCACCAGTGTTTAACAAGAGAGAATTAGTCTAAGGATTCACATACTACCCTACCCACCAGAGTCCTCTGTGTTAGAATACCCAGGATGTTTTTCCTTCCTAGATGTAACATAGTCCTCATTCAAACCATTGGAGTCTTCCAGGCAGTGTGTGAATGAAGTACAACGAGATGAGCTATCAAATGGAATTTGTAAAGTGATTTCTCTATTTAGTCAAGAACCAAGACTCCAACAGGAAGATAACCCCAAGGATATGCACAAAGGCTGAGCTCTATGCAGAGAGTTTCATTCCAGAAGACCACAACCTGAGGCTGGGAGCCATGCCCCACACTGCTTGCCCCGCCCTGCCTGTCACCCAGCTCCTGATAAATGATTAATCCCTGAGATATCTGATCTGTCCATTAACTGCTTAAAGAATGCATATTGAAATTGTTTTTCTTTCTTCTGGTCATTGGCCCAGGATCATAAACTCTTCATAAAGACCTTTGGGAAGGGGGTCTCATACCAGACTATATGATAGACACAGTATTAGTTTGCTTGTTATTATTGCTTTATCTGCATAACAATACACAGGTAATCTTCTAATTCTCTAAGTCACCCTTTCCTTCTGGCCATCTGGAAATGTCTGTTTTTCACTAACTGGTTGATTGAGACCCTGTTCAATTCCCAGGAAGGGTTAGCAGATTAATGACAGTTCCATGATTGTTCCCAAATTATAATGATTCTTCCAACCATTTTGGAAACACATGGGATATAAATTTTAATTAAATAATAGTTAGTGGGAGACAGAGATCAAAGATAATTAAAATAAGCTAATTTTAAAGTGATTAATGAGCACCTATAAAATCTAGACTCGATGATTTTAGCATGCTTATTTACTTGGAGAAATGGATATGATAAATTATTTCAAGGAGTGACATCATGGGGTAAATGCTTCAGACCAGGAGCCAAGGCCCTCAAAGGCCCCCTCTGGTGACTTTTAGAAAAGCCCTTGAGAAGTGGGCTTCTCAATCTCATAGTGGCGGCGCATGGGTTACTCAGATACGCAGACGTGCTGACTTCTTTGGGTCCCTATAAGTGTTTTGAGCTTTTGGTCAAGCCCTCTTGGATGGGGAGGTGAACAGGGTCTTTCAAGTGAAACATGTCAGCCTGGTTCTGATCCAAGTGGCACCCTTTGTAACTACCCAGGCTGTCACTCACAGGCAGGAGTCCCATGATGCCCCACAGTCAGAATTCTGGACCTATCCTGATCATTCTATGATGTTGGAGGGGTGACTTGTGGCACAGCTAGTCAGTGTTCAGTGACTGTCCTAGCATGACTTCTGGAGTTCCCCAAAGGCCTCTGCCTGGGCCACTGGGACTTCGTTAGACCCAAGCAAAGTAGCCAACTCCCATCGCAGGTATCTTAGTAGACTCCTGGAATTCAGGGGCCTGAAAGGAATTTGGGTTACTATTGATGATAAATAATTGTTGGTAAGACTAGTACATACCAGCTAAGCCTTCTCTCCCTTTGCTTAGAATCTCACATACTCTGTGACCCTGGCATCAAAAGTTATACTGATGGTGATATCCCATCATCCTGTGGTTGGATGCTTTGACTACCATACTGATCTTCAATATCTACTTCCTACCAAGGGGTCAGGGAATCAGAGCATACATCCCTCCTCACAAGAGATACACCCCTTTTGTTTTGCTTCTTGCTGTTCATCTTGGGTAATGGCACCATGAGGTCCTCTATTCTCAGCATCGTCTCTCCCCATCTGGACTGGTATTCTCTGAACTTGCAGCTTCTAACCCATTTAGCCACTGCTGATGAATGCTCATATAACCACTGGGCAGGATTCTGAAGGAGAAGAGACTGACAGTAAAGGGGCATTGCTTCTGGAACATTCTTGTATCACATTGTGGAAGCTATCACCTTCACACAGCAGAATTCCCTTCTGTGAACAGGGAGAACACCAACCTGCCAGTTACAATGAACAGTGAGGTCATCACAATGGTGAAGCCCACCTACTGGGATTCATTCCTGCCCAGAACCTGTGTCAAACAGATGCCTAAACTAAACAGTTCACACTGGCAGAGTCAGCAAGTCAGGCTGTAGTACCCGTCCCAGGGGCTGTGAAGAAATGCTGGCAGAGCAGCCTCGCTTTCTTGACAATGCCTTTCTGCTACAAGGTTACTTTACTAAAACATATCCAGGTCACTGCTAAGGGTAAAATGTAATTGACATTCTCTTTGTTCTTAGCAAACTTAGCTGCCACCCCTCCTGGGACTGAAAAGGCATATGCTTCAGGAAGAGAAAAAGAAAAACAACCTTCATGGTGAAATTAAAGAATGTGTCTAAAATGTTTCCAAGGCTGTGCTACCATCTAGTGCACCCTAAGAATGGCTGCTAAGCACAGAGCTAGCGGGCGAACAAAGCCAACTGGAGATACTTTGCAGGTAAAATATTAAAAACATCAAGTTGAAATTGGAGAGAGATACATTTTGACTCAACATATTGGGAGTCAGTAAAAATGCAGTAGATTATCTAGTGATCTTGTAATGATTAAGATCTCCAGTGAATAGTTACAGACTGGACAAGGGGAGTTTTGATTCTAGTATTTCAAAACACTTGAATGGAATCTCCTAAGTGTGGCTACAAAAAAACAGAGGAATGATAAAGGAGCCATGTTTTCAATGACAATTATGTCTCTGTTTAAAAATTCCGAATGTGAGGACAGTCATTTAATGACCATCATCTTTCAGAATTCAAAGCTGTCGACTGGAAACATACATTGGCTTATGACTATTGATTCTTGGTAAATGTCACAGGCTTAGCTCACATCCCAACAGCCAACCTTGGTGTGTTTCCATGAAATCTGTCCATTTCTCAGATCTAATGTGTATAACTTTGCAAAACTAAGTCTAGACTAAATGTTCTCTAATCCCACAGAATATTTTCAAAGACCATAAAGCATCTGTCTCAAGCTTACAGTTTAGATCACAGAGTCAATGAGACTACAGGAAATTATTAACTATCAGTGCTTACACAGTTTATACTATCGTGACACTGTTATTTGCTTTGGTGTAAAAGGTGAAGCAAAATAATTCTATTCAGTTAGAAACAATTCAGTGATGTTTTGAGATATTTAATAATTAAGCATGCGCTGGTAAGATGACTCTGTATAAAGCAGCTTGCCACCAAGCCTGGCATACCTGAGTTCAATACCTAGAGCAATGCACACGGTGCAAGGGGAGAACTGACTCCTGTAAGTTGCCCCATGACCTCCACCATATGCTATCCTCTCTCTCTCCCCCCCTCCTTTATCTCTCTTTAACACACACACATACACACACACGAGAGAGAGAGAGAGAGAGAGAGAGAGAGAGAGAGAGAGAGAGAGAGATGCATTTTTTTAAAATGTAAAAGTAATGAAGCTCACTTGTTCTCAGGAACTGGTCTTTCTGTGCTGGCAAACTTCCCTAACCATATAAGCACTGCTTTCAGAAATCCATGATTTTATTTTCAAAGCATAAAATTGATTTAGGTCAATACCATTATTATCAATACCAATTATTATCAACAGATAATAATTATTATTACTAGAAAACCAAATTACAAAGATGAACTAAATAAATCCTTATAATCAAAATTGTTATGGATATAATGATTTAGAAATACATTCTTACTTTAAATTTAAATCTGTGATTTACCATCTGCTTAGTGTATATTATTGCATGTTCTGGTAAAATTATACTCATTTACATAATTACAGATTTTGTATATATTTTAATTTGTAACATCATTTATAAATATACTTGTAATCCTTTGCAATGAAATCTTGCTATAGTGACTAGGCTGGTCTACAGTTCCTGAATTCAAGAAATTCCCATACCCTAAGCACCCTTTATGTGGGATAATATGTACATGCTTCCCCATATATGAGACTATAGGTAATGCTTCCATGCCAGTTATGAATTAAATTTAAAATAAATAATAGTGTATGAGTAATGCTTTCTTCTTTTTCTTATTCTGGTGTGTATAGATATGTAAATGTGTGTATATGTTTATATATATATATATATATATATATATATATATATATATGCATGTGCACATCAATGTGTGTCTTACTGTACTACAGATGTAGGCATACATGCATGTAAATGCATGTGTGAACATGTGTATGAACTGGCACTGGTTTCTGTGAGCATCCGTGGAGGTCAGAGGACAACCTAGGCTGTCTTTCTTGAGGAAATGAGCCTTCTTAGCTGAAACAGGGTCTCTTCACTGGCCAAGTTGGCTAGTCTGGCTGACTAAGGAGCATCATAGCTATGGTCCTCTCTGCTTCCTTAGCAATGGAATACAAACATGTGACACCATGCCCAGGCAGTTTTGTTGTTGTTGTAGTAGTTGTTGTTGTGTATGTGGGGAGGTGAAGCCAACCTCAAGGCCTTCTGCTAAAGGCAACTATATCACCAAGTGGGTCATCTCTCCATCTCTGAAAAAGTTCTATTGTCTGTGAAAGAAGTGTGACAATGGAAAACCTGCTCAGATAAAGTTGAAAAACTTGAGAGCTAGGGGTGAATGTAACAATATCAACTCAGAAAGCATGAACTTGCTTGGGCAATTAATTCTGCATGGACAGGACATGCACTGAGCTAAGCCAATTATGCCTAGATCTCAACATGTAAGCCTCTACAGCACGGTCGTCATCAGGGTGGGGCTCCAGTGGGAAGCTGTGTGAGCATCCACAGTGTGGTGAGGGCTCCAGTGGGAAGCTGTGTACCATTAGTTTGAGGTGTCAGGAAGTAAATGTGAAGCTGCCACAGAAGAGAGGAGAGAACCACCTTATTGAAAGTCTTCACCTCTTGTTGAAAGTGCCACTGAGTGTTATACTTGCGGCCAGCAGAGACAGGAGCAAGGGAGACCAGAAGAGGGATAGTCACTCAAGTCATTTAACTTTGGCCCAAAGGATCATTCTCTCGTTTTGACCCATTGGTTTTCCTTCCCATCTTATTGTCATTTGCTCAGTAAGAGCACGTTCTGAAGCACACAAACCTGTGTGTGAAGCTTGGCTGTTTCCAGAGCTTTCCCCAGGAAAGCAAGCTAAAGGCAAAGTGGAAGACTATACTACACATAGACCTGGGCAGCTGCTGACTCCGAAGGCCCCAGCAAACCACTACCATTGTCAGTGACACTGGGTGTCTTCTTACAAGACAAGATGTATGAATACCCTGCTTATTTACTTATTCCATTCTAAAAATAAATTCATCCAGTTAATATACATGTGTTTGATAACATGTACCTGAATCATACATGGAATACATCTCTTACTTCTGTCATCATAGGATGCAGTTAGCTTGATAGAAGTGTGATAGTTAAAGGACCAAGCAATTGTCTTCCAGTTAATAGCCATATGTGACAGCACTTTCTGAATCATCTGCTTCGTCATTCTCTTCTCATCATAATTTTCTTACTTGACTTTGAATGATTTAGATATCCTAAGTTCATATGCTCCTTGGACCTTAAAGTTATCATAATGATTCTTTCTGGGGGGAAATAGAGCTTTACACATGTCTAAGGAAAGACTTAGAGAACCTAGACCTTCTAAATAAAGCCACACACATCACATATATATTAGGAAAACACTGTGACTCCCTGCATGCAAACTGTCATTAATTGTGTAGACACTTACATTTGTCTTTTGTGCACCAAACTCACAACTTTTCACTGTTCCTTCTATGGCACACCCAATCCATATCTGAGGAAGTCTTCTGGAATTATTAAGACGTAAATCTTTGATGGCATGAACAATTGAAATGTGTCAAAGCTCAGCTTTCCTGACTCACTCTTGGCTTTAAACTATGGAGCCCATGGTTATGATTTTATTTGTAGCCCATCATCTAATCTTCATGCCTTACAGAGGTTGAACTTTGACATAATTTAACTTAATTATTTATTGATGAAAAGCAGTTCTGCTCTTCTCTGTTCTCCACCATGGTGTAAGATGTAAGATCAAGGTGAAAAGGAGAACCCCATGGGGGAACTTCATATCCTCCAGCTCTTCCTCAGTATCTGTGTGGGGGAGAGCGGAGACAGACTGACCCAGGCAGCCAAGGTGTTGGAGCAACTCACAGGCCAGACCCCTGTGTTTTCCAAAGTTAGATACACTGTCAGGTCCTTTGGCATCTGGAGAAATGAGAAGATTGCTGTTCACTGCACAGTCTGTGGAGCCAAGGCCGAGGAGATTCTGGAGAAAGACCTGAAGGTGCGGGAGTACGAATTACAGAAAAATAACTTCTCTGATACTGGAAACTTTGGTTTTGGAATTCAGGAACACATTGACCTGGGCATCAAATACGACCCAAGCATTGGTATCTACGGCCTGGACTTCTATGTGGTGCTGGGTAGGCCAGGTTTCAGCATTGCAGACAAGAAACGCAGAACAGGCTGCATTGGGGCCAAACACAGAATCAGCAAAGAGGAGGCCATGTGCTGGTTCCAGCAGAAGTATGATGGGATCATCCTTCCTGGAAAATAAATTTTACCTAAAAAAAAACCAATAAAATTTTCTCAGAAATGCAAAAAAAAAAAAGAAAGAAAGAAAGAGAGAGAGAGAGAAAGAGAGAGGAAAGAAAGAAAGAAAGAAAGAAAGAAAGAAAGAAAGAAAGAAAGAAAGAAAGAAAGAAAAAGCAGCTCTGGAATGATAAAGAACAATATGATTCATCTTATGTTTCTTAGTCACTGTCAACCCGGGGAAAAGAGAGAGAACCTACGGGAGCCTGGGAGTTGCTACACTCAGCTCACCACTCCTTCTTGTCCATGAACTATCACCACCAAGGGGCCTATAACTAAATTTACTGTATTTCATTTGTACAGTGCCCCATCTAAACGGGTCTAACTGCCATGCTCTTGTCTAAATATGGCTGGGTTAGTATTTCTGTGTCTGAAGTGTGTGTGACCATTGGTTTCCATGAAGAATTTTATAGAATCAGTGAACATTGTAGAGAGAAGGAACCTTGAGAACATATGATGTTGACATCCCGAGAACGTAAGGGAAGAGGACAGATGGAGATGAGGCAGTGTCACCAAAAAAAAAAAAAAAAAAAAAGTTGAATGCAAAACCACACACTCATTTCTTCTCCATCCTCTC
Source organism: Arvicanthis niloticus (assembly GCF_011762505.2). Classification (NCBI taxonomy): domain Eukaryota; kingdom Metazoa; phylum Chordata; class Mammalia; order Rodentia; family Muridae; genus Arvicanthis; species Arvicanthis niloticus. The sequence continues at coordinate 5,810,793 of NC_047676.1, read as the reverse complement.
TCTGGTTTCTCTGGCCCATGATTCTCTTGTCACCTGTCTGTCTCAAAGCCCCAAATCTGGAAAAGCCCTATATACTTTTGAAGCATTTTCTGGATACCCTGATCAAGAAACCTGCAGAAATGTCTAGCCTTGGGAGTTATGAGTCAGCCCAGTCTTGGAATTATTTTTAACTTTAATTAAAATGGTTCCCTGACAAATTCATGTGTGTGTGTGTGGCACATTCTGAGTACTCTCACTCCCACCTTATCTTATCTTCCTCTGTCACCTCTACTACCCCTCCTTCCTACAAGCTCCGTTCTCCCATTCAAACCCCTTTATTTTGTGACTCATTGAGTTACATCAGAATGACTGACTAACGGTTTGAAGCTGTCCATTGGAGCCTGATTGGGTCCACAGCTGTAGATAATAATTGCCCCTCCTTCAGAAGCCACCAGTAGTCAATAGTGGAGAAGCATCAAGTCCAGTAAAATCTTCCTCCATCCATGACTGGATGCTGGCAGGCCCATTCCAAGAAGCTACAGTTGCACCTGCAGTGAGATCCTGATTGCAATGGTGAAGCCACACCCAGTAGACATCATTACACACTTCCTCTCCCTGTCTTCTGAGGCTTATATTTCTTTCCAGTCCCTACTCTACAGAGTTGCCTGAGCATCACAAGGGGTGGTATAATGTCTTCTTAGGACTGAACACTCACCTGTGACTGGTGTGAGGGCCCTTCGGCAGCCTTAGCCTCTAAACATACTGCAGTTCATTGCAGAAAGAAACTTCACAGATGAAGGATGAGCATATCCTGTCTCTACGAGCATATGCGCGAACATTCAGAAGATAACTTTATGCTGTTAATTTTGCTAACCAGCAGTAGAAATTTTCCTGCTGGGGCCCAATACCCCCTCATCTGTGGGGTTTTGAGCACATTACCAGACATGGATTTTACCTTCTGCAGAGACCTCAAATCCAATCACAGAGTAGTTAGTTACTCCTGCAACTGAAAGACATGATATCATTGGTAACACACCTTTCACATTTTGTCACTCTTAGGGTTGGTGCTGCCTTTCAGAAACACAGTGTTCTGAATGAAGGAATGGGATAAGGAAAGGGATTGCAATATCCTCAGACAGTTGAGCAAGATAGAAAGCACATGAGAGAAATTCAAATTAAAGGTATCATGTGAAGAAGACATGGTCCAGCAAAGAGCTGTGGCTAGAAAGACCAGTACAGAAAAGTCTTGTGGGTCAGAGAGGATATAGAGGGCAGATAGCAGAAGCTTCCAGAACCTTCGGCTACAGAGAAGAGTACCATGTGGCAGCCATGACAACCTTGGATGCAGTCTTAACTGTGGCTACAGTGTCCTCACATCTCCAGACATTGGTTGAATAGATATATCCTGCCATGCTTCCTAGAGCTGCAAAGATAAAAGGCATTCCTATAAACACAGCCTCTAGCAGCAGCTCAAGGTCTGGTATCAGTGGGTTCCTCCTTGGTCTGACCTCCCTGCCTCTTCTGTCTCTTCCTGGGAGTGGATGTAGGGTGTGAGCTGGGCTTCTATGTACTGCTGAGCCCATCTGGCTGACATGACAGCCATATCCTCTGCTGGGTAAGGAAGATGCAAGCCAGCCCATATTGGTCTGGCAGTGTTATTACCATGAGTTATTAAAATCAAGTGTATAAGGTTCCCTGATTGCAGTTGGTGGCCTCCATCTCAAAGTCAGCAAGACAAAAAGCCCTTATTTCAGAGTTGAAAGAAGGAAGCCGGAGAAAGTGTGCCTGCAGTAGAAGTCAGACTCTCAGGCTGAGATTTATTCAAAAAAAAAAAAAATAGCTTTTAGTGTATTACATTCCTGAAACTATTCACTTCCTTCTAGCACTGTCTCATTGTATCCATTCAAAGCCACACAGTCCTCTTAACATATAGACATTATTTTACAGGGGCGCTATGACTTCCTGCTGGCAGGTGATGAGATGCTTCGGTACAATAAAAATAAAAATTAAAAAAAAACAAAACAAGCCATGTCCTTAGGACGGGGATGTGTCATTCTCCCGGGCGCAGAATTGGATGCGTGCACCTGTGTAGAGCAGCACACCAATCAATGTGGTGCCAGGAACTGAAGAGCTCTCTCTGGGGAACATGGGGAAATGGATTTAGAAAATTGGCTGCCGTAAGAAAAATCTTTACTTAATTTATCCTTCCATTCCATGGACCACCTGGTAGGACTTTCACTACCCTGGCGCCTCGGGAGGGTGGAAGTCCAGAGCTGTGGGAATGGATTTCTGTTAGAGAAAAAATATTCCTGACTTTTACCTATGTAGCCTAGGTATTAAGCATCAGTACAATAGTTAAATTACCCACATCATTCTTTTATATATATATATATTTTCATCATTATGTATTCTTTAGCTTCATCTAGTTTTATAAAATGAACTTTGTAATGTGACTTTCAAAAGAAGGACTTATTTAATAATTGAAATTTTAGATGAAATTGTTTTACGCTAACAATATTTTAATACCCTTCATGCATGCATTCGGCTATTAGTGCCTTCTACTCCCAATTCTATTGCTCTTCCAATAACTGTGCTTCAACGCTCGTTCTGCATAGTATGCACCGTCACATAGTAGGCTTCTTTTAAACGATGCCACAATGAAGTCATTTCCCTTCCAGGTATGTGCTGGTTCATCCAACATAGTCCATCATTCCACTTCTTGGTGGTTGGAGGGTCAGCAGTGACTGCCAACAGGACAGACATGAAGAAGCTAGTACACACCCTTCTGAGTCTATGACCTTCCTTGGCTATGGGCACTAATTTGTGTGACAATTTTCAGGAGTAAAGACCTTACCCAGAGCTTTCTAAAAATGTCCCAAAGCTAAGAATGGCTTTGGGGAAGATGTGGTCGCAAGCAGGGAGAGTCAAAGTAGGGAAATGAGGCAGGAATGCTAGGGAGGCTCTGCACAGCAAACTGGGAGGAGGTCCAGTAGGTAAGGTCAGCCCCAGAGGTGGTTGAACCCTCCACACACACTGTTGCCTACCCCTCAGGGATAAGCCTAGAAGCCATGTCCAAACCAGGTAATGTGGCATCTTACAAGCCTAAGTTCAAGGCTGACCTAAGCAAAGGCTCTGAGAGACTCAGGAACTTAGCACATGGATGGGGAGCTGCAGCCTCATCTGAGCAAGTATCTGGGGCAGGGGCATGATCTGTGCCTGAGGTCCCTATTCAGACAAAACAGAGAACCTAGGATCATAGCAGAAAAGGCTGCTGCATTCAACTTCACTGAGGAATTTATTGTTTATGTGACCAAAATGTGCTACATCACAGAAAACCAGTGTCAAATGTAAATTTTATATATATATATATATATATATATATATATATGGCCAAAATATAATTTTCTCATAAAAATACCTTTATAAGTAACAATAAAAAGACAAATGTATACAATAAAATAGGCAATGAATATAGAAATGATATTACCAAATGATAAAACATTTGATAGTTATGTATTGTATTCCAACTGTTGCATACTTAAAAGTACAATTTAATGTTATAATATGGTACTGTTTTTAATAATAGTAAAATATTTAAAACTGATTAAGTTTAACATTAACAGGGTAAGTGAAGAAGCTGTCTCAGATGTCTAGCAGAAGATCGTTAATTGAAATAAGCTTTTTGGAGGAACAATTTCATAATTGTTCAAATTTTAAATTTCAGCACAATAATTTTCATAGCCTTTCTGACAGCTGCCCATCAGTACATACAAATGTGTGTGGAAAAGGTTATTCATCACAGTGTCTTGTAGTAACAGAAAACTAAAGTCTGTCGAAGGAAACAATGAATCATGAACCATGGTTATACATAATAAAATTTTATATGGTCTTGATAAAGAATAGCACAAATGCATGTGCATAGGAAATCTCTAAAGGTCTCATAAAAGCCAGCTGGAGAGATTTCTGCACTGTATGGTCTCATCTGGGTAGGAGTAACCAAGGGTCAAAATACCTTTGATTCTAGTTAGGTCTTAAATGTGAGCAAATTTGGGTTTGGTGATTTGATATTTGTTGACCTAAATCTAAGAAAATCACAAAGCAATCTAAATGAAATTAGATCACAGGAGAGAAACAAGCTTGAAGCCATCAGAAGGTTTTGTGTGCATATCTGAAAGCCCCTGAGATTTTATTTAAGGCAAGGGAAACACAGACTGCCTTAGGATTTCTATTGCTCTGAAGAGATACCATGACTAGGGCAACTCTTACAAAGAAAAACATTGAATTGAGGTTGGCTTACAGTTCAGAGGGTTAGTCCATTATAATTGTGGAAGCATGGTGGCATGCAGGTAGACGTAGTGCTGGAGAAGAAACCGAGAGTAGGCAAGCAGCAGGAAGTAAACTGAGACATACTGAGAACTCAAAGCCCACCCCTAGTGACACACTTCCTCTAACAAAGCCAACCTACTCCAACAAGGCCACACCTCCTAACAGTGCTACTCCCTATGGACCTATGGGGGCCATTTTTCTTCAAACTATCACACAGACTAATGATGTCTTGTGATGTCACCAAGACTTATTGATAAAGATTGATAACTGACAATGCAAACAAGAGGAATTTCATGAGAGAGACAGAGACAAAGAGTAAACTGGGGCTGACATGCTTGAAGCCATCTCTGAAGGACAGGCAGAGAACTATTAAGTCCAATTTGCTCTGTAGACTACACGTAGGAATAAAAGGACATTGGAGGTTTGGGGAGACGGACTCACACTGCCCACTGGTGGAGCCTCTCAGAGCACTTGAGGGCCTAAACATGAGCTGGCATCACTTCTCTTTGATAACCAAATCAAAGAGTAGGTGAACATACAATGACATGTGTAGGTGCACTTTTTGTGTTTACTTTATGAGTTTCTTATATTTACCACCTTCCCAATTCTTATTGCACCCTAATCCCTCCCATCCCCCCAACACTAGGTAGGAGAGAAAGAAGGTTAGAGGGAAAAGGGAGAGCATAGACCTTCTTAGAGTACTTATTGATGATTAGGGGCACTGAGTTTCTTGGGACAAGTTGGATCTTTGTCATCAGGATATCTACTTTCTTCTCTCTTTGCTCATGACCACTGAAGAAACAAAAGCAACAGGGACCAGCAGCAGCCTCCTTGGAGTGGGTACCTCACCACATTCCAGGCTCTGGCTTTTATACCCTCTGAAATTCCCAGAATTCCAAGCATAACCTATCTGCAGCTAGGCAAAAATATCACACCCGTCCTAGTGCATGAGACAAATCATAGTCACCTGATGTGAAACAGTCTCTTATCCCACACCTGGGATTAAAACAAAAATATATTCACACAACATAACTGAGTTACTTTTAAAACCAACATTCTCACTACAAACATGAAACAAAATAAAATAATGAAAGAAACCACAAAATAAAATATTACTTTTTATTTAAATGTAGGTACTATTAAAGCCATAACATTTCAGAGGAACTAGATTAGGGAAATATATTTAATACACATGATATGCAAACATTAGCAGGTGGTGGGTGAGAGGCAAAGGGAGAGGACACACAATCACAGGAAGCTCAATTGACACTGAACGTGGAGAAGTTAGGATCCCATGAGAATCACACGTTTAATAAAAATGTAATAGTATGGAAATCATTTCATATTTTCAATAAATATGCACAGTATCTACTACCCACTATACTAAAGTGTTAAAGCAAATGTTAAAACGCAAAGGCAAATACGTAACTAGCTATACATAGTAGGTGTAAATGTCGGTGCACTTTCCTTCTGCTTAAATTTATTTATCTTCTCTGCTTTCTAAAGAGGTCATATGTTCTGTCAGTAATACGCTTTTTAAATCATAAAAGTTTTTTAAAAAACGTGTTTATTTTAAGTCAAGATCTGGAAAGCATAATAAGACTTTCAATATTTATGAAAACCAGGTGAACTATTTTAATGTACTAAACACATATCTTCAAAGGTTCATTGGAAAATTAATAAGACTCAAGTCATATTTCACATGTCTTTCAAAATACCTAGTAACTGCTTTCAGGTAATAAAATTATCTTCAGTAACTAACAAGATATATGTTGCCTTTAAGCTATGTTGCCTTTAAGCATATCATGGATATTCTGTTAGAGAAATCTCTCAGTTTTAAAGATAAGGCTTAAAACTGCTTAAAAGTCTTAAACCCAAATTAATCCATAACCCAGCTGTCAAGCAAAAACTAAATGCATTAAGTCTACCAGTGTGTATGAGGTGATGAATGTCAGCTTTGGTTCCCAGAAACTATTAAATAAAACCTCAGAGAAGTGCGTGTCCCAGAGCATCCCGGTGTGAATTGATGGACACTCCTCTCTGGAGACATTTGTACTTGGAATCGGGTTACAAAATACGAGACAAATAAGATACAAGGGGCTTCATTCTGACTCCCTGGGAAGCTACTGTCAAGCCTTTGCAATTTGATTGAATAAGAGAGTATGATCTTAAGCTGGTAGGGTTCACTCACCCCCTTCGCTTTCCTGAAATACATAAGGTGACATATACCACTGTCATGGCTGACAAAGCCACCTTACCTTCGAATGTTTGCATGGCGTCAGCACCTTCAATTACTGTAAACACAGTGTTGGATTTAGGGTTGGTTAGGACAAACATGGTATTGATTAATCTTGTTCACTCTTTGTTGACTCGAAGATCAAATCTGCTGATCATTCAATATTCTCTAAATTATTTAAAGGAGGACTCACAGGGTTACACTTTCCTAACCCATTATACCAACAATGTTATTTGGAAATCCAAGCTTTTGGCTTTTATTTAAGCCAACCAGGAGTATTTCATTCCAGCTTCCTGGAGCAATGGAGATGCTCACGTAAATAGACACATTGAATACATTTAATAACGAGCTAATGAAGATTCACTTCCCTGATGAAACGTTGATTCTACACAGTCACTCTCATACTCAAGAACTGGTTGCTGATAACCAAGAAGGGCCCTACCCTTCAGGCAGTTAGAGCACAAACAAGCTTGATGTATGTGTGACTCTACAGCTGCCAGATCTGAGGAGTAACCTTGGGAGAGTTGTGCAAAACCAGAAATCTCTACACTGTCCTCCATTCCAGAGCCTGTATTAGTCCATCGCAAGCACCCAGTGGCTCTTTGTGAGGAACTTGGTGACACACTTCTGGGATACCAGTGTGAGTGTCCACTGACCAAGTTTTCTTTAATTTTTGCATGTGTATGTTTGTGTGTTATGCATGTGCATACAGATGCTTGAATGTGTGTGAGTCCACATATGTGCGCATGCCTGTGGGGTTGGGACATCAGATGTCCTCTTTGATAATCTTCCACTTTGTTCAGTGAAGCGAGGTTTCTCATTGCACCAAAGACTCATCAATCCAGCCGGTCTAGCTGTACTGTCTTGCCCTCAGATCGTCTATCTCTACTTCATGACTACATGCTGGGACTACAGGTGGGTGTCCATGACTGTATCACATGGGCGCTGAGACTACAGGTGTGTCTCTATGCCTGTCTGGGTTCACACGTGTGCATATGATTGCAACTCCAGTCCCCACGTTTGTGTGTTGAGTGCTTCATACAGAGTCACTTCCTCAACCCTGTACTCAACATACTGCTCTATTCCCAGGGCTTGCCTTTCTATCTAGCCACTGTAACTCTCAACAACTATCATTTGCATATATAGAAAGGACTCTGCAGTAAAAGTCATCACACACCTTTGATGGACCGATTCTTACTAGATTTGATGTATCTTCATCAGTCAACGGCCAAGGAGCAAAGTAAAACATGAAGTAAAACTCAAGCTATATCTTTGAAACCCAAACCTCAGCATCCATGGGCTCTGCCTGCCTTGGTACATGGGATTGTTCATTGAACCCTGAAATCTCCTCACCCCACCTACAGGTAGCCAGATGGGCAGAGATGAACGACTGCCATTTCTAATCAGCAGACACTCTAACCCAGAAGGACAAACGGCAGTTCTGTTTCTCTGGAGGAGAAGTGTCCTGAGTTCCATATCGTTGGAAACAGGTCAGTGACTTATTTCCTGTTTATCGGATGGCTGAGGCAGGAGAGGTCAGGAAATTATAACATCCTACTTTAATACCAGGCTGCCCCTAGGTGAAAAAAAAAACCTATAAAACACCATTGGCTTTGCTCTCTCTTCATATAATGGAGTAAGCTGTGGAGATTGTAAGAAATAGACTCAGTTAAAGGCAATCAGAATGGAACCTCAGAACAGGATATTCGCTTAGTGTCAAGTACACATCTCTGAACGTGTTTAGCTGAGGACGGAATGGCCATTTGCATCTTGGATAGTCACTGTAAGACCTTCCACAGTGGGTCTGTCCTGTCCTCCCTTCTTTATAGTTCTCAGTGGGGCAGTAGCTACTCTTGGCTGCCTCATTGTGAGCACAGCCCTCCAAAAGCAAGGCTGACACCCATCCTCTCTGTGCATTCGTCTTTAATCTGATCCATGCAACCATGCTGTGAAGAAAGCCTGATTCTAGTCCCCTTTATATCCCCACTGTTAATCTAATGCACTGGGTGAGCCATTGCATTTTACGAATGCTTTCGGTACAAAGTACTAAGCTCACTTCAATCATAATTATATGTGAACACTCTTGTACACGCGAGGGAAGAAAATGGCTATGCTATTTAAAGTATCGCTCTTTCAAGGTCCTAGGAAACCCAGAATCATATGCTTTATATGCAACCCCTTCTCAAAATCTTCTACTTCTCATTTTTGGGTGAAAATAATTATTACATTTTGGAATTTTCTCTTTACAGTAAAGTTGAATTTGGACTTTCACAAAATTTACGAAAATTCTAAAAGCTTTGCGAAGTCTAAAGAATTTGACTTTTAACGTGTGATTTTGGATAAAGGGTACAATTCTGTGTAAGATGGTGGCTTTATTTGAATGACATGGTGGGGCTGTCATTTGAAATAAGAGTGGGATTTTTTTTCATAGAAACTTTTACATCGGATGTCTTAGAGTGTGAAGAGAAGCCATGACTATGTCAACTCTTACAAAGGTAAACATTTAACCACGGCTATCTATAAGATTCAGAGATTTTACTATTATCATCACGGCGGAAACACTGCTGCATGCTGGTAGACATGGTGCAGGAGAAGCAGTGGAGAGTTTTACATATTGTTCTGCAGATAACAAAAACAGAATGAGCCACTACGCCTAGCTTGAGCTTCTGGGACCTCAAAGCTTGCACCCACAGTGACACAGTTCCTCCAACAAGGTCACATCTCCTAATAGTGCCACTCCCTATGGGCCAAGCATTCACACACATGAAACTCTGGGGTCATTCCTAGTGAAACCACCATAATATACTTTCAGGTTTACTTCTTCCAAATAGACTATGTATCAAAAAAGAAATGTTCTTTAGAAATAATGGTATATTTATTTTGTGGGACATAGGTACAATCTTCAGACACATTCTGTCAATCACTTGGCAAACATTTGTGGGATAAGTGAATTCACCAAGCACACTCTGTCTCTGCTTTTACTTTTTTGGGTGGAAGGATGATTGATGTGAACATACAGATGTTCCCTGAAACATCTGAGCGATTTTAGTATGTACGCATCGGATCAGGTATCACTCAATCGTTCCAAAAGAAAAACGAACACATCTGGTTTCATTCGCACAGTTATATCAAAAAGTTACTCTGAACTGAACTTAAGCTGCCTCAAGAACTGGGAGCACAGTCTCAAAGATGGTCGTATGGACAAGAAATACATGCTAAATAAAGAAATAAAGAACAAAGAAAGGTCTGAAGAGTGGACTGTGCCTTCATGCTGAGATATAGTGCCCCTCACCAAAAAATGAGACACAAGGAAGCTTCTGAAAAAAATCACACCTTAGAATGTAAGCAAGTTATCAGGAAGCAGGAGCACTGGTGGACATGCAGATGTTATCTCTATCATAACTTAAATGAAAATGAAACATTTCAAAAAAAACCATGTCTTAGACATAACATTAAGCCATACATTTTAAGGAAGATATTTTTTTCCTACTTGCTCCCTGAAAATAATTAAGTCAGAAGAGAGCCATTATTATTGCAGACCCAGCTAATGGCAGAGTGGAAGGAACAGCGTATTCTCCTATCTGCTTTTGCATCCTGCCTGCTGCTATGGATGTGTGACTGCAATTGGCCTGCACAGAGCTGGCCTTGGACACACCTAGCTGGGGGGTGGGGGTGGGAATCTGCTCAGGTCATTGTGAATAGCCCTCTTTGTTACATAATCAGAACTTGAAGGGCAGTAGTAGCCCCTTAGAGGTTAATAGGGACCTGAAATCTGAAACCATGGTGGATGACAAGCTTGTAGGAGAGACAGAAAGGGCAGACAGTGCTCAGAACTGGTGGGGAAAGTTTGGGAGCTCTGCTTGTCTGCTGTGCACTGAAAGCTGTTGCTTTAACCTAAAATTTAAGGTCAGTGCTTGGAGGGCAAGGAGAGAGAGAGAGAGAGAGAGAGAGAGAGAGAGAGAGAGAGAGAGAGAGAGAGAGAGAGATATCTTGGCAAACTCAGCAAGCATTTGCCTATATAGTTGCATATGTTAAAAGTGGTCCCAGAACTGACATAAAAAGGTAAGTAACTTAGAAAAACAAAGATGAACTTGTAGAAGAACCTATGTGTGGGGAGTCTACTTCTCAGTCTAAGGGCTACTGTAAACCTTCTTATGCTGTAAAAGAGTGTGTCCCATATACACAATGGGATTTTTGACAGCTCTGGAAGAAATTAAAGTCATGGTGTTTTCAGGAAAACAGAGCTAGAGACTATCATGTTAGGAAAAATAACCCGGTCTTAGACAAATATTGCATGTTTCTCTCAGATGTGGAATTTATAATGAAGTGTGTGTCTGTGTGTGTGTGTGTGTGTGTGCATGCGCATGTGTGTGTGCATTCGTGTGCGGGTGTGCATGTGTGTGTGAAATTGTCACAGTAAAATCCATCAGTTTTTTTAATAACCACAAAATCAACAAAATAAAATCTACCAAGATTGTAAGCTCCTCTGTAACCAAGACAGCATGTTTCTGCCTTCAGGGTGGGCAGGGAGCAGAACCAAGCAGTCTGCAGACAGAGCTTTAGGTGCGTGGGGAAATAAATTCAAACAAACGTTCCCATGCAGCTCAATGGGGAACAGAGAGTCCTCTAGCAAATGATCAGGCTCTACTGGTTATCTGTTCAACCTGAACTGTGCTCTATCCCTACATGAAAACAGACAGAAGATGATGGAGAACAGATGGAATTTAAAAACTTTAATTATAAAACTTTCCCCAAAGCCTCTGAGGCAATATTTTTTATAACTAAAGTTGTTCAATATTTCTTAGAGAGATTACAAAGGCACTAACTGTAACATATGTTAAAGCCAGAAAAGATACAGAGTTTCATTATAATTAAAACCATCTATTCTTTAAAGACTGACAATAAATAAAAGTGCAAATCACAGATCAGGTGATTATTATTATTATTATTATACATATTATCATATGTAAATAACCAAGGATTTGAGACCAAATTCTATGCAGAACTTTACAGATGAAAAAGAAAATAACCAACCAATTTTAAAGTGTCAAGAATTTCTTCAGAAAAGAAAATGTCATGACCGCAGAGTTGAGTAAAACCATCGACACTGATAGTTATGAAGAAAGTACAGTGTAAACCCAGGACACGATACTACTGTATGTAAAGCCCCTAGATGAGTCAAGTAGAAAGGTGGATTACATAAATGTATACCATTCCTAAATGATGGTGAGAAGGAGCTTGGGAAGGCCGCTTATGCTTGTTGTAGTCATGTGAAATGATAAAATCTCTAAAAAAATCTGATAACATTTGTTCAAGTTCTAGTCATGTTTCTATCATAAAACACCCTGACAAAAGCAACTTAGGGAAGAAAGGCTTTATTTTAGCTGTGTGTTCCAGTTTAGCATCTACCATGGCACAGACCTCAAGACAGCACGACATTCAAGTGTTTAGTCACATCCACAGTTGAGAGCAGAGAGGGAAGATATGTGTGCATTTACTGCCCATCTCCTGTTCCACTCTTCTGCAGTTCAGAATTCAAGCCTAGGGAGTGCTTCCACCCACGGTGAGCCACCTCTCTCCATCTTCATTATCAAATCAAGAGAACACCCTGCAAACATTCCAGAAGGCCAACTTGACCTAGACAATCCTTTATTGCAACTCCCTTCTCGGGTAATTGTAGATTGTATACAGATGACAAATAAGATTAATCATCACAACACTAGACAAAGAGCTACCGCATGATTCAGCAATTTAACTTTATGGTATTTCTGCACCATAAATAAAAAAAAAAAACATGCATATCCGTTGTGGTAAATCTTCAACCCCAATATGCCTGTGCATAAACACACAACTCAGTTATAATATTTATAAGCTGCATGATTAGATTGGGCAGATTTACCACTACACTACTCTATTTCCCAGCTATGAGATCCTTTGTTACTTGTGGCTTCTCTAGGCCATGTGGTTCTGTTCCATCTTCACTTCCTCTCCTCTTCCTCCATCTTCCTCTGTCTTCCTCTCTTCCCCCACTCTCTAAAACCTCTAGCCCCACCTTTCCCTTCCATTGCCCAATCACAGGCTCCAGCCTTTATTTGACCAGTTAGAATGGAGAGAGGGTTCACATGAAATCCCCTGAGTGATCCCCTCCTCCTCTGGGCAGCTCCTCTTGAGGAAATGGAATTAACATCAGAATACAAAGAACACCAGGGCGACCCACAACACAAACCATAATGTTTTTTGCTACTTCATTCATAATATTAATGATCTAAGTGCCAATCAACACAGAGAAAAAGTGAATGACATTATGTTCAACCAATGACATTTTACTAAGTACCAGGAAGAAATGACCTAGAATGCTTGTAATATGGATGAGAATAAAGGGTATGCAGAATATTTATGAAGCTCAAGAGCAGAAAAGTTTCTCTATGTGACAAAACTCTGAATTTAGGGAGGGGCTCTACTAAGAAATATGAGGATTTGAAAGTCGACAGCGATTTTCTATGCTTCGCTTGATACTGGTACATACATTCTAAGAAACTCATGGTGGAGCAAACTCAGAATCTAAACATCTTACTGTATGTAATTATATTTCAACAGAAATTATAAAATGCAAGCTCTTCTTACCCCCCACAACACTTAAGGATATTTTGTTGCTTTATTAAATGAGGCGTTCAATCAAATATGCATTTTGATTGCATCATGAATATGAAACGTGCTGATTACCAATTCATATTCATTTGGAAGCCTACAGGCAGACACCGAACCACCTTGTGTGACAGGAAGATGGACTTACCCAACCCTCAGAATCTTCAATCTCTCATCTATTAACATGGTGATTACTTTTAATGACTTTGTTCTCCTCAGTGTAATCAGACAAGAGACTTGCATAAAGTATTCTAACTCCTGCCAGGAAAAGAATCCAAGATGCTAATCAATCAACTCTCATCAACTCCTATGTGTCTTACTCTTCATAAGACGCTCTTCTTACGACCCTACTTAACCAGCTAGCATTTTGTTCAGAAGGGACAGTGCTCCCTTTTTAGCCTCTCTCTGTAGAAACCAAATCCTCATGTAGTGGCCACAGAATCTTCCCACTACACTCTGTGCAAACCCATGGTCTCTCTCTTCCTTTTAAAATATTACCTCAAGTAAAGTTAATATGTAAGTACAATAAAGTCTTTTCTCATTTATGAAAAGCTAAGCATGAAAATTAGACATTCGGAAGGAAGGTAGGAAAGCCATCGGTGACTTACCCTTCAGGTAAAATAATGGAAGCTTGTGACATTTAAGTCCATTCATAATTAAATAATAAGTTTTCAATGAATGAACCATCTGCAGTACACTTAGTAGACATCTGCCCTGTGTTCTGAAGTCTTCCTAAATTAAACTTTCTATATGAATTTCAGCATCTACACAGCCTGCACTCCAGTATTTAAGAATTCTTTTTTCCCCCAGTGATAGAGACGAGTCATGTGGAGCTGGGCACACTAACTCAGTACTCTACCACAGAACTACATCCTTGGCCCTTTGCTGTAGTGTTTGAGACAGCAAGAACAGACTCTTGAAATCTTTCTTAGGTAGCAAGAAAGAGGTCAGGAGAGGGGTGGTATATTTTGTGTAGAATGAATGAGAACTGGACAGGAAAAACAAAACAAAAATAGGGTTATGGTAGATTTGTTAACTAACCATGTCAACAATAGTTGCATTGGCAATAAAGTTCAAACTCAACTGAATTTTAAAAGAACTTCCTGAGTGGAGCTACCAGGACACAAGCCTTCTTAGATGAGTGCTCAAAAGGCCAGAGTCCCAGCTGTGTGTGACTCTGAGCCATGGTGTGCTGTGTGTACAGCAGGCTGCATTTGCTCATGGAGAAATTACCTGAGAACCAGATCATGGCTGTTACAGGCTTTACATGAATTTGCTATTTTGTTTTGTTCTGCTAAATGTTGTATTTATTATGGCTTACTTGTTTGTGTTTTGCAGTATTCAAAGCTTTCCATTCCATCTGTCAAATCCGTTCCATGTTATAAGCCCTGAGTAAAGAGGAAGTGTTTATTAAAAAAACAATTTCCTTTCTTTGGTGAATGAATGGTCACCCCTCTTTTATTTTAAATGAAAACTGTCATGTTTATTGATTTAACAGCAAATGATTATTGCGTTACAAGTCTATGGAGCAGAATACATTGTATTTGACTCTGAAGCAGCAGGCTATCATGGATACTGATTGTCAGAAAGACCTCTTATGCAAACTCATTTCAGTGTCCCAGTATTGCCAACGGAAAGTAGTACACACACTGTTTGGATAAAGTACTGTTTTAGTACCATTGCCTTGGTTAGAGCAGAGAATTGTGCTCATTAAGAATCCAAGTTTGGCTTTGAGAGAGATTTGTGGTTCAGAACAATGGTCCAGAATAGAAGTTAGTGTACGGTGGCATCAGCACAATAATCTAGACATACAGCATCCTTAAGTAGCAACCTCCTCATCTGTCACAGGGAGATTGGTTTTTGTCCCTATAAACAAAGGCCATTTGTTTTGAAGATTAGAGTCATATATAAGTAAACGTTATCATTTCCGTGACTGCTATCAGTTTGGTGATATCAATTTGGATTTCAGGATTTATTTCAACTCTGCTATTGGTTATTATCTTCTCAGAATCAAAAATCTCATGATGAAATCTTAGAAAGTGGGTGACTGGTGATCTTCCATTCATTTCAAATGCTGTGTGTGTGTGTGTGTGTGTGTGTGTGTGTGTGTGTGTGTGTGTGTCTAAAACTTAATCCTAGCAAAAAAATGTTCTGTGGAAAACTATCTACTATAGTTTCTGGCCCAAATAGATGTCTTAGCTCCTATAGTGCAAGACCCAATAACAGAATCTAAGGTACAGACAGTATCAGTAGGCTCATCTCAGTCCAACTTTTCTCTTAGCTCTTACATCTTTGGTTCTAGCTTCATTTTCTACTGCCCAAGGCTCTCAGGATAAATACCCAGCTCCTGATTTTTCTTCTATATTATTAACTATTCAAAAACAGAGCACAGATCTTTCCTGATGAGACAAACAAGCATGACCAATGAGATGTATTGGCTTCTATATGAAGCATGCTCCCAGTGTTATAACCAGAAGCAGGATAAAGCTTTGGTTGTCTTGGATATAGGGGAATGAATGGTCAGAGGGGAGGAAGTGAACGACAAGAAGAAACGTCCTGTCAACCAAAGAGTGATTCTGAGAACATCTGAGCAACCTAGGTCTGTTCACCTGAATAACACTGACACTCATTTGTTCCTTCAGTGTCCCTGCAACAGCATGGTCCCACCCTATGAGTGATATTCCACCTGTCTTAGTTTCCCTGTTGCTATGGTAAAATACTACGATGAAAATGAATGTAGGGCAGAAAGTACTTTTTTTTCTAGTGCACAGGTCCAGATTACATCCCGCCAGTGAATAGGCTCTCTGTTGACATGAGTTTAAAATGGCTGGTCACAAAAATCCATAAGCAAAATGCTGTGGCAGAAAAATCCACAAATACTTGTGCTCACCCCCTGCTCTCCTTCCATTCAGTTGAAAACTCAGCCCATGACATGATGCCACCCACTGTGGACCAGGCTTCCCACATCAATTAAAGTAGTCAAGATAATTCCTTACAATTATGCAGAGGCTCCTCTTCCCAGGAGATTCTAGGTCCTGTCAAGTTGACAAGACCATTGCACCATCTAAAATGAAGTTCGAGATTCAGGGCCATTAATGCACTCTATGTAAGAATTTCTGAAGAAGTCCCTTTCTTTGCTAGTCACTGGAATTCAAATTTCTTTGTTTGACACTGGTAGTCAGACAGTAACTTAGTTCTTCTAACTTTTGCTTGTTCTGGTTGTTATAATATATATAATATATAATACTATACATATAATTTCACCTCCCATGACTATTATAAGAAATGTTGCAAGATTAGAAGCTCAAAGGAACATAAATTCATTATTTCAAACTCTGGAGCTTCCATCTTGCCCTGGGTTTGGATCAAGGTATTGGCAACGCTGAATACCTTTTGAAAGATCTGTGGGTTCTGTGGGATGCGGGGGGACCAACTCCCTTGTTTCATCTTCTGGAGATGCTTGCTCTCTCCCATCTTCAAAAACAGCTTCTCCTTTTGATAATCCTGCCTCTCCATCACAAAGACCTGTGATGACCTTCCCTTTCCTGGCAGTTCTGACCTGAAATTTCCATGAAAATTTGAACTGGATCCTCTCTGTGAAGCCCCATGTAAAGTGAGACTCTTGCACGCTGGAACTAGTGTGTACGCAATTTAGGAAGTGATCGTCCGCTCATCACAGTTGGTTCTAGTTCCCTCAATTCCTTGAAAAGGTCACAGCCACGCCCACATTGTTATTATTTCATTCTCAAAAGCCAACCTCATATTTTTCTCAGATCTTTGAAAATACACATCTAGCACCTTTTCCCAGTGCTAGCATAGGCCATGCTTTAAATATTATCAGAATATTTTTATAAAATATAACTGAGAACTGAGAATAAGTTTTTAGCCTAGTGTGTATAATAATTTTAATAATTGAGGTAACATCTGAACACAGCATCTGAAGACTAGCTATAAAATAATTATAAAATATTCTTGCTGCTCAAGCCCAGCTACTAACCCAAGGACATCATGAGAATTTAGTTAGTTACGTCATGAGGGTAACAGAAGAGTCCAGGGTGGGCGGTGCATGAGACAGTGCACCAGTGAATATGCCATTTGTATTACCTCCTGTTGAAGCATAATTCTTTTCTGCCAAAAAGAATGTGGTTATGGATTTGTGTGATATTTTGCCACTGGCTCTTCTCTTGACTGTGAAAATAGAACACGGATCTTCTTTATGTTTATTTCCAGTTAGCTAATATGTCAATGATATCTGTCCGTGATGCTTATAATTTTTCTTCCTGATCTTAGAAAGTTAGTGGGAAGCCTTCACAGAAAATAATTGGCACTACTTAGTTCTTAGCTTTGGTTTATTTTTTTTTTTCTACCTTCCTTTTAGATTCTATTTGTCCATTTACAGGAATGCAACCTGTGTCTAAGCTGGGAAGTCTAGAAGAGGGCATCAGGTTCCCTAGAGCTGATATTAACAAACAGTTTTTGAGCTTAGATCCAAACGCTCGTCCTTGGGATGAGCAGCAGGTGCTAAGCCATTCCTCCAGCTCTTAAGTCTGGACTTCTTATGCACTACGCTGTACTCTCAGTTTTTACCAACAAAGTAAGAATGAGATGCTTGTATTATTATTATTATTATTATTATTATTATTATTATTATTATTATTATTAAACTACACATTCCTATTAAGATAATGAACATATTATATAATCTTTCCTCTTTGTTTCACCAATTCTAAGGCGTGGTCTGCAGTGTGAATACTTCCCTGTCAGAAGGGACAGGCTCGATGCCTACAGTGTATTTCCATAAAAAGCCACCCCCAATGCATGAATTCTTCACTGTGGAGAGAGCATCCTAGTTCCCCTCTGAAGATTTGGTAACTGCATTCCACTGAGACAGACAGACAACAGGCACAGTATGGTTGGAGAAACGGACGCTTAAGCTCATTAATTATAGTGTTCAAGAGCTGCACAACACACAGCACTCCAGGGAAGGCTAGGGGTTGAGAGATAACCACTTGGTAGGGGAGCTAACAGAGAAGATATAAACAGCCTCAAGGCACATTGCAAGTTTGTTGGAAAATGCATCCAAAGATCAGTGTCCTGGTCAGAGCTCCTCTACGACACAGGTGTGGCATCTGGTTTTCTTTTTTTTTTCCTCTGTGATATAAGGCACCTTTTCCTGATTAATTGACATGTCGGTAGGAATCTTGAAGGCAAGCGCATTCCTGTTTGCCAGGTCCAGCTTCTGTGTAAGTGGAGGAACTTTCTAGCAACCTCCCTCTGCAGATGCTGTTCCCAGGTGCTCTCTGTTTTAAGTTGGAAGAAGTATATGATGGAGAGATTACTTTCTGAGCCCCATCAGAGGCTAGGGAAACAGAATAGTGCATAGCTTGTATTGTGGGTATTCCTGCAATCCCCATGATGCTGACAACCAGGACTGCCTCAACATAGATTTCCACTGAGTCCCAAGAGCCTCAATGCAGTAAGAAGACATGTCTGTAGTGACACGTTTTACATACCACTTATTGACTTTGGGCTAAGATCACGTGTACTAAAATCCCACTGGAGGGACCACGGGAAAGGGGGCAGCCTCCTGCATTGCTGCGCCTTTGCTTGTGAAGTCATTTGCTGACTTATTAAATTTGTGTCTCTTATTTGAAGCATATAGCATCTTTGTTACTAATATAGAAATATTAGACATGAACGTATTTCACCATGGCCACTGTTTTTTTTATTATAAATCCTTACCTCACTGCTGAGTTAGTAGAAGCTACAAGCACAGAGAAGTGTGTTTGAAGTCGCTTCTCCTATAAGCAGGGGCAAGGCGACAGGGTTACAGGGCACCCTAAAGATAACTTCTGTGCTTTGATGAGAAAGTGGGAGCATATGTGTTTTGCTTTTGCAGAAAAGTCTCTATACATGTGTTAAGACTTCAAGAACCCCTTTCTACTGCTGGACAACAGAATTTCTTCAGGGAGGGCTAAGCTTTTGGGGCAGCTGTAGTCAGAGCTCCATAATGCACCCCTGGACAAGAGTAGACCCCAAGAATGTAAAGTTCAACTCTGATGGCAGACATGTTCTAGGAAGAAAGAAAATGTTGAAATGCAAGAATATATTTTTGGTGAAGATCATTTAAGATGCTGGAATGGGTCTGGGATGTTTCGTGAACTTTAAAAAATATTTTATTTAATATTTTGGGAATTTTACACACAAGTACTGTATTCACCTAACTCTCCTCTCTCTGCTTATTTTTAACTCCTTCACCCCTCAGTTCTTCTCAGAATTCATGGGATTTTATTCTGTAATTACTTTTGTTACATATGTATATGTGTATGTATGTTTGTGTGTGTGTGTGTGGGGGGTGTATGTGTGTGTATAAACATATTCATAAATTCAACCTGATGAATTAACTTAATCCATGTGTGTAGGGATGGGCATTTGAGACTGGCTAAACTCTCAGCAACTTATTCCTAGAGTAGAGTGATTCTCTGTTTTTCAGCAGCCACATGTTAATTACTTAAGGAAATATTTTACTAGATCAAGAGTTGGAAGGAGATCTTCATTATAGAGTGTTGTCTGTGCCCTGGACTACTCACTTCCCGACCCTACCTGCCACGGGGGTGGGGGGGTGGGGGGTTGGTGGAGGTGGCTCCCAGTCAATGACACAGACTCTGGGAACAGCAAGCTCATCTGAATGCTGTTTCAAGCTCATTCAATACCCTCCATCATTCCCCATTGGTCCCAAGAAAGCAGCTCTTCTAAACAGCAGCTCCCAATTGGCTGGCATTGTCTGCACCACCAATCCTTGGTCTCTCAGGCAGTCCTCAATTAGGCCCTCCTGTAGGAGATGCTTTTGAGGCTGTGTGGCCTCCTAGCACTTACATAGAGGCAACCCTGCTGTTCCTGCTACAATGGAAGACCGTTCCATACCTCAGCTCTTTCTTTTGTTAGCTAGTAGCAGCTGAGAAGTCTGTCTCCAACTTTTCAAAAAACATTTACTGTTACAATTTTGAATATGTAGAGCATGTGTAGAGCCCACTTTTCCTTCCCATTCCACACCGCTTCTGGCTGTGCATCTTGCCTACAGATCTCTACCTCATGTTTATGCCTACTGACACTGTTCTGTGGCCCACTGACACAATTAGGACCAGTCGAATGAGCATGGGTTTCGAGCAATCCTTTGAGGTCGGTGGATTCAACCATGGGTACACAACTGAAGGAAATGACTTTCCCCATGACAAAATCTACTGATAGAGAAGTAAAGGAAAGGACATCTAGGGAACCTTCCCTGATTCTTGATTATTGACAGGACTGTTATTTATTTATTTATTTATTTATTTATTATGTGAGCAGGTAGCTACGAGCTGAGGTGAGCAATAATTGCAATGGTTGTATGAGTCCAGAAAAGGTGTTTTACAGTCTCTTATGCTGTCCTCTGACTCTTATAAAAGACAGGGCAGGAAGTATACAGGAGCTCAACTTTTTCCTTAAGGCCTTCCCAAGAACCAGGACAAGGATCTCTCTATGTTCCTCAACTCATCCACATAGCACCACCTCCACTCTAGGAAATACTCTACAATGGTAATTATGCAGCTGCCTTTTGATGGAGAACGAAGACGCCTTCCCAGAGCCCTGGTGATCATTCTCACGTTTTGCTCTGGAACTACTTATAGCAATCAGCCTTTGACAGTGATTCCTGACTCATGCACAGAGTTTTAGAATCCAAAGTCCGTAGCAACCACACCTGTGCCGCTGATATACCAAGGCGGTGAACACACAGTATGTGCAGTCTGTCGCCCACGTCACATTGATCTCCCGCTGAAAGACTACACTGTTTGTTTCCATGGCTCAAAGCCAGATCTCCCATCCTGCAACTTGTTATTGAACACAGCACACAACTCTCCAGACTGCTCTTCCATCACCCCCTCTCCAGGCTACCTTCCTTCTACCCACACTGGTGTCTTGAATGTAAGAGGCATGCTTCAAGCTTCATTCTTGTCTTCTTTTCTGTCTACAAACTCCATTTAGAAGAGCTGAAAAGTCTTATTTGTTTACTAAGTCAAACTTTGAACATGATTTTAAAGGCAAGATGGACACTCTGGTTGTATGATAAGATTTTGTAAGTTAACTGTTGTCTTAGAATCACAGTGACCTTACTCTCAGGGCTTGCCACATGGATAGATACCCCATGTGTCAGGCCTGCTCTCTGCCAGCTTCTTAATGAAACCTGGTTGTTGTGTCTGCATTTTGTTTCTCAAGGAAAGATCATGTTAGCCAGTCTTCTTTACCCCTTATTACACTCTGTATGATTCTCTGGTGGAGCAGGAAGCAGCTCGTGACATTGTCTATAAATTAGCTTTCATTACACAATGAGAAGATACTGGTTAACAAATGATGTTTTGCTATCTCTCCTTTGAGAGTCTCTCAAGAATAATATTTGAGTGAATTTTTCCTATGAATCAGAAAGTAGGCAAAATAATGAAGATTGCTTGTAAAACTATTAGAGTTTCTAATTCAATGCTTGCTCACTTCAGAGAGAATTGGTCCAAAAGGTCAAAAATCTTCATCTAAACATTGTTACTCAGGAGACCGATGAAAAGTAATTGATTTGTTTCACAGAGATATTTAACTAGGTTCAGACAAGAAGGGCATTTCAGCTTAAATCGCTTGTGTTCTCTAACTCTTATCAACTGCATAAGGACAGTTGCATATTGATAGGGATTATAAATCAAATATATTTTTAGTAACCAAAATATACCCAAGGGACATTCAATTAACAAACTAAATAAAGTTTCAAGTCCATGTTTATTATAGCATAGTTATGGAACCAGCCTAAGAGGCTGTCAAAAGATGAATGAATAAAGACAATGATACACACACACACACACACACCACACATACCACACACACTACACATACACCACACACACACACCACACACACACACACCACACACCACACACACCACACACACACCTCACACACATACCACACACACCACACATACCACACACACTACACATACACCACACACACCACACACACACCTCACACACATACCACACACACACCACACACACCACACACACACCTCACACACATACCACACACACACCACACATACCACACACACTACACATACACCACACACACACACCACACACAAACACACCACACACACACACCTCACACACATACCACACACCACACACACACACACACACACACACACACCACACTCACGCATGCACGTGCGTGTGTGTGTGCACACATGCCAAAACTTGGCTGAGAAAGTCTTAAATTTTACATGTTCTATCAAGGCAGGTTCTTCCTGCGCAGCCCAGGATGATTTGGCATCAACTATGCCGCCCACCTTGATCTTAAGCTTTTCCCCTCTTGCCTCTGCCTCACAAATGCTGGGATTATAGGTGTGTGCTACCATGCTCAGCTAAAGCAATTAATTAAAAGCCAAGGTTGTTAACAATGTTAAATGGCTGTAAAACATTCCAGATGCTTGACTCATTTTCTGGAACTATCTGGTGGTTTAGAATTAACTGCTTGAGGTTGGCAACCGTTTCTGAAACTCATTTTAAGCAGAGTTACAGACTTCACCCTAGGAAAGAATCAGATGAGGAAAGGAAGAAATTAAAGGAACAAAAATTTATATCTATATGAATGAATTCTAATGTTTAAAGACTGAATTGAAAAACCCCGTGCATCCAACGTGAGGCTGATACACAAGAACAAACACAACCACCAGCTGTAATCAGGACAGACGGGTATCAGAAGACATACAGTCAGAGCTATGGGATAGCACACAGCCCAGGGGTAAGCATACATAAATCTAGTAACTTGTGTGTGACAAAGGAGTAAAGGTGATCCCATGGAGAACACACTATTACCAACAATTAGACAGACATATTTTTAAAAGGAGAATAGAGACCTGGGCTGGATGCCTTTCACAACAGACTTGGATGTCAGAAAAAGGGCTGTAGAGATCCCAAGAGCTAGTAGACATGAATATGTAGATGACTCTGGTATTGAGGTTCCTTACTTTTCTGTTGGTGTGATAAAGTGTCCTGCCTAAAAGTACCTTATGGAGGCAACAGTTTACTTGGGCTAATGGCTCCACAGGGAGTCTCTTTAATGGCAGCAAGCAGGTGTGACAGCCAGATCAGGAAGCTGAAAGATCAGGTTTTCAAACACAAACACAAGGCAGAGGGTGAACTGGAGGTGACCCGAGGCTTTGAAATCTCAAAGTGCCCACAGTGAGCTTCCTTCAGCAAGGCCACAGCCCCCTCCCCAAACAGCAGCATTAGGTAGATACCACATTTAAACTACATGACTCCGTGAGAGACATTCTCAGTTAAACCATCACAGTTTGGTAAGGGCATTTTAGATAGAACATCAAAGGCACCATCAAAGGAATTATTGATAAATGATGTTCATCTAAACTTAAAAATTGAAAAAAAAATAAAATTTCAATTCCACAAATAAAATTGCCAAGAGAATAAATCACATATAAGAAAGAAATATTATATGTGTGTGCATGTGTGTTGTGTATGTGTGTGTTTGTATGTTGATACAACTAAGATAACTAAGTCAGAGCTATTGATAGAATGTTAATCAGAAAGGAAGAAAGAGAGGAAGACAGACAGAAAGACAGACAGACAGACAGACAGAAAGAAAGAAAGAAAGAAAGAAAGAAAGAAAGAAAGAGAGAAAGAAAGAAAAGAGGAAGAAAGAAAGAGAGAAAGACAAAGAAAGAAAGAAAGAAAGAAAGAAAGAAAGAAAGAAAGGAAGGAAGGAAGGAAGGAAGAAAGGAAGGAAGAAAGGAGGAAACAGTCAGATCATTAGCCCATGTATTGATTGGAAGACTTTTTATTTTTCAGTTGTTTATGTACTCAGTTGTTTATTAACTCTGTCTGAAATGTACCTGGCACAGTTTCTCTATGATTCTGTAGGCTGCCTCTTCACTCTATTGCTGAGTTACTGTTCTTTGAGAAGGACCTTACTTTAATGTATAAGCTCAATTGTCAATCCTTTGTGTGTGGGGGGGAGGGGTGCGCGCATGCGCGCGCCTGTGTGTGTTCACATGTGCATGTGCCTTGAAACTAGAAAGAGGACTAGGAGAATGGGGAGAGAGTCTCATGTCTGGGAGGAGAGAGTAGTAGAATACTGTGATACGAAAGCAGACCGGAGACCACTGAGTGAGGAAGGGGATTTGCCAGAGAGATCAGAGGAACTGGGAAGGAAAGTGGGGGAGAGGGAAGAGGAGCAAAGTAGGTATACAGATGTGATAATAAAATCCATTGCTGTGTATGTTACTTTGAAGCACTAATAATAAATAACAAGAAAAAAAAACTGTATTAGACACCCTATGGGAAGGTACATGGATGATCCATAAGCATATTGATTGCTTCTCATGCTGTGCAATCAGGTAGATGAAAACACAGATGCCCCACTGCACAGCTACAATGTGCATGGTGTAGCAGAAACCCAGAATGCTGACAACGGCAGATTCTAGGGAACTTACGGAGAGAATAACTGATCCTTGTGGGTGTTGCTAGAGGGGCTACAAAGTGGCACATGAGCTTTAGACAACACCTGGCAATCTCTTCTGAAGCCAAAACCACTCTCATCGTATGACCTTGGTCTTCACACAAGAGCTGAAGCCTTATGTTCTAACCAGAGTCTGTCCAGGTGTCCTTAGCTGTCACAGCTGACGTAGCAGCCTTGACTTTATAACACTGTAAATGTGCTATAATAGAAAGCTTAGTTCAAATTTTGAACTTTTCCCAGGCTAATGCTATGTGATAAGATAGTCTCTAGTGACTTAGCTGCAGCTTTTGGGCATTTCCTCCATCAAAACATACAAGCAAGACTCCACAGTGTGCCATAATGTTTCTAAACATTAAACACACCAATGATTTAACAATATTTTCAACTTACAGTGGTTTTTTTTTTTTTTTTTTTTTTTTTTTAAATCAGGATGTCATTCACCGAGGAATGCCTGAACACGGCTGTGCACGGCAGCGTTATTTACAGTTTCTCAGACTTGTCAATCGCCAGCCAACTTGCCTTTCAGTAGGTAAAAGGATAGACTGTGGTACATCTAGACGACAGAACATTATCGACCGCTAAAAGTGAATGAGCTGTCAAGCTATTAAAAGCAACAAAATAAGTTTGCATGGCTGTCACTAAGGGGTAAGTGCAAACCTGCAAAGGATAAACACTGTATGACCCTAAATATGGGGTTCTACAAAGTTCACAACTAAGGCCCATGGTTGTCTGAAAGGAAGGAGAGAGAAAATAAAAGTAAAACATGGAACATTTTTAAGGCAAAGGGCGGCCATTTTGTAAAGCACAAAGCCAACCTCACAGCTATGACGGAAGTTCTAAGCTACTCTTCATGGCGCTCTGGTTGGCAGAGGTCCTTGAAAGTTATTCCCAACATTCAGCTCCGAGAGTGAACCCTCACTATGGGCTCACAACAATGAACCAATGATGAAGGAGGTATGCATGTGAAGGGGCCGGGCACACACTGGAAATAATTTTCCTTCTGTTTAGATTCTTTGTGGACCCAAAGATGCTCTTGATAAAATAAAGTTTATGAAAAAAATATATTTAGTAAAATTAAAGCTTTGGTAAATGAGTGTTTGAGATAGTTGGGGAATCTATAAAAGGCACAGTTATTTACCACTAATCAAGGCAAAATGTTCCAAGCGGCACAGTCTATTCATTGGGAGCAATGCTAACAATATAAAATATAATGAGCCAAGAATAACCAAAAAGTCTGCCAGCTTTTCTTGCAAAAGTTGTTTATAATATAACAAATATTATGACTAAGCTGGCCAGTTAGCAATAGGAAGAATCAAATGTCCCTGTATGTTATTTTGTCTTTTATTTTCAAATTGGTGTCTCTGTGGTGTGTGTGTGTGTGTGTGTGCGTGTGCGTGCGTGTGCGTGTGCGTGTGCGTGTGTCTGTGTGTCTCTGTCTGTGCCTGTGTGCATTGCATGCACTGGGGTATGTGTATAAGAGTGCAGGTTACCTCAGAAGTCAGACGCATTGGATCTCATTGGAACTGGAATTACAGGAAGTTGTAAAGGGCTCAGTCTCATTCCTTGAATCCAAATGTGGTCCTCTGCAGGAGCAGTACCGGCTCTTAACAGCTGCATGGTTCCCTGCATGAATGCCTTTAAATCTCCGTTGCTGGTGACCAGATAGTTTGGATTGATTCACCACAGTCTTTAAGTGTCTCTCATCATGCTTCTTGCTGTTGATGGGTTCAGATATGCTGCCCAGGCTGTCCTCAAACAATCTTCCTGCCCAGCCCAACGAAGGTCGGGACTCTTATGGAAGAGTCGAGGGAAGGATTGAAGGCCCTGAAGGAGATAGGAACTCCACAGGAAGACCAACAGAGTCAACTAACCTGGACCCTCAGGAGCACACAACGACTAAGCCACCAAACAAAGAGCATACACAGGCAGGACTGAGGCCCTCAGCCTTGTCTGGCTGCAGTGGAAGAGGGTGTGTCTAACCCTGGAGATACTTGATGTGCCAGGGTCGAGGGAGGCCCCACCCACTCAGACGAGAAAATGAGGAGAGATTCAGTAAGTGGGGACTGGTAAGAGAGGACAGTGTTTGAGATGTAAACAAATCAAAGAAGGGAAGAATGCTTCTTGCACTGAGTTTGATTGTGGTGAGACACTGCAACTCATGTGTGATAAGGTGGTGTAGAACTAACACACACACACACACACACACACACACACACATGAGGACAATCGAGTCTGGGATGTCTGGAGAAGATGAGTGAGTTGTATCAGTGTCAAAGCCACAATCATGAACTCCATATCCCAAACTCCCAAATCAGACAATTCTCCCAGTTTAATCTTCTTGAGTCTAATGACACGACACTACAGGGGCCTATTTTACACTGTGCCCTAGTGACGGGTTGTGATGAAGACATAGATGAAGTGAGGAGATTGTGTAAGATTAACTTGTGACAATGAGGTGATAGACTTCATGTTTACACTTGCAACCCATTCTCAAAGTACCTCATTGTGTGTATGCAAACATTTACGGCATCCAATAATCCTAATTTTGAGATACGGAGAACACTCAGTTTGCAGAACTATTTTCACGATGTTACCAAGGTACAAAGCATCATGGGAGACCAGGTAAAGTGTGCATAGGTTCTCGGCCTACTATGACCTACAAAGACATGTCTGTAGCCTGACCTCAGTGGATGGTCCCACTATAAAGACAACAGCTGTCATGTTTTTGATGATCTTGGGGTGTCATAATGTTACCTGCCCATCAGTAGAGCAGAATGGGGATGACTGTCCTAAGTCAAGGCTAGCCTCTACTCTGAGGTCATTCTCTAATGGCGTGTGAACCATACAAATACTGTAACCTGCCAGCTAAGCAAAGTCAGCTGTATATTCAGTGGCTTTGTCTTCTCTACAGTGCCATCGTGACAAGGTGACAAGTATGTGAATGTTCTGCCACTTATTTTCCCTAGGTCTTTTTTTTTTCTACAGTGAATCCCAGGAAGAGCTTTACTGTGCTGTATCTGAGACCCAGTTAGTCTCTGAACCCTTTCCCCCAAGCTCCCATTTTTGTTGACATTCAATTGTGGCAGGGTTGGTATCAGCACCGAGTTTCTTCAACAACATAAATGGAAATTTGACTCTGTTTTCCAGCACACAGTAAGAGTCTGGGCCTGCTGAGCTCATCCAGAATCAGAGTGGGCTTTGCACTTCAATATGCATGTCAAGTTCAAGGCTCTCTCTACTCGACACTTTCATGGAAACAGCAAAATGTCTTGTCTCTGATCCTACTAATGTAGGCTCTAAAACATACAGAATTCGACACAGCAATGAATACAAACACAGGGAGCACCTGCTGTAAATGCATTGTGGGATCAGCCTCGAACATTCCTCATTCCTCGTATCTCACGGTGAAATAATAGTTCCCTTGATATTTCTTTTCTTTTCCGTTTGAAGCAGCAGTGTGGCTGCCATGGAAGCTCCTCTGGGGCATCAAGGACATCAGTTAATACAGCCACAGAGCAGAATTTCCTTGAGAGGCACTGTTGCATAACATGAATGGACTAGATCTTCAAAGGGGCCAGAGGAAGGGTAACTAGAAGAACTCCTGGCTGCTTCTCACAAACTCAACTTAGAAGAATCGAGACAACCCCGTGATTCACTACCCAGGCGTCTCAGCTCTGGAAAGCTGTCTAAAAACCTCCCTGGCTTGTTCAGCCCGCTGTGGGTTCCTTTTCTCAACTTCAAACCTAAAACTGAACAAAAGCCTGTAATTATCTGTAGTACCATGCGGACGCTTTGTAAGCTCCATGCTGGCTCCAGTTGGTCCTCTAATGAGACCTGGACCTGAATTCATGAAATTGGCCTCAGCAGGAACTAGCACTAACCTCAAAAACATTTTATTCTAGCACAACTGAGTGTTAGGAAAACAGAGCAAAAGAGCCACTCGGCCACTGCCAGGACACTGTGCTCACCCTCCTATCTAATGCGGATAATTCTAGCAATGATGGGGGTGAATCTGGTCAGTCTCTAGTTCGTTAAGCAGAATATGCATCTATGAATCTACCAGGAAGGTATTTTATAAATGGATGACGATATTTTCTTTTTCAATGTAATTAAATATGGTTTTGATCTGAGGCCCTTATTGACACCAAAAAGAAATAATGAAGCTTTCAGACATGATACAGCTGGATAGATTTCAGCAATTGCACACAAAAAGAAGGCCACTCCACTCTCCAGGCTGTAGAAGAGGCTGTCAGAGGAATTCTGGCTTCTTTACAGAGAAGCGAGCACTGAGGAGTTAGAGATTTAAAAAGAAGAAGAAGAAGAAATAAAAAAGAAAGGAAGGAAGGAAAGAAAGGAGGGAAGAAAGGACAGATTCTAGGAAGGAGGGAGGGATGTAATGTAGTTTCTTGTCTAAAATTTCAAACATAGTGACAAGGATTAACAAGGGAGTAAAGAGAGCCAATGACTACATCCTCCTACTGTTTAGAAAAATAACCAAAAGCATCAATGCATCCCTAGGTTTTGTGCATTTTCCCCATCCATACAGATAACACTGAGAAATCTCAGCACCATGACGACAGTCTATGAAACGGAGCATTACCTGAAGGGTCTTGCTCTGATTCTTAATGCAGTGACAAAAAACCACAGCCTAAATCATGTTTAAATGAAAGAAAGATGTTTGTTTATTCTGTGTCCTAGAAGCTCAGAAGTTTGAGGGCACAGAGGTCATACCTTACGAGGTCTTTACACCATAACAACATAATGGAAGTTGTTCCAGGATCCAAATGTGAGTGAGAGAGCAGGCAGAGGGAAGATCCTTCATCAGAGAACACTCCACACTCTGCAACAGCTAAGCAGTAACGAGCCACTCCAATAACAATATCAATTCATTCCTGAGAGCACCATCGTCATGAAGCAGGCACCGGTGACTCAGAAGTCTCCCTCTCCAGTCTGCCACATCTAGGACCGAGCTCCCAACATAGCGGTTTGGGGACACATTGCAAACATAGCACTCCGTAAGAAGAATGAAGTTCAGAGTGCCTCACAAGATGTCCCAAGGGGATCTACCTGGAGTCCTGAGAGTTTCCCAGGAAAGACTAAACAACTCCTGAGGCCTGCAATTTAGAGAGGAGAGATCTTGCAAAGAGTTGCTATAGAAAACTTCCTTTCTCATGATAATCTCCAGTTTCTCAGAGGATTGAGTTGGGGTACTAAGCTTTTGAGAGGGCCTCTCATCCCAGGGTGGAACAACAGCTTAGCCTCCTGGGTAATTAAAATGGGCAGTCATCTGTCTCAGGACCCTGAGAAATCAACGTCTTCCTTAAAATCCACATAAAACCCACTGTACTGTTATGAGCGAGCTTTATGTAAGAAGTTCTGTATAAAATACCGGGCGAACAGCAGCAGTTGGTAACACTTATCCTCTTCCCTAAGCCACACCCGACTCTCAGCCTTCGCATGGCTCCTTTTCACGGCCAGAAGCCAGTGTTTCCCTGGATCATATTTCAAAGACATGGAAACTGTCATATTTTATAAAGAAGCCTCCAGTACATTTTGTATTCTGCTGTAAGTTGAACAAACTCTCTGAGGATATATCAACCTAGAGTTTTGGACAGATTTCACATTAAGTAGTTGATGGAGGGATGGTGCTTCAGAATCTCCTCTTTATCTGTGGTCTCCCACTACTGGGAGTTTGGGCTTCATCCTCGTCATTGAATTGCTCTGCACACACTTCAGGGGGGCCCTGGTGCTGCTTTCAGAGAAGGTGGAAATGAAGAAAGCTATGTCTCTCTGCCTCGTCTCATGTCAGTGCAGGACAGGGAGGCCTGAAAGGGTAAAGTGGGGTGTGGTTGGGCTTCGTGGGAAATGACCCATTCTATACTCTTGTTGTCTTCGAGGGACAGACAAACGTGCTTAGGAAAATACTCATTAGGAAAAGAAGCATTAACAGTACGAGGGAGATCTGAGTCTGGGAATAATGTCAACAGAGTGCACAACACTGCCATTAGTACTTGGTGTGAGTGAACTTACACAGTCCTGCCAATAGCTCAGTGAAGTCGTGAGGCTGCTACCTCGGCTGTAGGATTAGCAGACTAAAGCCTAAAGGGCACTCGGTGGTATGTTCAGAAACTGGAGCCAATGCCACAGTGGGGCTTTGGGGCCAGGCCAGACTGGGCTGGCTCCACGTCTGGGCTCATGAAGGTTAATTTGCTCTATCGATTAATATTAAATAGATCATTTGTATGTACAATTTTCTGCTCAGAGTAAAGCCCTTTGCTAATCCTTAAGTTTCAGCCAAGAGGTATTTATTTAGTGTTGACGCAGGGCTGTGAGTAACCAGAGCAGTCTTAGCAAAAAGCAATTATGATTTCATTTGAAATTCAAGTATATTAAGCACTGTTGATTTTCTTTTCAGTTGAAATAACCTTCCCATGGGGTCTATCAGCCCTTGTCTTTCAGCAGTTACTTTGACAGTGGCAAATAAATCCTATTGAAATAACCCATGCTCTGCCCTCAGGAAAAAAATCTATTCTTCATGAATTATCTCTTAGATGGAAAAGGTCAGATAACATAGCATCAACTGATTTCACCCCAAGACTTCAGGACAAAGCAGAACCATTGGGTGCCACTTAGTGAACCTCTAAAAATACAGAGAAAAAAACAGAAAAATAAGTGTAATAAAAATGAAAAACAGAATGATACCAGTAGCTGGGCATTACACAGAGCTCCCCCTGTACTGAGCCTGGAGGACATCCTGTCATGTGTTTGCTCACTCGTTCAACATGACCCTAGGAAGACATTTAATTCACACACATTTGTCTTGATTTATGGAATTCAAAACAATTTTATTACCATGTTATTCTTGTCCAGGTCCAGAAACCATCCTTTCCTAGTCAATTCACCAACTATGTGAAGCTGGATCATTCTTCTGAGTCCAATTGCCCGCCCTATGCACCCCTGAAAATGTAAACACCAGTGGGGAGAAGTTCTGAACTTGACAGCTTTATGATGACGCCATGCCATGGGTATGTGTTCACACTACTACTATGCCAGAGATACATGGTCACACTGCCGCTCTGCAAGGGAAATGTTCACACTGCTGCTCTGCAGGGGAAATGTTCACACTGCTGCTTCCCAGGGGAAATGTTCACACTGCTGCTATCCAGGGGAAATGTTCATACTGCTGCTATACAGGGGGAATGTTCACACTACTGTTATACGGGGGAATGTTCACACTGCTGCTCCCCAGGGTAAATAGTCACACTGCTGCTACCCAGGGGCTGTTAATAAAGGGACCCAGCTATGCCTGCACTCTTTAATGTCCTAGAAGTTGACTCAGCTGGAACTGTTGCTTAAATTTTATCTGATATGTGGTTGTTTTTTATTTCTTCTATGAAGGTTTAATGAGGAAATGAGGGTATTAGTCTCCCAGGGTATAATAGGCCAAAATACTAGCCCTTACTCTTATGTCCCAAGTCTCACAGTGAAAGCCTCAAGCCTGGGCAGTTCTCACCCTTCTGCTTTCACTGAATGTCCAAGCATTCTTACACTATACTTTATTTATAAATTACACATCAGAAGAAATCAGCAACAGTGATGATTCCATAGGAAATTATAAAATGCAAAATAAAAGTTTTGCACCATTATTCAATAAAGTATGGATCACTTGAACATAAGAACCGTGGTGCTCTGCAGTCTGGTGGCTGGGACCACTCTGATGTGAGTGGAGAGGAGGAGACAGTGGACACAGTGAGGTGTGAGATGTGAAGAAAGAAGTGTCATTTGTCCTAGGGGATGGAGATGGATGGCATTCTTCATCACGCAGTGGAGACGTGCTGAGTGATTGAGGACTTACAAATTGATTCTTTAAAACATTATTTATTGCCATTGTGAATATGTGCATCATGCATGCGTGCGTGTGTGTGTGTGTGAGTGTGAGTGTGAGTGTGAGTGTGAGTGTGTCACATGGGACATGTATGGAGGTCAGAGGGAAACTTTTACAATCAGTTCTCCATCCACCTTTACACAGCCTTTAGGGACTGAACTGTGGTCCCCAGGAGTACATAGCAAATGCCTTCATCAACTGGGTCTCAACACATAATTTCATATGGAATTTTTAAGAGCTTGGGTTACTACAGGTAGCTGAAAATGCAGAAAGTAAAACTGCCAGTAGAGTACTGTACCACCATCATGGTGATGTCGGCAGATCAGGATGTACATCTCAGCTCCGGCTCCAGCAACATTTGTGCCTGCCTGCCTGCCTTCTGACAAGCTTCCCGACATAATAATCATGGAGTAACCCTCCAAAGCTGTATGCAAGTCCCCAGCTGAAAAGTTCCTTTTCTAAGTTGTCTTGGTTATGGCATTTTGTCTCAACAGAAGAACAGTAACTTAAACATTGCTGTGTCTAAAATTGGTCACATTCAAATATATGTATTTTAAATGTCTCTGTGAAGGGTAGACCTCCACCACTCACAACTACCCTACACGCTCGGCTCCCAAGACTGGCACAGGTTAAGAAGGAGCTCCAAGTCTGCCATTAGGGCTAGTCCTTTTCTGCTCACTCTGTCAGGAAAGTGGCAATTTCTGGCAACACTGCTAGTTCCTGCTTATTTTTTTTTGTGATTCAAATGAACTCTTTATCAATGGTGCAAAATAATCAAAGTTTTGGAAATCTCAAGATTATACTAAAAGAAGAAAACATTTTCTGTTGTTAACAATTTGGAAACACTCAAGTGTGTAAGCAGTGTTGTGTAAGCCAAGAACAATAGGAAACACTCAACAACCCTTCCTATTTTAAGGTTTCTGGCTCTTCCTAGTGGTGCTTGTAGCACCTGGATGTGATTATCTCCAACACAAGTCTACACATGCAGAGAAGAGAAAAACTGAGGGAAGATTCTGATCCATACTGGAATTTCTATAATTACTCTGCAGTGATTATATTTTTAAACCAGTGTTGGAAGCCCTTCTTTGGTATTTTGTATTCAAACATTAGAGAATATGCCTGTTGATATCCAGAGGAAAGGGATTTCATAAAGTTGCCTTCTTTTTTATTAATTTACTTATTGTTTTCACTCTACATCCTGATCACAGCCCCCTCCTTCCTCTCCTCCAGTTCCACTCTCACAAGCCCCTCCCCCTATTACTCCCTCCCTTTCTCCTCAGAGAAGAAGAAGCTCCCCATGTGTACCAACCCATTCTGACACATCAAATCACAGCAGGACTAAGTACATCCTTTCCCACAAAGGCCCAGTATAGCAGCCTCATTAGGGAAGGACATCCAAAGGCAGGTAACAGAGTCAGAGACAGACCCTGCTTCAATTTCTAGGGGATTCACATAAAGGCCAAACTGCACATTTGCTACAAATATTTTGGGGCCTAGGTCCAGCCTCTGCAAGCTTTTTGCTTAGTGGTTTAGTCTCTGTGAGGCCCCATGGGCTCAGGTTAGTTACTCTGTAGGTCTTCTTATGCTAGGTTACTATCTGCAAGCATAGGTGAATACCATTAATAGTGTCAGGCATTGGTTCTTGCCCATGGGATAGGTCTCAAGTTGGACCAGGCATTCGTTGGCCATTCCCTCAATCTCTGCTCCATCTTTATCCCAGAACAACTTGTAAGCAGGACAAATTTTGGGCCAAAGGTTTTATGGGTGGATTGGTCCCCCTCCTTGCACTGGAAGTTTTGACTGGTTACAGGATGTAGCTGAGTTTCCGTGTTCTCTGATACTAGGAGTCTCAGTTAGTGTCAAGCTTCTGTAAGGCAAAGAACACCAACAAACAGGTGTTCAAAACAGGAAAAGAATGGGAAAAGATCTACATCTGTCAGAGGACTAGTATCCAAAATAAATAAAGAACTCAAGGAATTAGACACCAACAAACCAAATCACCCAATTAAAAATTGAGTAGAGAGCTAAATGGAGAATTCTCAACAGAGGAATCACGAATGGCCAAGAAGCATCTAAAGAAATGTTCAACATCCTTAGTCATCAGGAAAATGCAAATAAAAATGACTCTGAGATTCCATCTTACATCTATCAGAAGAGCTAAAATCAAAAACACAAGAGACAGAACATGTTGGAGAGAATGTGAAGCAAGGGGAACACTCCTCCATTGATGGTAACATTGACTTTGGAAAGCAATTTGGTGATTTCTCAGAAAACTGGGAATAGTTCTACCTCAAGAACCAGCTATGCCACTCCTGGGCATATACCCCAAAGATGCCTCACCTTACCTCAAGGAGACTTGCACAACTATGTTTATAGCAGCTTTATTTGTAATAGCCAGGAACTGAAAATAACCTAGATGTCCCTCAACTGAAGAATGGATAAAGAAGTTGAGGTACATTTACACAATGGAATATTATTCAGCTGTTAAAAACAAAGACATCATGAAATTTTCAGGAAAATGAATGGAACTAGAAAATACTTCCTGAGTGAGGTAAGTCAGACCCAGAAAGACACGCATGGTATGCACGCACTTATAAGTGGACATTAGCCATCAAGAATAGGATAACCATGCTACAGTCCACAGACTCAAAGAAACTAAGTAACACAGAGGTCCCAAAGGAGGATGCTTGATTCTCTCTTAGAAGGGGAAATAAAATAGATATGGAAGGTGGAGGGAGGTATAGAACTGGATGGCAGAGGTGGTGAGGAGAGAAATGGGGATGGGAATTAGGTGTTGGGTTGGGAGAACAGAAACTCATGGGGCAACCTCTCTGGGATTATCCTGAGAACTGAGACAGAGGAGGCTTCTGGAAGTCTGTGGAGGTGACTTTAAATGATGTTAACTTCTTAAGAAATGGCCAGCCAATGTCTAGTAGGCAGCCTCTAGCCTTTGGGACACTCTGTCTTTTGTGGGTGTCTATCTCCAAATATTCGTTTTTTTATAAAACCAGGAAAGAGGCATTGCTGGTAGCAAGGAGGGAGTCTGTCTCCCTGGAACCATGGACACTTCAGAGTTTATACCAAATACCTAGTTTATAGATAAACCAAAGCCCCAACACACATACAGAGTAAGGATGAAGCTTCATTCTGGATGGAAGTCCCATACCCCAACCTTTTACTCCTCCAGTCCCAGAAAACCAATATTTTACTTTCCATTTCTAAATAACTGCCTTATGTGGATGACTTAATAAGTGAAGTACATAATCAGTAGTAATTTTTTGAGACCTCATTTTGTACAGGAGTTCTTCACACACATCCTGTTATATTCTGGCTCCTTGCTACTGCCTTCTGTCCACATAAGACATAGCACTTTTCTCCTAGGCACAGCCCACTCCCAATAACTCTGTCCTGAGCCTTAAATGTTCCATGAGATACTCCATGTCACACTTCCCATTATGCCAGAGATGCAGAAGATAACCATTACTAATTTATTTAAAAGTTTTATATTGAGATATTTGACTGACAAATGCTGACCCGGTGCTCCAGGTAGACAAAGTCATGATGTTCATGCTTTGAGTATTGATGATTACACTTGAGCTGATGAGTTCATATGTTATTTATGAAGTTACTATTGTGTATATGGGTGTTGATGAAATCAAGTCTCTCTGAACAGTTTACAAGTTAACAATACAATAATGTTCAAAATAGCCGTGTACATGCAGCAATGTTTGATTTGTTTGATCTTTACTTAATTATACATTACCTTTGGAAGCACTGGGTGGGAAAGTTGAGGGCAATACTATTGAGTTTTGTCAGGAAGGATGATATTTAAACATAGAAGTCTTCTAAATTCTACTTCAAAATATAAAGTGTATCTTTTTATTTTAGGAAAGTAAGGTATGGGTGATTTACTGTTCTTAGAAGTATATAAGCTCTTTTCTAACCTCTGGATACTCCAAGAGAGATGCCCTAGTCACATGACTGTCCCTAGAAGATGGAACCACCTTTTATGATGAGAATGTTTTGCAATGAGGTTCTTCTGTCCCTTTGAAACATTACACATTTCAAAGGCAAGACACGACATAGCTTTGAATAACTCATATTTGAATAAATAATAATGGGTGATGACTGGTTGTGATTGGTAGGCACGGGGTTAGGATTTCACGCCCCATCACCAATCCTGTGCAGGGAATTCAGGCTAATGAACAAGCCTAGAACTCAAATGGACATTTCTTTAAATGCAATGGTTTCCAGCTCATGACAAATATGCTGTCATCTTGAAGAAATCACTCTGTCCTGATGGATGACTCTTGGGGTCATTTGCTCACCAGTAACTAAACTATGACAGAGATTCATCCTTCACTAACAAGCAAGAAAGATGGCTACTGGGATATATGAGAGTCCCTCCTCTGAGACTATGTGCCTTTTATTCAACACAAATTCAATGTACACTGCAAATCCAGGCCTTAAGTAACAAGGACTTATCAATAGAGATCTCTGGCCATTGTTCTGTTCATTTTCTACAAAGCTTAGATTTACAGATTTCTTTCTTTGTACAGACATTCCACTGCCCACAGAAATAAAAGGTTCTCTTTTATAACTGTATGTGTTTTACCCCATCAGGAAATGCTAATGTAAGATGGTACCCTGGGTCATGGTCATTATTCATGTAACAAGCATGTACAAGTTGAGTTCTATAGATTCAATTCTCCTAAAAGGGGAGTACGAGAGGATTTGGTATTGAGGACAATCATAGGAGAGGGATGACTCAGGACTGAATAGAGGAGGTGCAAAGATGGGTTTTAGACCCAGTAAGGTTCTCAGAAGCTCTAGTTTGGTGTTCTAAAGATAAGACAATCCTTCAAGTTGCCCCAAGTTAAAAAATAATAGAATTACATGTATTCTTCTACAGTGAACAGTCATGCAGTATTAATATTCCCTGAAACAAATAGATCTTATCCTCAGAAATCCTTAAAGGTAGTTGATGATAGAAAGATGCCTGCTTAGCAGATGGACCAGGGCCTGGAAAAGTCATCATCGGGGAAGAGTCTTGGTGACAATTGGCCATGTACACTAAACTATGTGACCCTGGGGAGGTTCTAAATCTCCACACAGTCTCGCTCTCATCATTGAAGACTGGAAGATCATAATGCCTAGTGTATATAGAAATGTATCTTGGATGACAGAATGTCTTTGAAATAATCAGCTTAATAAGTAGAGATCTCCGAGCATTGATTCACAAAAAGAGGGGGCAGCAAGAAGAAGAGCTCCATTGGTGTAGATTCTCTAGTCCTTTCCTCCAAGAGAGAATGATGAAAGCCACTTCTTCAGCAACAAAGACCATATTACTTATTGAATTCTTTCCTTGGCAGAATATTGGACCCCTGCTCTCTGCTATGCTCCATGCATGTACTGTTGTAGACCTTAAACATTCGTTTTCACAACTGTTACACCAATTTCCCCCAAACCAAGAGCTTTCAAATAATATAATCACCGTTTTATAGTTGAGAGTGAGAATTCCAGAATCACCTCTTAGGGATACAGTCAAAGTGGTAATTGACCGGTTTCTGCAACAGTTATAGAGGATGCAGAGAACACTTGCTTCTGTGTTTTCTGCTAGCTGTCTTCAGCTGGTAGCTCCCAGTCTTCATCCCACTAACTTCTTGTCTATAATCATTCATATTGCAAAATTAATTCTTGTTATTCATGATAACATTCACAGGAGCCATGAATTAGACCTAGGGATCTTTGGAGGCCACATTTAAGCCTACTACACATTCATAGATTTTTGTTTGTTTGCTGTGTGTTGTGTATGTGTGTGAATATGTGTGGCTTTGTATATATGTGTGTGGGTATGTATTTGTATGTGATATGTGTATGTGTGTATAAGTGATGTATGTGTGGTATGTGCATATGTGTATATACTTTGTATGGCTTGAGTGTGTATGTTAGTGTGTGAGAGTAGAGAGAGAGGAGGGAGAAAGAGAGAGAGAGGAGAGAGAGAGAGAGAGAGAGAGAGAGAGAGAGAGATCTTATAGGGCAGACACATTGTGGGATATCCATTGTTGGATATTTTTGTTTGTGACCTTCAGAAAATCAAAGAACCTCCTGTGTCTTGCTTTCGAGATAAGCAAATGTCATACATGTGACACATAAGATGACCCAGATGTTTGCAGCATTGAAATAAAAGCTCACCATTGCCACTGATAAGCCCTAAGTCACCGGAGAAGCTTTCAAGCTGAAGAAGGCTCATGGCGAGAAGTTCACAGCTTCCATCATTTAAAGCCGAAATGATTTTTCTCAAACCACCTTTGAGTAGATGAGTTTAGCTGGGCCTTGGAGTCCAGTTGTTGTTTGACTACCAGATCTTTAACCCATACATGTTACAAAGGAAAGTTGCCCACAGTGGGCCCAGGACACCAGCCAGGAAATGGGAAGTATTTTATGGTGTAGTGATCAAAACTGTACCTGCTAAATTGATGGAGCCAGGCGATGCACAGACATTCAGTTAGACGTCACTCTGTGTGTCTTTGTTGGAGTTTCTGGGTAAGGCTAACATTTGTGTTGACAGACTGAACAAGCAGACTGTAGTCTCTAATGTAAATGTGGTTCTCCCAATATACTAAAGTCCCAAATAGCCTGGAAAACCTGAGAGGAACAATGTACTGTCTCTACCTTTATTAGAGTTAAAGACTGTAGCTAGGGATTCAGTAATGTCCTATTTTTGAATCCACATTCAGATGTAAAATTTACATGGTGAATTTTCCTATATCTCAGCAACTCACACACAAAAAATACCATTTAGCCATTCTAGGCTCCTAGCTTGCTGAATATAGTATTCTCATTATCCTAACCATCTAGATCAACTATTTATAATCCATCCATTTATTATTTGTCTGTTGTCTGTCTGTTTGTCTGTCTATCTATCTATTTATCTATCTGTCATCTATTATCTATTTTCTATAATATCCATTTCTATTATCTACTTATATATCAGCTACCACCTGTCTGTCATCCATTACCTATCACCTATCAATTTATTTGTTATCTCTCTACTTATCTATCATCTTTCTGTTATCTAACTAATATTTATCTAATATCTACATTCATCACTCTATCATCTATATACCCTCGGTCCAACCATCTACCCATCTATTATCTATCCCCAATCTATCAATAGAGAGCCATTTGTCTGTCACCTGTCTCTGTAATCTACTACGTTTCTATATCCAGAAAACTCATGTTATATAAGTAGTTTGTGAACATTGAGAATGAGAAGTCTCTTTTTTTGTTGGAAGCTTTAATTTAGTATCTTAGAATTAGAATATATAGATAATCTAACAGAGCCTCTCTCGCTCTCGCTCTCGCTCTCCCTCTCCCCCTCCTCCTCCCCTCCCCTCTCTCTTTCCCTTCTCCCTCTTCCTCTCGCTTTCCCTCTCCCCCTCCCCCTCCCCCTCTCTCTCCCTCCATCTTCCTCTCCTTCTCCTTCTTCTCCCCCCCTCTAATTAAATCCCTAAATCTCAAGGCAAACACACAGAGAAGTTGGCCTGTCTGTTTCCACATGGCAATACCAGCCAGTGACTTCCTGTTCTTACCATTCTGCTGCTTCTGGTTTCACACTCTGGTGATCCTCCTTGGCAACTCCTCATTTTCTACTTTTATTACATGTTTAGTGTCTGTAATAAACAGTCTTATGAGAAAAAGCATGGTCACTTCCTAGAGAATATTTCTGGATACATTAGAAAAGCCAGGGTAAATAACTTGTTAAAAGAAACAAGCTATCCATTCATGTGCTCCTGGGAGTGTTGGCTGAGGCTAAGGCGTGGCTGCCGTGAATCATGACACAAGTGTTCATGATATGTTTTGCATGATGACTTCAGTTCCTTTGGGAATAAGGAAAAGACATGAATGTGGAAGGAGGAAGCTACTTGGAAGAAACAGGACAGCAAGAAGATGGGAAGAGTAGAAGAGACAATTATAGAAGGTGGATACAACTAATAATTACATTTTATAGACAAAAAATGTCATCATGAAATGCATTACCTTGTATCATCGATATATGCTAATGTATTAAAAATATCAAAAGAAGCATTCAAACTGAAAGAAAGGGAAAATAAAGCAAATTGAATCTGCAAACACTTGGCAATGCTGAGAGACAGGTTAGAAGGAAGAGGACCAGAGATGGCTCATCAAAATGTAGTGGGAGATGATCACCTAGACATATGCATGTTGCTGCCCTTCCAGTGATGCTGGACATGAGTCCATGGTCTGTGGCAGAGTGATGCATAGCCATAGATCTAGGTACAGAGCATGAGGCAGTAGCAAAAGGAAGAGGTAGAGAGAGAGCCGACATTTGATAAAGTGAGTTGGCTGATGGAGAATTTTCTGGATGTTCTTTGTAGATTTTGCCTTACTGTGAACACATATCAGATTCCTTGTCAGCTCACACAGTTTCTTCTGAATCTTCCAAAATCTGTAATAGCAAGAATCAAGCAGATGCAAGTTCTGGCTTGTTGGGCTTGTTTTCCAACTGGTCTGTCTTGATTGAATCAATCTTTACCTTTGCACAGTGTCACCTGGCTCACTACCCCCCAAGCTGAGAAATCTGAACATAGAAACAACAGAGCATGTTTCAGAGTGTTTCCTGGCTTTGTTCCCTCCAGGCTTCAGAGGAAACATTGAGGTATAATCCTCATGAGACAAAGCAAATCATGTATGATAGACTCACAGGCTTCATGGTAAGGCCACAGGGACTTATCAACAGTGACTTGTCTTAGGGAAGAAGACCAAGCAAAGGCCTGTGAAGCACACAGTAGTGTTCTTGTAGCAACATAGACACAGCAATGGGATGTTATAAAGGCTCATCCTGGTTGTTCCAAGAGCGCTTGATGGGGCTGGGCCATAAAACTGATGTTCTCTTCATTCTGTGGTCAGTCATCCTTTAACAGAAATGGGTCCCATAGACTCAAAGCTGTCTCACTGGGTTATTGTTACTTATAACACTTTTCCTTAACATCAGATCATTAGCCATTAATGATCCAAATGGTCTGTTATCATTATTGATGCCAGTAAAATGGCCCAGTAGGCAAAGATATGTCTTTCCAAGCCTAATGAACTCGCACACACACACACACACACACACACACACACACACACACACACACACACAATTAAAAAAAAACAAAGTGTAATTATCGGTTCATATTTAAACAGTGGAAAGTATAAGATTTTGAGTCTGATGCTCAGAAGATTTCAATCAATGGTCAGGGAAGGGACTGTGTAGAGCCTAACACACAGGAGCCACCCAGGTGGTCTCTCAGCCATCCTTTGCTCCATGGCACACATGACTCACGTGATACTCTGTCTCCCAGCCGCAGCCCCACACTAATCCCAGAGGCAATGAAAACAAAACTCATCGTGTACTTCTGAAAATGTTGATTAACTTTAGTTCTGTCTCAATAATTGGATCATCTGCAGCAAGTATGATAAATAGAAACTTCAGGTTAAGTTTGTGCTTGCCAATGAAATTCCAGGATGCTCACCTGTATCAATGTTTACATAGAGGAGGAATTAACCTTTTCAACCATGCATTTTCTAAATGCTTAAAATATTTCATCCTTAAACCCATGAATACATAATGATCACTTTCTAATACATCTTTCAATAAGAATTACCAACCCAGACAGGTTTTTCAACAATATTTTCCTTTTGGCAAGAAGTTACTTCCACCTAAAATCACTGGAGATGTGATTTGTGATGAGTAGATCCTTCTTAATAAAATTAATAAATTTTATTACTTCTTCACCTCTTCTAGTCAGTTTTCAAGGGAAAGATAGTGGAAAATTCAGTGTTTTCAGTGTTATGCCCATTAATTGCTACATCAAAATCACTGACCCATTCAGTATGTACAGAATTGTCGGGCATATGATTACTGGTTTCTATGCAACTTTGTAAATGAACTAAACATTTCTCTGTAAACAGGGAACGCAACACCCTGATCAGAACAGATAGAGATGGACTATGAAACTAAGAACTCTTCCCTCTGACAAAGCTGCTCTGTTTTAGGTTTTATTTCTACTTTTCAAGATAGTTTTATTCAGAAAAACACAGTCTTAATGATATAATCCAAGCTCAATGGTATTACCACCCAGTCCAAAAACATTAAGCATAAAACTACTGAAGAAAGAGGCAGCACAGTATGTACAGAAAGGCTCTGCATGTCTGAAATTTATCAAACTAGCAGATGCCCTGAGATTTGATGTCACGGGCACAAATTTATGAACTTAGTAATTCCTAAAAAAAGTCAGACTATGAAAGTAGTGGCCATCAGTGAGAAGGGCTTTTGAGCCAATCAAAACTGCTGTCATGTCTAGGTTTAGCACACATGTCCAGTATCAATCCGTTACTTTCCAACACCAGGCCAGAGATTTGCATGACCTGTAGTCACCTCACAGCCAATGTCAGTCCATATACAGAGAGAGAGCTGAAAGACTCTCAGCTGTGCAGGCTGCTGCAGTGTGGCTAACACCTGCTATGTGTTGGCTAATGTTTGTTTCAATGAAAGAGGTTGCTGTATAGAGACAATGTGATGTTAAAGCAGGTATCTTCACTCATGATAATAATAGCTAGCAAGAAACCACTTTTCTTTAGGTTCATTTTCTGTCACATACTTCTTACTTTTATCCAATGCAGCTCTCAGGGGATAAGCAATTTGTCTGATTTTTCTGGCTAGTTATATCAGGCCCGTAACTTGCCGCCACGTCTTGGAGTTGTCCACTGAAGGCTCTAGCCGACACATGGCATTACTACATTGTGCACGGTAAATCATAGCCATTTCTCCTAGCATAGCATCCAGTTACTCAGGGTGTTATGAAGGGTGTGCGCTGTTGCAGTCACATCAAGGAAAGAAAAAAATCAATATCACTGCTTGGTATTCATTTATCATATATCGATATTGTTTCACTGCTTTGCTTTTGGCTTCTGTGGCTCATTGAAAGCACTATTTATTTGACTGGTTCTACGATGCCCAATTCTTTTCCTACACATTTACAAATTTAGGTTTTATTTCTTTAATTCTTTTCTTACAAATTTTCTTTCTGTGTACTACACGGACACAGCTCTGACCTTTCACTGGAGTGAGAATTATGCTGCATATTTGACCTGGCTTGTAAGGCTAGCAACCTTGTTACTCTGATCCTGCTCCTGGTCTACATCCCATTCATGAGCCTGTGTGGAAATGTGATGCATTTCCATTTTCATTACACGCCCACTGCATCCTTGCTGCTGGAGGGCAATCAATCATTTGGGAAGGGTGCTGGGAGACGATACCTATAATAAATATGTCTCATCAGTAGGCTCTCTATAAATATCTGTTCTCAAGGTGCTTATTTAGAGTCCCACACACACTGGGGTATGACTGCTATTTTCATCAGTTGGTGTTGAGTTTTGTGAGCCGTGATGTTCCAAACTCAATGTCAAACAATTCCCTTTTTTTCCCAAAACACTAATCTCAGCTCCCGATACCAATAAGAATAACAAGGAACCTGAAAATTCTACAACAGTATTATGGGGTGCACATTAAAATGAATAGGATTTACATAAGTAGAAAG
Source organism: Arvicanthis niloticus (assembly GCF_011762505.2). Classification (NCBI taxonomy): domain Eukaryota; kingdom Metazoa; phylum Chordata; class Mammalia; order Rodentia; family Muridae; genus Arvicanthis; species Arvicanthis niloticus. The sequence continues at coordinate 5,766,557 of NC_047676.1, read as the reverse complement.
AAAAATGATTCTAATTAAGGGGTTTTCATTTCAATTTGACAAGCAAATGTTAATAGGAAGAAGGCACGAGAAAGAATTACAGAAAATCCATGTTTGTCTGATGGTTTTGACATGATTTCTGAAGCTCCTCCAGTTCAATCCAGCCTGCCTTGGGATGACACATTAGGGTGCCTCCCTTTGGGGAGTTAGCTCCTTGGTGTTGGGTGATATGAGCATGTCACTTGCTGGTCATTATCTGATATGAGTCCCCACCAACCAGCTCCTAATACAGGTTTCAGTGAGACTACAAAGCTATCTCCAGACATTGGCACTTGTTGTTTGGGAGCCCAGAGAAGTCTCAACTGACAACACGCATGATATAGGATATAGAACTGCAAGAGGAGACACTGTCACCCTAAGTGACCGCATGCATGTTCAAGCACACATTCATAAGAAAAGACAATTCTTGCATTAGTAGATTTCCCCTCAGACTTATTAACTTGAACAGAACACATCTTTTCAGTGTCTGTGAGCCAGGCGCTCATGCATGATAACATCCTGTGGGTGCTGCTATTGTAGAACCCATCCAGGACATGGGTTGTATCAAGTTGCACTAAAAGAGTCTTGTACCAGTTGCACTGAAAGAGATTTTGTGAAGTTCCCTCAAACTTCAAACATTTAAGCTTTAGTTGCATTTGAGTTGTGGGTCTCAGGCCTTGGGCCATCTTGACTTCTTGATAGAGGCTCTCCCATAACAAAGCAGGTTGTATTATTTAGAAGAATCTGACTCTGAGCTACAGAAAGCTCACCCAAGGTGGAAGATAGATGTTCTCTATCTATCTTGCTCATGGTATTATGTTTAAGTTGATGGCAACACCAACAATGGGCTGGGTCCTCCCTTATCAATCACTAATTAAGAAAATGCCTTACAGCTGAATCTCTTTTTCCTTTTTTCTTTTTTTTTCCTTTTTTTTCCCCCTGAGACAGAGTTTCTCTGTGTAGTCCTGGCTGTCCTGGAACTCACTCTGTAGACCAGGCTGGCCTCCAACTCAGAAATCTACCTGCCTCTGCCTCCCAAGTGCTGGGATTAAAGGGGTGTGCCACTACTGCCCGGCCTTACAGCTGAATCTCATGGAGGCATTTTCTCATTTGAGGTTCCCTTCTTGCTGAGAACAGCTAACTCTAGCTTGTATCAAGCTTACATAAAACTAACCAGCACAGTAGGGCTCAATATTCTTGTTGACTTCCCTTATATATCACATCCTGACTGAAGTCCCCCCTCCCTCCACTTCTCTTCGTTCTCCCCAGTCAATTGCCTCTCTCTCTCTCTCTCTCTCTCTCTCTCTCCTACTCCTCTCTTTCGTTTCAGAAAAAAATTAACCAAAAGAGCTGAGTCATTCAGGGAAAACCCAGAGTTTCAAATGTCTGACTTAGAATGAGTTTTTGAATAATGGTGTACTTTAATTTGGGGACAGCCTGTAAGAGTTAGATTAGCTTCCTTGTACTTGTTAATGATTTTAGCTAGACTTCCTGACAGAATCATCATTTCAGTCAGACTCCTGGAGCAGGAAACAAGCATCCACGACCTTGTTCTCATCAGTCCTTGGGATCATTAGAGGCAGTGGCCTAAGTGCAACTGGCCCGAGTTTTTCTAGGTTTGCAATGAATGAAGAGCCATATGGATGAGGTAATTTCAAGGCCACACTGATAAAATTCAATGCTATTCATCTTTTTGTAAATAGCAATGTTATGGGGGGAAATCACACAGTAAAGTAGAAAAGAATTTCTAAAACATGTCCATAAATCTTCTTTGTTATTTAGAAAGGGGTGCTTGTCCCTATGCAGAGGCAGACGTAAGAGATGCACCTTGTCAGGTGATTTTTCCTTGGCTTATGAATCACAGTGAAAAGTCAAGCAGTGTTTTCCTTTAAAAGGAGCTAGAAATGGTCAGAAGGTTCTAAGGACCAACACAATCTGAAAACAGATAAGCCAAAGGGAAGAACCAAGCATAAGTTTTGCTTTATCACATGGCTGGTAGCATGGCTAACCAAGTATTAGAAAGAAGCCTAATTTATAAAAGCCTAGACAACACATAAAGAATAGAGTAGAAACCCAACTTCAGGGAATTAGCAGACTATAGAGCTGTCATGAAAGCCATACTCCCCCAAACCAAAATGACAATGGAGAAGATAGTCTAGATACAGTTGTCTGTAAAAAGGGAATGAAGAGGACAGAAAAGATTTAAATCACAGAAGATTCATAAATATAGCACCAGACAAACAGATTCAAATGCTTCATGGGAAAAAACAATATAGAGAGAAAATAATTCACATTAAGAGGTAATACAACAAATACTGAAAACTCATCATGTTTGTCTATTTTTGTACTCTTCATTTTCTATATGATTAAAGTTGTTCATGCCTGCTGTGTGCATGTTTGGCAACAGTTTGTTGCAGGGTGTACAGTGGTGTGCCATGTACGTATCTCTTTACATGTTCATGTTCAATGGTATCATGTCAGGAGGAATTAGTTCTGGTGTGAGTAAATATTAACCAAAGAGATTGTCCTTAGCAAACCAGGTGGAGTAAGTCAGTAAGTTGTCCCATCGGCAAGTTTTTACCCTGAGTACCTGTTCCAACTGCCCTCAGTGATGGAGTGTAATCTGAAAGGTGTAACAAGAACCTTTTTCTATCCAAATTGCTCTTGTTTGTGGTGTTTTATCGTAACAAAGATAGAACTAAGTAAAACAAAAATAGTACCAGGAATGGGGTGCCTGGCGTTAACCCGACCATGTTTTGGGAAGGATTATGCAATTTTGGATTAGGAAAGCCATTGAGTTTTGAGAGCTTAATGGAGTGATAAGGAACTTATAAGATAATGCTGAGAGAAGTGCAGATGATCTAACTCTGGATGTGAAGTTTCAGAGGAAAACGACGACTCTACTGGGATCATTCATGTGATATTTTGGATAAGAAGTCCTGATTCCCGGAGGCTGGTACTGAAGGCTCAGCTGTAAATATGAAAAAAACAGCCCACTGAAATGAAACCTTCGCTTTACTGGGGCAATCAATCCTGGTTCACTGGAGCTGAGAAATTGGCTGTGATTAAAAAGATATCAGCAGCGTTGAAGTAAATCTCCCAGGAATATCTCTTCAGCATCGATATACAGACACTGTGGTACAGAAGTGGCCAAGACTGTGGTTCATGCTAGCTGCTGAACTTGGTTGTGTTTAAGAGTTACCTTGCTATTACTGGTTTTGAAGGTAAAGGGAGTCATGGAGAGAAGCTGAGGCTTGGCACTATGTGTCAGGAGTGAAATCTCTAAAGGGAGACTGGGAGAGACCATGAGTGAAGGTTCAGCCTCTGTTGGAGTGGAGACTCCATCATACTGGGGTTACTAGTACCATGGGATGACTGTCAGTGGCAGTAGCAGTAATGGAATGGAGCTGCCTCAGCCCAGGAGACTAACTGCATGCACTGAGGACAGCAAGGCAGAAGTCCCTTAGAAGTCCACAAATCAGGAATGTCTTCCAGACATCAAACACTGAATGTTTCACAATGTTGAATTTTAGTTTTGATTTGATTTGATTGTGACTATCCCCCAGTTCTTTTCTCTGAGAGTATTATAGTGGATAGCTTAGGGGTTTTTTGTTGTTGTTGTTGTTTTGTTTGTTTGTTTGTTTGTTTTAGAACCCACAGTTAGAAAGACTTTCAATTTTTAGAGAAGCTTTAAATATTTTAAAGAGACTTTGACTTTTAAGAAAATTTTAAAGGCTGGGGTCTTTAAAGTGATTAACATCTTATAATTCGATAGATATCAATATTATTATGAGATCTCATGGATAAACAAGAATGGGAAGATTATGGATGACCAGATTTCTGTTTGTGTGTTAAATTGCCAAGGGGTCAGTTATCCCCATGGTTGTTTTGTCAACTAGATACAAACTAGGGTTATCTGGAAAGAGGAACTTCAACTGAGAAAATACATTCATCACATTGGCCGGTAAGCAAGTAAGTCTCTGGGGGAATTCTCTTGGTTAATGATTGATAGGAGAAGACCCAGTTCTGTATGGGTGGGGCCATCCCTGAGAAGGAGCATATAAAGAAAGTACACCAAACGAGCCATGGAGAACAAGCTGGTAATAAGTGTTCTTTCACAGTCTCTGCCCCTCTTCCTGCCTTGAGTTTCTGCTCTGGCTTCCCCAAGTGATGGAGTCAGATCTGAGAATTGCCAGAACAAATAAACCGTTTCCTTCCCAAGATACTTTAAGTCATGTGTTTTTTCACAGTAATAGATACTGTAACTGAAATCGTAGCTACTTCTGTGGAGCTGGTCATTAAAAGACCCCTTCTTTGATATTAACATATCTATACATTTACATGTCTCCTCCCTCATTTGTGGCCTCCTAGGGTATAAGGGTTGAACTCACGTGTCTACTCCAAGCTCAGGAAAGCATCTGAAGCATTCGGTTGACTGACAAATGGTTCTATTTCCATTAATTGTATTTCGTGAGTGGAGTCGCCATTTTGCCAGGCTGTATGGAGATAAGGAAAATTGAAATATTTTCTCTCCCATCAAAGAGTACTAGACCCAACTGGGACACCCATGGTAGATTACATAATAGTATGGATTACATATCTAGCACCCCTTGTTTCTAAACAAATAATAAGTGAGACAAACAGAGAAGTATGGGTAGTTGGAGAGAAAATAATTGGTTTTTCTGGATCAATGGCACCAGCTTCAGATCCATGCTTGAGGCTTCAGTGGGCACCAGGCACTGTGCTAATAACATACATATAAGAGTGCAGTTAATAATAGAAGGACACACTATTATTATTATTGTTATATTATTATTATTATTATTATTATTATTATTATTATAGTGGATATTATCACTCCCATTCCCAGAAAATAACGGGACTCCAGAGAGCCATGAGTTCACCTTTTAGTTCCAGCATTTTTGCTGTCAGAACCTGTGACAATGGGAAGCAAAGAATAAGGAAAATATGATTAAGTTTTGAAAGATTTGATATAATATGGTGAGTTGAAGAAAACCAAGATATTTTACTACCTAGGGGCAAGGCATCAGGATGATGGGATGCCCTGAACTGGAGAAGGTTTTGGACTGGTTCATGGTTGATGTATCTGTAGACAATCTGAACAGAATATCAGCAGAGAACACTGTTCTTGAATGATTTAAAATCCAGGCAGAGAAACTGGCTCTGAAAAAGGGAACCATCTAAGTGCTTGAGCTACAGAGTGCTATAAATTACAGAATTTCTAATGTTTCAAAGAACATTAGAAAGTAGACCAGATGGTTAGAAAAGGCAAGAATGTGAGCAGATGTTGCAGTGGTAAAAGGATACAGCAGCACCAAACTCCAGCAGAATAACATAGGTGTTCTTTGGATTTGGCTGGTTCTTTCCATAAAATATTGCTTTCAGCCAGTGAGGATAATAAAGTCAAAGTTCCTGTAACTGGACAGAGAGTGACTACTAGGTTGCCTTCCTTCTCGGAAGCACAACACAGTATAGGGCTTCATTTCTGCCTTAAGGGAGACTAAGCATGGTAGAAGAACCGTAGAGCTATTGACACAAAAGAACTGCAAAAGAACTGCGACAAACCTACTCAACGTGTTACCAGCACTGTCCCTGGCCCTTGCCCGTGTGTCCCATAGCAGAGGCAACCATCCTATCGAGAGGCCATTCATATCAGGTGACATTTGAATTCATTTCTGGGTGTTTTCAAGTGGCATCTCGTACATAGAAAAGGCTTATTTCAAACAACATACTTTTGATTTCCGGGGGAGGCATACAGAAATTTAATTAAGAATCACATTGACCTTCTGTGTCTCTGACCAGAAGAATTGTTTGAACTCATTTGACATCTTTCTTAATAGCAAAATAGAGAATTGCCCACAAGCTCTATGAGTGGAATTTCAGAAAGGTAAGTAGAAATTATGAATAGCCAATCATAATAGTGAAATCACAGCTCATTCAGCTTATAAGAGTACTGAGGCTAAGATCTCTTTAGAATGCAGCCAATAAAGACGAAGACCAATGAGTCTGAATTTCTTTGCAGGCAAAGAAAGATGAATTTGCATTAAACACGACCAGCAGGTTTTTAAACATGTTGCTGAGACTCTCAATGAGCACCATTTTATGTGTTTAGTGTGAAGACCGACTTTGCTTCCAAAGACACACTCAGCATCTGCACTCACAAACTGATCGGTAGCAGTAGTTCCTTCTGATCTTCTCTAGCCTCAAATCAGCTGCTGTTTTGTTCAGCAGGAAATATCACCACAGCCCACAACACAAGCCTTTCCCTATAAGCTTCTGAGACCAATAATTAGGACAAAATTCCAGAGGGTTGTCTTCCCTAGAAGCTTTTCACTTAAATATCTCTGGGTTCTGAGAACACGATCCGTTTAGGAGATTTAGACACAGGGACACAGAGGGGGTGGATGGCCATTATCAAGCTCCTAAGTGAGTCAATGAAATGAGAGCCCCACCTCCAGATCAAATGATGCCTGTGTCAAGCTGCTGAATACGGACCTTTGAAAGGGAGGAGGAGGACTCTAAGGGCAGCGGGAACTGAGAACGGGGCAGTGTGACGGATCTCCAGCACTCAGGACTGCTTGCTGGAGAATAAGCACAGGAAGTAGGGCCTCGTTCTAGTGAGCACAGGAAGGCTCAGGGTACAGTGGCTGGTCTGCTTCTACAGATATGACGAAGAAATCCTACAACAAAGTTCAGTTCCGTTTACCGTTTGAACAGAGAGATCTCAAATGTCTGGTTCTCTGTGGTGATCTTCTGAACAATTACTTTGAGCTGTCAGTTGAATCCCTCTCTTCACTGGTCGTCCTGCACTCCTCAGGGTTCATTCCATTGCCTGCGGACCCTTGCCAAGTATTGCTCCTCCCGCAAATCCTTCTCTGACTTCCTGTGCCAATGGGAACAACAAGTCAAGTCTTTAGAGCGGCCAAGTGCTCTGAATGATGTCTGGTTGTGTTCTGCCCTGTCCTTCTGCCAGCTCACCCTCAATCCCCTGTTGATATCTTACACAAGACACATCCTCTCTGAGACACTGAGGCTCTCTCTCTCTCTCTCTCTCTCTCTCTCTCTCTCTCTCTCTCTCTCTCCCTCCCTCTCTCCTACATCCCCTCCCCCTCCTCCTCCACGTCTTTATTCATGTATCATCTTCTGAGATACCAACTAGTCCTCAAACTTCCTAGTCAAAACAGTAGCTGACCCTCTCTTGCCCCTTCCTGCTTCTGTTTCATGTGTTATCTCCCTTTGTTCCTGCAAAGATGATCATGCCAACATGACCTAAACTTGATACCTTATAGTCTCCTTCTACTGAGATAATGAGGTCCTCTAACGAGAATGGTGCCAGCTTACTGGTAAGCACATGCAGATGTGAATGAAATATGTCTGCTCGGGTTTTTTGTTGTTGTTGTTGGTGGTTTTTTTTTTAAGAGTCGTAACAAGGCCTTTATGTTCAGATACCATCTGCATAAAATGATTTCACTCTAGAAAATGTCAGGCCCATGTACTAGAAGCAATGATATCAAACGCTCCCACGTGCCCAGCACCCAGCTCCACCAGTTCACCAATTGTGAGAGTTTTATTTTACATAAGGTCTCACTCATTTAGCTCCACCTCACACAAATTAAATTTGCTATTTTCTCAATTTTCAGTTTTTTTCCTTTGTTGAGAGAGAGAGAGAGAGAGAGAGAGAGAGAGAGAGAGAGAGAAAGAATATGCAGTTGGATGGGTAGGGAGGAATGGATAATCTGGGAGGGAGAAATATGATCAAAATACATTGTATAAAATTCTTTTTTATTAGCTGCTAATTATGTCTTTTGAGTTGATGGACACCAGGAGGGTGATGCAGAAAATCCAGATGTTTGAAGTTGGGCTGAGCTGCCCTGTTTTTTTCAAAGACAAGGTATATATTTGGAGCTGATGTTGATCTTGTCAGAAGTTTCTGCTTCAGGATGTGATCACCTTCCCAGTTTATCAGCTTCTCTCTTCCTAGCACTCTATCACCCACAGTCTGTGTTGTCATCCCATCTTGTGTGGTGCTGACAGAGCCACCCTAACCTCCATCACTTCTATACTACCCACAGTCTGCTGAACCTGTGTTCAATCCCCTTCTCACCTGACTACCTGAGCAGGAGTGGGGTTCAACACTCTTGCATGGAAACCCTTTGTTAACCAGGGACTTGGGGGGTGAGGAGTCAAGAGGCATCACTGCCTTAAACAAGCCGCAGAATCGTGGGCACAGACTGTGAGGATGAATGTGCTTTCGGGGCCCAGGGCTGGGTTGGGATGGCTGCCCTATCTCTACGGTGTAATCTTCATTGCAGTTAATTAGAACCACTTACAGGCTAACATCCTTGGCAACTTCTCAAGAGGCTTTCAAGCCTTTCTCAATAATACCATAAGGAATTACTTTCTATCCAATGAATGTACCGTTAAGGCTGAATGACGAAACCTACAAGGATGAACGTAAATATCTGGTCTCTGTCATGGTTCTTTTCAATTGTTCTAACCATATGAAATCTTCATCAGGAAGGGAACTGGCTTTATCTGGCTTGTTACACATACACCCATAATCCCAAATAGGGAGGTAGTTGCTGTTGTGGGGGTGGATGGGACTTCCTTTGTGTTTGGCCAGCACTCCTTCAGGCTGCGAGTGTGGGTGCTGAGACCTTATAGGCTAGTGTCAACTGCTAATGTGTGAGTTCAGGAAGGTTCTCTGGATCCCCTGTGCCTCAGTTTCCCTACCTGAGTGATTAGTGATATGGTACTGCTTCTTGTTTCCCACAGGGATGAAATGTAAATTAACAGGATGAGTGAACACCGAAAGGGCTTGTGTTAGCATTTTGTCTAAGCTCCGTCCCACAATTACCAGACAACAGCCAGCTGTGCCTGACTCACTATAAAAGGGGCTGCTTGCCCCTCCACCATATCTTGCTCTTGTCTTCTTGCTCTTGCTCTGTCCTCTCACCCTTTTCCCACCCTCTCCCCATTCCCCTTTCCTGTGTCTCTCCACATGCTCCTGGGGGAAGAGATGCCTCAGCATGGGCCCACAGAGGCACTCCCTTCCCCCAAACCTGGCTACACATCCACCAAACATATTCCTTCTCGCCTTATCTTTTCATAAACACAACAGCTTGGCATCTGCAGGAATCTTTCTTTTGCCCTGTGCCTACAGAATGAAACCTCCACAAACACTTTGTCATGTGGAACAGCTCTGATTTAGTGGCAAGCTGCTGACCCAAGATCTAGAAATTGGTCAGCATAAACTCCCTTGTGCCTGTTGTAGCTTCTGGGTATGGCCCTCTTTCTATATAATCAACCAAATGTCACTACATACAATAGGACTGACACCTTCATCCAGCCCTTGGACATAAAAAGGCCTAGGTGGCTACTTTTTATGACCCTTGATTGTGTGTTTACTGTCCTGTGTACTTGCCCTGACCTCTTGGCATGACTCTTATGGTGTGGACATCCTCAAGAATGTCAGGTTCCTCCTACCATCTGCCCCTTTGACCTTCTCAGCCACAAGACAGACATCCACACTCTTTAGCCATCCCCTTATCACAGGGCTAATATAGTAATCAATGTATTCTTAGTTGTTCAGCCTAAAATTATGGTCTTTTCAAACTTTCAATAGGATCTACACTGTGTAGGTAAAGATAATTCTGTGTGTAAGTTTCACTTTCAATGTAGCATAGCCAGTATGGACCCAGCAAGCGTAGCCATTTCTAGTTAAACATCTTTAACAAGCAGGCCCTGTTATACAAAGCTGTATTGTAAAAGCCAATGCTGCATTGTGAGATTTATCCAGAGAATATACATAGTGGCCCTGAGAGGACCCTGGGGAAGCCCTTCTGCATTCACAATGGAGGAAACCTAGGGTTTTTACATTTCCTGACTGTGGCCAATCATATATCCTTCACCTTATTCATGGCAATAGAGTCATTACATCAGATAAATCCCAATGAAGCTTGAAAAGTGGTTTTAACATCTCTAGAGATTTCCCTACCCATAGAGAAAATTAGTCAGTATAGAAGAGACATATAGATCCAAGTACCAATGTCTCCACACCACAAAATTATGTTAATGACTTTAAATGATTGGTAATATTAATAATAATTTAAATATCTTAGGAAATTGTCTTGTTTTAAGTAAATATACAAAGAAGATTTTGATAATTTCTAAGCAAAAAAAAATAATCTTTCAAGTGATATATTCAATGACTAACTAGTGATTAAGCCATATTAAGAACTACTCATTGTCACATAAATTATTTTAAACCTGTCAATTATAAAATCAGGGAGGTTGGCTAACCAAGAGCAACAATAATTGATTCTACCACAATTGATAGTTCTAACATCTCTTGTACAGTTTAGAAAATAATAAAATAAAATATGACAAATACACAATATTTATTTGAAAATCAACTTAACTACTCACTATTAATTTTCCCTGCCTTGGGGTGCCTATATTTTGAAGAAAAACACCATTTCATGAATAACAAATTAGTTTGCAATTCATAATTTATCATTTGGAATCAATGCATCTATTCCCACAAAACAGAATATTCTCATTTTTTTTTTTTATGTGTAAGGCTCAGAAGAGAAGAATCCCTCATAAAATCAGCAAGCCTAAGTCTTGTAAATCACAGTTGGTGGAGAAGCTGGCAGCTGGTTGTATAAGGCATTTAATTGCAATTGTGTACAGTTTCTACTTGGATCTGTCTTGAAGACAGAATACAAATAGTGGAATTAAGTCACCTATTCTGTGAGCTTCATTTGCTGTGAGAGAGGGAGAGTGTACTGAGGACTAGAAAGCCAGTCAGTCGGTGGCCATAGACTGAGAACGGAGTCTGCACATCACACTGGGGGTGGTCCCCATGTGCAAGTAGAATGGCAATGCTCGTATAATTGACATCCTCATCGGAACCTGTTTGTTTCTAAATCACTTTACGCACCCAGCTTCATTTAAGCACAGAAATAAATGACTTGCACCAAGAAAGCACCAAAGCACCTCAGAAAGAAAAGACACTTAAGGAAAGGCTCTGAGAGGACAATCTATCAGTGAAACTCGAGACGGAGCCCTTGGATGTAATGGTGTGAAGCAAACCCTTCTCAAAACTTACAGAACAGTTTCCCAGGGATGCTACGCCTTGTCATTATCATCATGTGACAAACATCCTCTGTGCAGAGATGTGGAAGCATGGTCATTCATCAGGACTTCACGGCCAAAGAGTGGCAAGTGGCGTGTGAGAGTTTTCAGTGGAGAAATCTAAAATTTGTTCATGGATTTGGTAGTGAAAATAGACAAGTTGCTGTGAGATAAAATTATTATTTAGTCTCGGGGGAAGGAAAGACAGAGGAGATAATAATGCCTACTGAATACAATAAATACCTCTAACTGCATCGTATGTTTTATATGTGACTATCATGCACCACAGGTGTAAGCACACACACCCTATAGGCACTTGTGAATATGTATTCATACTATATCTATACTTCTATAGAGAGGCTGACTGACCAAGAGCAACTAAATTGAGTCTACTACAGTTGATAGTTCTAACATCTCTTCTACAGTTTAGAAAATAATAAAAATAAAATGTGGCAAATACACAGCAGTTATTTGAAAACCAAATCAATGATGTAGTTAAAATCAAAATCATATTTTGAAACTGACCATAAATGACATTAGACTGAAAAATGTATAATCTACTTTTGCTTAATTTTTCTTTTTTGAAAATTACATTGAGTACTGTATTGACACAATACAGCTTACATTTATGTCCAGTCTCCATGCCCCTCTCAAATTCATGGCCGTTTCTTCTTTAATTATCATTAACTATTTGGTGTTCTGTGTGTGTGCACATGTCTAGGGTTGGCCATTTGGGACTGGCTAACCTATTAGGGGTCTCATCTGTGGAGAAGAGGCCCACCTCTTAGCAGTCAGTGATTGCCTGTAGCTCTTCACCTAAGGTTTAAGGTCTTGTGAGATTCCCTCCATCTATGCTAACATTTCAAATGGTTGTCATTAAGCAGGTTTTGTGTAGGTAGTCATATTGTTAGATTTCATGATTACAGCTTCTTTGGCAGGTCTGGAAACCATTATTTAGTAACGGACGTCCTGGTTCTCTGGCTCTGACACTATTAACTCCCCTCTCATGTTACCTGAGCTTTAGTGGTAGAGTCTGCATTGTAGACATACCACATAGGGCTGAGTGCCTCATGTCTGTCACTTATTATCTACATTGTGACCAATGATTGCCATCCTTAGTAGCCTCCATCTTCCACAAAAAGGAACTTCACTGGTGACATATGAGAGCTACCTAAGGATATAAGGATAAGTATTTAGAATTTCTTAGAGACTATATTGTTTATTTTTTTTAAAAATGGTAATAATAGGTAGTCCTCTAGGGCTCATGGCTTGAGCAGCCATGATAGTTGGCTAGGTTCATGGAACCAAACCTAAATTTATTTCCATGGAGTGGGCCTTTGGTCCAATTACACATAAGTTAGCAACCCCAAAGAAAAAAGTGAAACAGGATGAATTCCTTATATGCTCCTAGGTATATACTGAGGTATATAAGAACGGTAGGGGTATCCCTAACATACCCCTCTCTCCCTCTCCCCCTCCCCCTCCCCCTCCCCCTCCCCTCCCCCTCCCCTCCCCCTCCCCTCCCCCTCTCCCTCTCCCTCTCCCTCTCCCTCTTCTCCTCCTCCTCCTTCTTCCTCTCTCTCTCTCTCTCTCTCTCTCTCTCTCTCTCTCTCTCTCTTTCTCTCTCTCTCTCTCATCTCTCTGAGCCTATCTTCCTTCTACTAGATTAAATCAATAAAACTGTTGGCAATCAACTGAATACTCAGAACTGAGAAACATAACTGCAAACCCAACAATCACACATCAAAGGTGATGCTCTTTTGACCATTGCAGATCTTAGTAATTGTATGTGACAAGCGCTTTTCTGATGCAAGGTATCCCTAAGGCTTGAGCATTTGGCATTGAAAAGTCTAGCGCATGACACTGAAAGTCCTCATCCAGTTCTCAGCACGGAGGCACTCCTGCAGGTCACCAGGAATTGAAAAAGAAACTCATTACTGGAGCCAATTCAGTGACTCGGCCACATACCCTAGCCATCAATTTCCTGGGTATTTCCAGTTTAAGGATGTGCTCTCATCTGAACCTGCCATAAGGAGATAAAGACACAGGACACAGGGCATGGGTAGGTCGTGTTCAGGGATGCACAGCTCTCTGCCCCCAGCACTTACAGTCCTAACTCATCTGCGGCTTGACGTTGCCATTCTAATTACACAGGATCCACTGAAACATATGGCGTCTTGCTGACTAATCTGCCATTAACGTTTTATGATTTATGGAAAGTGCTGGTGGCATTATGATATCAGGCACCTTTAACATATCAGCCTGGACACTTATAATCTTTGCAGCCTATTATTACTGGAGCCTTGTTTCCAGGTAATGACCAGGACATTATTTATCTTTTGTAGATAAACTCACCTTCCTGTCTCCACCATAGCCCTCTCCTACCCCCAATTTGACAGGATCTCTTTGGAGCCTTTGTATGATCTCTGGACACTGAGCTGTCTGTCTAGGAACTAGTGGGAAAATCACCATGTGATGTGGAATTATGCATTATGGGTCTTAAGCTTCTATTTTTACATGTTGACGATTAGGCCTAAGTAACCACCTCCTCACAAGAAAACTCAGTTAGGAGAGAGTTAAGAGAAAAAGCACGTGCCAGCAGATGATTGGCACCTACTGATGACAAGGAGAAAGGTCTCTTAAGCATGACATGGAGGCAATACTGCTGCGACACAGGTACTACAGGGACCGACTTCCCTTTCAAAGGACTTTAGAGCCTTTGATTCTGTCATAGAGGTCCCCTCTCACAGTATTATCCCTAAGAGTGATTGTTGCTTTTGCAGTTTTCACATGATCTGTAGCAAGTGAACGCTACAGATGAATTCAAATGATAGTCTGTGGAAGCAGACAAATTTGCAAAGGCAAAAATCAAGGATACCAGACAAAAGAATAGATGTGATTTTTGTTTCCTAGTCACTGAAAGTTTCCAATTCGTTAAAATCACTCATGAAAATTTTGTTTTATTAAATTATACCTATATATTTAATTATATTTAATATATAATATTAAACATATAAATATATTAAATTATATCTAGGAATTCATATTAGGAATGAAGAACTTTGATTGTATTCACCCCAATTCCTCCCAGATCCTTCCTCACCTCCTTACTCCCCAATTTCAATATCCTTTTTTTCTATGTATTTAAAAGCCCATTCACTTCAATTTGCACCACCCATATACTTCTGGTTGTGGGAGCATCCAGTAAAGTGTAGTAGACCATACACTTAAAGAAAATTGACTCTCCCTCCCCAATAAGCCATCAATTTCCCATAGCTCTTTGTTTTGGGGTAGAGGGTCACAGATCTCTTTTCCCTCCATGTTAGAATGTTGACTGATGATCATGTGCAGACATCCCAGCTACTGAAAGTTCATGACTGCAATGGTCCTGTCATATCTAGAAGACACCGTTGTGATCTGGTTCTCCCTGACCTCTGGTTTTTTCAGTCATTTTGTCTCCACTTGCAAGATAGTCCTTGAGCCTTGGGAAGAGAATATGTATGTTATAGACCTCCTGCTGAGAGTGAGCACCCTGCCCCCCCACCCCACACTGTTCTTACTCTGACTGGTTGTGAGTTTCTGTCTTAACGAAAATCTACTGTACAAAGGTATTTTTCTGATAAGTTCCCACAGCTGGAAAAGGTAGGAATTCTATCTGGTGGCTTTCTTGAGGATTATATGTTGCTTTGAAGACTCCTTCTGCCCTCTTTATATTGCTGGGGATCTTGTCAGGGGACAAAGTGTAGAACATGGTATTTCTCTTTTGGGGGGATCTTTAAGTGAAGACATTTCAAGACAGACTTGGCTGTGATTTGGTGAATCTAATTCTCAATGAGGAAGACAGAGATATACTGTCTGTGCACATGCTCTTTGGTGAAAGGCCAACTTCAGTTACCAGGGGGTTTCTTAGGTAAGTAAAATAGACATGAGCAAAGGTCACCTTGAACAGATCTGGGCAATTAAAGAGAAAGTTTGAAAGCTATGCTTTGAGCACTTCAGAATTTTAGAAAAACAAAAAACCACACTCATGATCACCCCACACACAAACGTCCTGTTTTTATTCCTAATGAGGAAGAGAGACTGAGACTGATGCCCAGGGGAGAAATGTGTCAGGACAAAGGGCTAACCAAATAATTTGATGTATGCCTGTTTTCAGAAACCATTCTCCCCTGTGGCAAGTGATTTATTTCACTGTTTGTTGTTAGTGGTTAATCCTCTCAAGGCTTCTGAAAGCAGAAGATGCACTGAGAGGTGACAGGGGTGGGGTATGTGAGTAATGGATTGCACAAGATCAGAGCCACCTGGTTGGGATGACCAGGCAGACCTCAGAAGGCTAGGCTATGCTGCTCTGGGGACTTTCCATCCAAATACCACAGCGTTGCACTGAAAAAAGATGATTTTCAGTATATATATATATATATATATATATATATATATATATATATATATATGTATGTTTATATATAAACATTTATAAATACTTATATATGTCTATATGAAATCAAAGCCCACAACCTACAATTTCTTTAAATAGAAAAATTCTAGCTCAATCTCCAGAACTCATATCTTATTTCACATTCACTAGCATGATGCTATGCCCCATCGTTGTAATAACACAGTACTTATATGGCTACACAATATATACATATACACATACATATACACATACACAAGGACATATACATACATATATACATATGATGTATATTTCTATAGGCACAATAAATAATGTGCAAATCATGACAAGTGTTCTTTAGTTTAAAGCAGTCATAGAAATCATATTTTGGAAAAGCATTTTATACTATTACATAGGGATGATCATATTATCTTCTCTGTGTGATAACTCAAGTAAAGATTGTTTCTCGCCTTCGTGTGGTGATGAGGTTTGAGCTCTGGAACTTGGGCATCCAAGTGCCCTGACACGGAGCTACACCATCAGCCCATCTCACGATCCTTTTCTCACTCACTGCTTATTTTTTTCATTAATTACTCTACTTAGGTTTCTTTTTTAAAAACAATGCTTTTATCTATTGTTGAGAACTTTGTACATCTTAACTATCTCTATTCCCTTCCAAACTCTGATCAGATTTTCTTTCACCTCCCTACTTGCCCAAGTTCACGCTCTTTCTCTGTCTATTAAAACTAAGAATCCATGGAGGGATAGTTTGTGATAGCCAACTATCCCTGTGTGTGGGACCCTCTCTAGAGTGTGACCGATGTGTGGAATGTCACTCTATTGATGATAGCTGACTTTCCCATTTCAAGCAACAATCAAATGCCAATGTCTTCTAGACTGTGAGACTGAAAGCCTACCTCCTCCCTCCATGCTCGGATTTGTCTGTTTTGGCCTGCATAGGTCTTGTGCATGCTCTCAGTGTCTGACAGCTCCTGTGTGCATCTTCCCTGTTGTGTCTGGAAAACACGTTTCATTGACGTCATTACTGCCTCTGACTCCTGCAATCTTTCTAACCCATCTTCTGCATAAATCCTGAGCCTCTTGGAAGGGATGTTACAGACGTTCCATTTAGGGCTGTCATCTTAGAGACTCTTATTTGGTGCACATTGAACATTTGTGCATTTATGTGGTAAGATCGGCAATATCATATGCAGTATATGGCTATACTTCAGAAAGATGATTTTTTTCACCTCACTAAGGATTTTTTCACCTCATGTCAGTTATAAACATGATGGGCATTCCAAGAAAACACTAAAACGCATCCAAATGCCTTTTGTGTCTGTGACTTTCTTCATCTCTCACTCCATCAAAGTAGATCCAGTGTCCTGGCTCCATATTGCCACATGGAGGGGTGGGACATTGAGCAGCATGCTGTCTCTTGAAGTCCCCTTGCTGTTGGAAAAGAGTAGAGGGTTAGCACAGCTATAATTGCCTTCCACTGAACTTGAGTCATATAGCTTGGCATAATTTTATTTTTGTAGCCTAAAAGCTGAATCACTGAGGGTCTACTCTGTGTATTACAATGAAAAGCCATTTTATGTTTCTGCCATGTTCTCTACCTCTCTTAATTTCACTTTTTCCAATTTTCCATTGTCAACTGGTTCGTCTCTTGCAGATGACAGAACGTTGCAGCCTCAGTCACAAATGTCCAGCATCCATAAATGATCCTTTTGCAATTCTGTTTAAAAGATGGCATCCAAGTGCCAAGCAAAGCAGTCAACATTACCAACGTCTCATATCTTCCTTCTCTTTCTAATCACACAGCAAAATTTATTGTTCTTTATTAGTTTCAAAATTATTCCTGTGCTAATTAAATATACTACTTGATTGTTTTCCCTTCTCTTGATGTCTGACTCTGCATTCCTTGATTCCTTATTTCAGATTTTCAAGTTGCTAGCTAGAAAATCTTCCATGGGCTCTTATGGGTCTGAATTTTTTCATCAGTTCATCCACAACAGTGGCTTCTCTTCTGCCTGCTACACTCATTTATTTCTGGCGTTTTACAGTTTATTTCCACTCATTTCTAAACAGGTTTTAAGTCTTATATTTAGTGTTTATTTATTTATTTACTTACTTACTTATTTAGGGTTTTTTTGTTGTTGTTGTTTTGTTTTTTGAGACAGGGTTTCTATGTGTAGCCTGGCTGTCCTGGAACTTGCTCTGTTCCAGATCAGGCTGTCTTCAAACTCAGAGCTCTCTGACTCTGCCTCCCAAGTATTGGGTTGGGATTAAAAGCATGTGGCATCACTAACACCTGGCTCTGTTATTTATTTTTGGTCCAAAAATTACTTTGGTATCTTTTTCTGATAATCTGTATATGAGTGTATATGTAAATTAAACAAAGATACCTTTTCTCTGTTCTTAATTTTTAAACTTACAACACATTAGTTAGTCAAAAGAGCATATGTAATATTTCTGTGGATTTTAGTGTAGTCAATAAGCATGGTACTATAGCAATGGCTGAACTCTGACATTTAGAAGTGTAATAACTTTAATATTATACATTTATAATGAAATCCCATTTGGGTTTAAAATTCTAATTTATTGAAATTCTCTCAGACAGTTTTGAAAGTTTTTCCATTGTCTTCTTCTATTTGTTGCTACCCATTAGAAATCTAGCATTAAAAATAAATATGAATTTAAAAAATACTTGTGTGTATATATCACTCAATATATACACATGCTCATGAATATTTGCACATTTATTAGTGAACAAAATATAAAAATAAAAATGAAGTAAATGATTCTAGTAATGATACAATATTCTTTGGTTTTCTATATTTTGACATTTTTTTTTCTCTGCAATAGAAATAACTTAAATTCTGTACTTGGCTTTCTGAAATTTCATGACCTGTGTCTCATTGATAGTGTTTCAAATGTTGTGACTCTTGCATTCTCAGAACAAAATGGGGGTTCTCTCTTTCCCTCAGCCCTAGGACATCCTTTTGGATTCATCTTCTTATTTCTACTTCCCCCACCCACCCCTTCCTCTCACTGTCTTGCATGAGTGGCACTGGAACCTCTGCGTCTCTTCCTTGTGCTTCTTAACTTTCCCTTCTTCAATAGTCTTTATTCAATTCTGTGGCTTCCTGGGAGGCGTCTTTGGCCTCCTTTCCTAGTTAAGTTTTTCACCAGTTGCGATCATGTGCTGTTTTGCTCATGTGTTAATCTTCACTTCTGTGTGATCAGCTTTTAACCCCTGTTCCCTTTATTCCTACAGATCCTTTCCCATCCCAGAGGTAGAGCAGGCTCAGCTTCTTAAAAGCTGACACTCGGCTGTTCTGGTTTTTGCAGTCCGCTGGGTGAACATCCTCCCCTTAGCTGGGATTGCTCATTCACAGTCTGCCAGCAATTCAGAATTGTGCCTTTGTCTCTGGATCTGAAAAACTGCACTTTCTTTACTTGAGGCTCTTTAGAGGAGAGAAGGAGCTGCAGCTGGGCGCTGAAATCCCAGGTCATTTATTTGAGGATGGAGAGGCCCTGGTGTTCTGGGAGCCATGCCATGTTGACTGTGTGCCTACTTCTCCAACCACACAACAACATCTCCTATTTTCACACAGTTCAAATGGCTCTCCTATAGTTGGCTGGCCTGATGTGTACATCAGGCTGCAGGGCAGGGCCAGGCCCAGCAAGAAGCTCTCTGAACTTCAAGGTGCTCAAGAAGAACTTTGGTTCTCAGGTACTTGGTGCACAGCATATATTAACTAATGCAATAATTTAACTATCACTTAATTCAATATCAATAAAATGTCTTCAAAATCCCTCTGAACAGTGTAAAAAGCCAAGGAAACTGGGAGGTGCTCTATAAACATGTACCGAAGGAGAACACGCACAGACGAGCATCAGGCAATCACTGACAGACATTACTTTGAGCAAGATGAAAATGTGCAAAAGGCTACCCTCATGGACAACTAAACTCCAGTAACAAATGCCACATACAGCAAAGCGGACCAATTATTAACGTAGGTCATCGGATCTAAGAGGAAGGTGATGATCTCAGATGAATGACAGACTTTGCTCTCATGTTTCAGCTTATTCCAATTTTTTTGGAAAAAAAAAAAGAATCCTCCTAACTGCATCATAAAGAATACGGGAAATAGTCACATCAGGTCCCCACCACTTTACTGTTGTGGCCAAGTATCATGGTGTCATGGAGCTGCTTAAGTCAACAGCCAAACAGACTCATCTTACAGAATAATAGCTTAAAATAAAAGTATGACCAGGGCTACTTTTCTCTACACAGAAAGAGGGAGGACATTTTCTTGCTTTCCCAGCGTGACGTGGTCTGAGATCTTCTCCATTCCCTGGCTTTTTCAGGCCTGCTTCCACTACTGTCTTCTTTTGGCTCTCTTCCCTGCCTGCCTCGTCTTCACAGGGCAGCT
This sequence comes from Arvicanthis niloticus, assembly GCF_011762505.2. NCBI lineage: Eukaryota > Metazoa > Chordata > Mammalia > Rodentia > Muridae > Arvicanthis > Arvicanthis niloticus. Next base: position 5,746,541 of record NC_047676.1, on the reverse strand, counting down.
TCCCACATGTGTCCAGAAACCTCCTCTCTTTAGAAAAACATCAGTCTTACTAGACTAGAGCCTACCTTAAAGGTTCATCCCAACTTGGAGAGCTCTGCCAGATGTGGTTACATAGTGGGTAGAAGTGGTTAGGACCACGATGCCTTTTGATGTGTATATGCCATAGGGATCAAAAGATAATACAGGCAAAGAGAAAGCTGGGTCTTCTTGCAGAACTATCAGAAATCAAATTGAAACCTCTATCGGTGAATTAGAATCCTTTAGCTAAATTCATTCTCACATAGAAACTAAAGTAACACCCAGGAAACCAGCTTCCTTTGAGATGTCCAGTTTTACCTTGTCTCCAGGTCTTTGGATGGTAGCATCAAATGACAGACCTTCAAAGTATCTCCTCACTAATTTTCTACTCTGTATTATCAGTACATGCTATTTCAATATCTCTCTTTCTCAAAAAAGAAAGAAAAGAAAACCTAAAGTCAAAACAAACCAAATAAATAAATACCAAAACAAATCTTCCCCCACACACTTAAAAAATTTAGGGAGATAATTTAGTGTTGGCCTGTTGATATTCCTTCTATGCTCTTCCCAACAGTTACCTAGCAACAGCCAGGTAGGTCTGGTTTGCTATAAAAGGGAATGTTTGGCCTCTCCCCCTCCTCTCTGACTCTGACTCTCTTTTCTCTCTGACTCCTTTCTCCTCTCTCCTTCCCCAGCTCCCATTTCTCCACATGTTCCTGGATGACCCTTCCCACTCTCCCTCCCCCTTCCTTCTCTGTTCCCTCTTTTTCTCTGCCTCTACTTCCTTCTCAACTTCCCTTTCCATGCCCCCAAATAAGTATGTCTGGTACTTGGTGGGGATGCCCCAGCACGGGCTTGCTGAGGTCCCCCCTCCCACCCCACAACACATACTCTTGGCTTTATAAAACACATCATGGCCAACTACTCCATCAGAAGGAGAACGCACAGAGCTCCAACCTCTCTTGCTGGGATACTTCTCTTCCTTCCTTCCTTCCTTCAACCTTATCTAATTGTGTCACTAGGCTACAGGCAAGATCAATAGCTTTTGACTCCGAGATGGGTGGATTCTGTTTTCTGCTCTCTGGGCAGCCATGGCCTCTGCCTCTAAATCTGCCAACTCAAACAACAGCCAGCACCACCTGCGTCTGGGCTTAGTGTTTTATAGTGGTGAAAGAGTCATAAGGAAGCTGAGCGACAGCCAGAAAGGACACTACAGTATGGGGCTGGGCAACCCTGCTGTGGAGCACTTGATCAATCCTCCCTGGATGACTTTCTCCCTGTCCTACTTTTTAAGAAAGGGATAGTTTTTATCTGAAAATGCTTTCCTCAAGCTGCACAGTAGAAAGGGAGACCTGACACTCAGTTCCCCACATGTATGCCTGAAGCCTGTCTAGCCATGAGAAGGTATTAGATCCCCTGGAACTGGATTTATAGATGGTTGCTAGTTACCCTGTAGATACTGAGAACCAAGCCTGGATCCTTCTGTAACAGCTGCAAGGGCTCTTAACTGCTTAGCCATATCTTCAGACTCGGGGCTTATATCTTATCAAGAAATGCACCCTGGGGGTAAGAATGGAAATGTTCAAACTTCTTGTATTTCCTCAGTGAGTGACAGGTGAATGTCCACAGACTCTGGATGGGAATGAGTTCTGTGAGTCAGAAAAACTATTTGAACAATGTAGAAAAGCACATATTAGAAAATTTCTAACTAATGTTTTTTTTTTTAAAAGTAAGCCTGCACTACAAATAATTTGAACAATGAAGAAATGCACAAAAATGAAGAAATGAACCATGACTTCAAATTTCATGTTGAATTCCATATTGTCTACCTACCAGCCACTTGTAGCTGGTAGGTGGACATTACAAGTCATTTCTACACACGTATAACTTCTCTATAGTAGAAGAATGGCTCGGATAGACAGATTAAAGCAAACATGGCATTGTAAGTGCTTTCCCATCTCTTTGACAAACTAAACAAAATTCACTTTTAGTGAATTAATATGACATTTTGATGTGACAATATTTGCTCAGTTAAACTTCACCGTTACTTTTTCTCAAAAATATTCTTTGTTACTTGTAGATTTTTTTATTGCTTTGCAAAGATTTTTTTTTTTGTCATTCTATTTTGGAGTAAATGACTATAATAGTGAACTTTCACATTGAATAGTATTACATTTCTGGTCTTGTGTCTAATTCTTTCACCCATTAGCAAATTTGACAGAATTCTCTTGGGTGAGTTGAACATAAAGAGTCCTCTGTGTGCGTATGCTGAAGGCCGGTCTCCAAATGGTAACGATACTTGGGAGACTGGACACTGTTGGGAAGTAGGTCTCACTGGAAGAAGGAGCTCAGTGAGAGGACAGGTGCCTCCGAAGGCTGGATCTTTCTTCCCAATGCTTTTTTTCTCATTTTCTTTTCTGGTTGCCATGATTTGAGTACCACTATGATGGCTGCTACCTTGCCACAGGCCCAGTGCTAATGGAGCCTCTTACTATGGGCTACACGCTCAGAAACTGTGGGCTAAAATGAATTTATCATAGTCTCACACATCTCTATGAAATGCTTCTGCATATACTGTTAAGTATGCCTAAGATGGGTTACTGTCGCTATTACAAATACTTACACTAGTTCACATTTCCCATTGTTATCACTGTTTATTGTCTAGTTAATAAAATAGTAGAGTCTGCTACAACAGTTTTATAATTATATTGTTGGTGGATATCACAGCCACCACCCACTACCTCTCATCCTTGCTTCCTTCTCCCCCTCCCACTGGTCCTTTCCGCCTCCAGATAGTACCCATTCTGGTTTTGACATGCACAAACATGCGCATACACATGTAAATTTTCAAATAGGGAATATTAGGGGAAACAGAAAATACCTTTACACATTTTCTGTGATAACAAGAGTTCTCTCGGTTAAGTTTTTCTTTTTAAAGGATTTGAGTGGGTAATTCACTTCTTCAACATCGCTGAGTATGTAAGTTTTCCAAGATGAAAAGTGAGTTTTGATAGTTAAGACTTGTCACTTGCTGTGTCCGTTTGATTTGTGTTCTCTGGCTCGTCGGCCGTGATGGATTATAATCGACACACTTCCCGCTGCTGCACCATCTTTGTTTACTCAAGACAAATGCCAGTTCCATTCGATGACACAATTCATTAGCACAGAGCTAGACCCATTCTCTCAGTGTATACTTGGAATCTGAGTATTTACTTTGTAGCTTATAGGGCTGATAATTCTACCTTTCTTGCCCAAAACTGTGATGAGGGTTGCCTTTGCCTCAAAATGAGATTTGAGAGGATGTACCAAGTCTGTACCATAGTCAAAGACTTGCTTAATACAACCCAAACATTCCTGGGTAATGAAGCAAAGAGTCAACGTGGAGGAAGCCAGGACTCCAGATATATAGGTAGCAGAGGATTGCCTTTTCGGACATCATGAGAGGGGATAGAGGCCCTTGGTCCTGTGGAGGCTTGATGCCCAGCATAGGGGGATGCTAGAGAGGTGAGGCAGTAGTGGTGAGTGGGTGGAGGGAGCACATTCAGAGAGGCAAAGGGGAGGAGGGAGAGGGGGGATGGATGGGGAAGTTGTGGAGGGGTAAGCAGAAAGGGGGGATGCATTATGAAATGCAAATGATTAGTAAAAAATAAAATAATGTAAGGAAAAGAGGCCATGACAAAATTATATAATATATTTTTTAGTCTTTCTTTTTACAGATACTGAAGAACATTACCGACAGTGTCACTACCCTCTAGGCCATGCGTACTTGCAGCTTTTCAAACCCTTCTGGTATTTTCCAATTTGCTCCTTGTCTCTGTCTTGAGTTCTCTTGTTAACTACATGTGCATTTCTAATTTTGTCAAAAAAAAAAAAAAAACATTTCTTTTTAAAGCTTTTGCAATCTAACCCAGTTGCCTTCCCCCCTGCACAAGCTCTGACTTATCTTAAATTTTCCCTTTGATTATCTGTAAATTTAATTTGATATTCCTCTATCTAATTTCTCAGAGAGAATGCTTGAAATGTCAATTATACCGCTTTCTTGGTCCATAATTTTTGATGTTTGGTGCTTTCATTTTTGCTCTAAGCTTCTTTATTTCGGTTTTACACTTTAAAAATTCGGTTGGCATACTTTCATTCCATTAGAAATAGTTTCCTAAATCTCCATGGTGATTGTGTTGAACGTGTTCTATGTGTTGAATTTGTTGCTACTTTGCAAACGTGGAAATACCCTGTTGTGTTTACTGCATATTTGAGCCAACAAAGAACATGGTCATAGTGCTTCCTACTTGTCTCTGCAAGCGTGAATCAGTCCTTCAGAAATTCACTAATGCCTCCTTTATGTGTATGTATGTGCACATTTCTTTGAGTGGCTTCTCTGAATATGAAGAGATTACATCTGATGTCCAACAATGTATTCCTCTATACTTAGTCATTTGGGTACATTGTTAAAATTCTTGTTTCTGTATTATCCTCACATTTTCTGCTGACAATAGAGTAGAAGAAAGCTCCCCCTCCTCACCATGCTTATTCTTTCAGAGAGTTTGTTTAATTTCCCCTTTGCACTGGACAATTTCCCTTCTTATACTTCGAACGCACCAGTAGATGATATGGCCATGTTCTCTTAAGTTTTGTGATAGTTAGAATCAGAAATGTCCCCACAGGATCATGACTGTTCATACATGTTCCTCAGTGGGTGTTGCTGTTGAGAAGGTTATAGCGGTGTGACTTGCTGGAGGAGGTACATCAGGCTTTGAGAACTCAGAGCCCCACAGCCAGTTCCAGTTCATTCTTCACTTTGTGTCTGCAGATGCAGCTTTGATAACTCAGCTTCCGGCTCCTGCTGCCCTGCCTGGTACTCTCTGCCATGCCTTTCTATCACGACATACTTTTATCCCTCTGCAACCATAAGCCAAAATAAACTGTTTTCTCTGTAAGTTGATTTCGGTTCTGGTATTTTATCACAGAAACAGAAAAGTAACTGATACAATTTTTGAAGTTTAGTCTTGTAAAATTCCCCTTTTAGTTTCTCGTACAATGTGTAGCCCTGAAGTTTGTCCCACTGTGTATCAATGTAAACCACACCAATTGTCTTCCACTTTTACTTCATGTGAAGTTTGCAACCTATTTTTCTGAGTTTCTCTCCTTATTTTCTTATGAATTATATGTAATTGATATATGGCCCTTTAGTATAATACACATACATATATAGTGTCTGTGTTCATGGGTGTTCAGATTCACGTGTGTGAACACGTGCACTGGTACATGTATGAATGTGTGTGTGCAGAAACTCAAAGACATTCAAGTGACATTCACCCCTCACATGAGATACACCATCTTTTTTTTTTTTTTTTTTTGAGACAGTGTATCTTACTGGCCTGTAACGTGGGAAGTAGGGTTGGTTTGCCGTCCAACAAGCTTTGAGTGCCCACATATCTCTGCCTCATCAACATTGAAACTAGAAGGACACACTGCCAGCCCAGCTTTTTTTCCAATGGACTCTGGGAATGGAACCCAGGCAGTCATCGTTCACAAGCCAAGAACATGATTGACTAAGCTGTCTCCCCAACCCTGACAGTACTATTGTAAGTCCATTTAATTTATTTGGTGGCATTGTCAGAAGGATCGTGAATGTTGTAGGCACTGTATTTTGTTAGTAGAGATATATACCTCTTTCCAGGAATTTTCAGCACTTTCTTACTATGAATGTGGAGTAACTTTTGAAGTGGGTAAAAATGGATTCTCCAGTGTTGTTCTTTCAAAAAGATTTTAGTCATTCTGGTTTAGTGCATTTCTATCTCAAGTTTGAGTCAACTTGTTTTTACTCTTATTATTTTTTATTCTTTCTGTTGATGTTTTAGTGGAATTGTTTACTTGTTTCCAATCTCAATTGTTTATCTCTCATACAGTAAACTGATATTTCCATACCTTCAAAATTCATGACTAGGGCTGGGGCCATGGGGCTCATTTCTGTAATTCTAATTAGGGAGCTGAGACAGACACATTGTTTGCCCGTGCTGAAAGGTGAATTATAGGCTAGCCTTGGATAGAGTGAGTGCCTGTATCCAAAACCAATTCTAGCACCTTGTGAAATAATATTAGAAACTTAGCAAATTGAAGGTAATTAGTCCACCAAAGCAGAAAACACGAATGGGAGTCATTGCTCTTTACACATTATACAAGAAGCACTCACGTCCTTCTTATGCCTGGTAACGATGCAGGAAGAGTCAGTTGTCTGACACCAGGAACAGGCCACTCATCGGAACCCAAATACAGGCCTCTTAACATAGGGCTTTGAGGCTCCCGATCTATGAGAGATAAATGCTTACTGTATAAACTGCTCTGCCTAGGGTGACTTCTTATCACAGCCCACTGACTTTTCTGTATTGAGCTTGTATAAAGATTGTGGGTACTGTTTTTTTTGTTTTTTTTTTTTTTTTTTTTTTTTTTTTTTTTTTGCTAACAGCTTTTAGTAGATTCCTTAGGATTTTCTGAATACAAAATTATGCCATGAATAGAAATAGTATTTTCTTCACTGAAAATCTGAATGACAGCTTTTCCTTGCATCCTTCATTCTCTGTCCTGTAAAATCTGTAAAATCCGAGAACCATCCACAGGTCACCCTTGTTACTTCCCTCAGGGTCGCCTCTGTTACTTCACATTGGTAATTACCCTACTGGAATGGCTGGAATGGCTGATTAAATACATCTTTCACACTCATACTTTGATACATAACATTAAACTAACCTTGCATTCCTGAGGCAAAGCTACTCAGTCATGATCTATAACCTTCTCATGTCCTTCCAGATTAGGTTTGTTAGTATTTTTATGTGGAGAGTGTGCTTTTCTGTTAACATGAGATAGTGGTTTGTAGTTTGTTAGCTGCAGATATCACTGTCTGATTTCTCTTTTTATGATAATGCTAAACTCATAGAGTGAGTTGGGAAGCGTGTGCTTGTATTCCTATTAAAAACTAATGAAGTGTAAGTTATTCTTTGAAGATATGATACAATTCACCAATAGTCTTTTACAGGAATCTTTTCTTGCTAAATCAGTTTCCTGCTATTGGGTTATTGTCATTCAAACATCTCTTAAGATAATGTCAGTGGTCAACATTTTTTCTTGGAAGTTTGTTCATTTCACCTAACTTGATTTGTTAGTATAGAAGTTATTGTATTATTCTCCCACACCTTTTTTACTTCTGAAAGGATGGTAATGATAGCTTCTCTTTCATCCTTCATCACTGACATGATCTCTCTCCTCTCCACCTCTTTCCTTCCTTTTTCCCTTCTTTCCCTCCTTCTTCAGCTCAGCCCATCTGGCTACCTGTCAGTTCTGGCTGGATTTTTTTCACGGTTTGTTGTTATATTTTTATACTTTGCTGCTGGTTTGGTATCTTTCTTATTTTAAAAGCAGTTTTTCTCAGCTATAATCCCCCTTTGAAGCATTGCTTCATTACCTTCTAGGCATGCTCTCTAGTATGCTGTATTTTTCTTCATTCTTATGTTTCCATTCTTCTGATTTATATTAAATTGAATGAAAATTTAAGGCAGTAATTTACCAAATGACATTTCACTATATTTTGAGTTAATTTTTAGTGGCTATTCTGGGTATTATAACGTTATTTTTCAGACTTATACTAATTTAATTTCAGAAAAATATATGTTTATACTCTTCTGACTTTCCTCATGTTGTTAGTATTATGAATATAATATCTATAAGTGTCACAAATCTGACAGGTTTTTCCTACATAATTTGTGTCTTTTAAAGTAGCTAAGAGAAGAGAAAAATAAAAACATAAAATACTCTTAAATAAATGAGCCAACAATGACTACTTTATTGTTTTTTCTCCATGGCACACATGATGATTTACTTCAAAAGCTCTGTAATGTATATTTTAATTAAAGAGCAAGTCAGTTAAAGCTTGACAATGTAAAACATGCCTTCTTTGCACAATACCCTTATAGGCACCATATGTCATGGGGCTACCAATACCCTAAGCTCCCGCTGTCTTTGGATTCTCTGACCTAAAAGATAGCTCTTTCTCTGAGCACCGACATCGAGCAAACACCTTTTCCACTTTCACTCTCCCTCAGCAGCTCCCTTGCTGGCCCCCTCCTGCTTAGTGACCCATTCACCCTCCTTAAAGGTGTCAGTTCAACTTCTCCCAGGGGCCACTAAATCTCGCCTGAAATGCTCCACTGCCACCTGGTGGTCATATTTTCCTTGGGAAGACCCTGTAGAATGCAGACTCACCATATTTGTTAGCTTTTAAAAAAATGTTTTTTGAAATTAGCATGTAATTACATCATCTTCATCCTTTACGTTCCTCTCTCAATGCTTCCTTTGTTCTCTCTCTCTCTCTCTCTCTCTCTCTCTCTCTCTCTCTCTCTCTCTCTCCCTCTGTCTCAAATTCATGGTCTCTATTTCTTTAATAGTTGTTACATATATGTGTAAATAGAACGCAAAGAACAAGAGGCCAGGTGGCCTCAAATGACACGTCCGCAACACAATCCTGCACCTGAGACCCAGAGATCAAACCAGAAGGGGGACAAAGAGAAGGCAACAGCCAGAGGAAATCTGCGAGATCGCACTTCCAGCTCAACAACATGGCTGCCGAAACTAGACCTGAACAAGGACAACACTAACAGACATGCTAATATGGAAGAAGTGTCACGTGACCTCAACCATGGAAAAAGAACTGCAGGCAACTAAAGAACGCTGAGAGCAGGTAAACAGTCTTCCCCAGGGAGGAGACCTGTCATTGATTATCCAATACCAAGTGGTTAGCCATGAAGTTAAACACACACAAGTAACATTATACAAACTGACAAGTTTGTAGATAGATAGATAGATAGATAGATAGATAGATAGATAGATAGATGCTTTTAAATAATCTTTGTAAAACTCATTCTTTAAAATTTCTCACACAAGTACATGGTGCGTTCTGATTACTGCAATCACCCAGCCTCTCATCTCCTTCTCCTTGCAAGAACCCCTCCGAGTCCTTTTCGCTCATGGTTCCTGTTTTGTTTATAGTCTCACTGACCTGGACTGGGGTGGGTGCACAGGGTTCTACTACCTCCCCCTGAGCTATTGACTACATTGGGTCTGAAGGAAAGGCAGTCACTGTCTTCTGCCTGTGGACACTGACTCACCACAGTCTCCCGTGGACAGTTCCAAACCCACAGTCACAGAGATGGCCACAGGGTTTCATCTTGGCCTCTTCATCATTCTCAGAATTCATGTGCGCATCCTCTCTGTTGTGTTTGCAAGAGGCTGATTCCTTGTCATCAGCATCACATCTGACTTTAACAATATTCCCCCCAACTTCTTCCACATAGGTCCCTGAGATTTTAGGGGGAGGGTTTACAAAATACATCCCATTTAGAGTTGAATATTTCGAAGTTTTAGTAGCATATGATATCTAATTGGAGACTTGTTATATGGTGACTCCATTTAAATTCCTTTTATATATGTCTATATTTGGTGAAGCTTCTACAGTAGTAGGTTTCTATGTGGCTTTTCAAAAGACCCAAAGAAGCTAAACAAGAAGGAAGGCACAGGAAAGAATGCTTCAATCTTAGAAGGGGGAATAAAATAGTCATAAGAGGCAGATGGAGGGAGGGAACTAGGTGGAGAGGGAGTGGGGAGAGGAGTGGAAGGGTTGAGAATCAGGTGTGGGGAGGGGCAGGAGAGACAGAGTATGGAAGTAAACAGAAAATTGTCAAACATTAGAACACAAATGTCTGAGAAACATTTCAGCATCCTGAGCCACCAGAGGAATGGAAATTAAAACTACTTTGAAATTTCATCTTATTTCCATCAGGACACAAATGACAGCACATTCTGGCATGGGTACTGAGAATGAAAAAAGTTTATTCATTGCTGGTAGGAGGGAAAACTGGTACAGCCACTGTGGAAATCAGTGTGGCAATTCCTCAAAAAAAAAAAAAAAATTGAAAATCAATTGTGATGGTTTGTATAAGCTTGGCCCATGAAGTGTCACTCTTTGAACATGTGGCCTTGTAGGAGTAGGTGTGATCTTATTGGAGTAGGTGTGTCACTGTGAGTGTGAGCTTTAAGACCCTTCTCCTACCTGCCTAGAAACCAGTCTTCTGCCAGATGCCTTCAGAACAAGAAGTAAAATTCTCATTCCCTCCAGCCCCACATCTGCCTGGATGCTGCCATGCCCCTGCCTTGATGCTAATGGACTGACCCTCTGAAGCTATAAGACAGCCCCAATTAAATGTCGTCTTATAAGAGTAGCCTTGGCCATGGTTTTTATTCCCAGCAGTAAGACCCTAACTAAGACATCAGTCTACCATAAGATCCCACTACACCACTCTTGGGCATATACCCAAAGGACTCTATATCCCACTGCAGAGATTCTTGGTGGCCCATGTTCGTTGCTGCTTTATTGATGATAGCCATAAATTGGAAACAGTTGATTAGTTGTAGAAATAACGTACCATTTTAGATGACCTTGTGTTTCTCTAGAACATTTGCTTTAAGTCTGGCAGGAAATGTACGTAACATGGAGTCTCTTTAAGAAATAGCAACATCAGGTTCCAGGGTACCATAGTCTTGGGAGGTACTGTTGTTAATCACTGGCCTTATCTCATTTGTTTTTCCTCCTATGCCCTCTATATTACTCCTCTAGTTTTGATAACACTGTTCTCAGGTATAGACTATCATCTGAGATAAGTGATTTGAAGGGAGAAATGGAAAAAAATATGGGGGAAAAGAAGGGGAGGGAGAGATTGAGAGGAGGGTAAAATAACAGTAATGATGTCCGAAAATATCATAAAGAATCATGTTATTATCCATTTAATTAAAATTATATACAACACATGCTTTTGTGTATACAGACATACATATATAGTTTAAGTGACATTCCTCATCTAGGCTGGCAGTGCTTTTTCCAAAAGCCATAGACTATCTAACAAAAACTCCAATGCAGGCACAAGAAACCACCTTTCAATTTGTTGGCCAGTGGAGTCCATGAGACTTCCAAATCGTAAGTTATTGTTATAGCCTTTATTTATCTCCAAGAGATTGAAGGTAAGTCTGATAGCCCTTAGGATGCAAGACATGTAGAACTCAAAATGTATTGGACCTGAATGCCTCCTTACTGAAGCTTAGATTTCATGATACCCAAAAGTGCCGTGCAAGCTTCCAAGGGAGGGAAGTAACCAATAGTCTTGCCTACCTATGGTGTCTAAGAGCCACAACGATGACTGTTATAGCACAATAACCCTAAAGGTGCAACACTGGCATGCATACTTTGGTGGTAACCAACAGCTCTCTAATTAGATATAAGACTTGTTCAACAAGAAGGAAATCATGACTAGTAGAGGAAACGTAGCCAACATTATCGTTTCGAGAACCACTAGTTGAATTAAAGTAGGCTTTCTATTGTTTATGACTGGATTGTTACTGAGAATTTTGACAGAAAATACTTGGTGTCATGTCTAATTGTTTAAATATACTTTCCCCAATAAACAATTTCAGTTTAAGTATTAAATAAAAAACAATAGTTGGTCCCATCACAGCAGAAGTTTAAACTTTCAAAAGAAGAACACTGGGTAGGGGGTATGGCTCAGTGGCTGAGAGCACTTGTTGCACAAGTGTAAGGACCTTAGTTCAAATCCCCAGCACCCACATAAAAAGCCGAGTGTGATCAGTGGTAACCTCAGAGCAGAGACAAGATGTTTCTGGCAGCCAACCCAGCTCCAGAGTCAGTGAGACCATATCTCAAAAGAATAAAGTGGAAAGTGACAAAGCATGACACCTGGCATTCTTTTCTCACCTCTGTATATACACAGATACGTACACTTAATACATATGTGTGTGTGTGTGTGTGCAAATTCAACTCCAACACATATACACAGTGAATAGGGTGAAGTACATGTGCTATACGTGACTTTCATAACAATACTTCAGATATCGTAAGGAGTCTTCTGCTGAAACACACCTGGGTTGGCTTCTTGCTTAGCTATCATAAGTAGTGCTAGAGTAACATTTTTTTGCAACTGTTTGTCATTTTATACAGATGCATAAAATCACAGAACTGTTTAGGGGAACAAAGGGGTCCAAGAAGACTGGAAAGAGTAGCAGTGAGTTGGGTTCATGTGCTTAAAGCACACTCAATATGTATGTGCATGAAGCCTTGTGTAACTCAATATAACAGATTTTACAAAAGTGAGAAATAAAATTATTGACACAGAAAAGTACTCTTAATCAACTGAAAAGCAGGGATGAAGTCCTTACGAACAATATCCAGATCATGACTGAAAATACATACATGTACATGTGTGCAAATGTGCCCAATAGCACTTGTGTAGATGTAAAAAGAGATAGAAGTTATCGTGTTTGACAGAACATGCCTTTACTACTGAGCCCCCTCACTTGTCCCAGCTTTTCCCTAAACTTTATTTTGAGAGAGAGAGAATCACTAAACTGTCTAGGCCTGCCTTGAACTAGAGATCTTACATCTTCCAAGTAGTTGAGGTTACAGACATGTACTACCATGCAAGTCTCCCTGACTTTGTATTTTTTCTGTCTGTCAGTTATTTAGTCTTTCTGTCTGTACGTCTCTGTTTGTCTCTGCCTCTCACATATACATATACATCTTACACATACATACACATACATACATATACATGGGGAGAAAGAAAAATTCTGAAAGACTGTATGCCAAAATATCAAGAAAACTTGCATTATTTACCATTTTAGTATTCTTTGTATTCCCCTCTTTCCTTTTCTGAACTGTGTGTATGTGACTTTGGCAATAAGAAATAAAATCATATCATAAGTATTTTTCCTGCAAAATTTTTATCACATTTTCAGACCTACTTGCAAAAAACCTTCTTTTTGTATTTAATATCTCCTTGCTTCTGAAATTTCTATGACTGAAATTACTGTTATTTTTCTGAAAATCACATTCAACCTGCACACTATTCACTCTTCCCATTGTTGAGAAGGCATCCATCAGTCTAATCTCCCAGTAACTCGGAAATTATAATTTAAAGGAATCTTCAACTCAGCTTTTACATCATGGATGTAAAATCGCATCTTTGCATGCGATTAAGAAGAAAACAACACAGTTTCTAAATTGGTCAAGAGGAAAAATCCTCTTTGTTCATTGCCTATAAATGTAGCAGATAATTACAGGGGAAAACACATAAAAATACAGAGAGAAAATGGACAAGTTTTAACAGCACTCCTTCCCGAAAATGAGATTTTGCATTGCATATTATTTTTCTGCTTTCATGGTGTTGTTTGAATGTTCCTCTTTTACAAAAGAAAGTTTTATCAAAGGAAGGTTAACAGTGACACAATGAACTATTTGCTGCTAAGAAAATGGGACACAATAGTCTCTCCTAGATGATGTAACCAGAGCGCATTTGAAATGTTTGCTTGAGTTCTCTTGTTGTACAACCCAAGCTGCATTATAGAGATGCTATTATTTAGAAACTGCAGAAACAACATCACACTGTTCTGCTATGCTTACAGCCAGGGGACTCTGTTAACACTATTTCATTGAGTCCTTAGAATGCTGAAGTGAACTTTTGAATGGTTTGAATCATGCTAAAATTAAAGCATTGAAAGAAGTGAGCTCATAGAAATCAAAGAGCCTTAGGATAACCTACCACCATTGGTTCTGACAACCCTTCACCTCCTCGTCTACATAGATCCCTGAGATAGGAGAGGAAGGATTTAATGAAGACATCTCACAACTCCAAAGTCTCTAATCCTGTACCTTGTCCAGCTGTGGTTCTCTGTGTTAATCACTACCTACTGCAAGAAGAGACTTCTTTGCCATGAGCCAAGCAAGGCACTGATTTATGAGCTTAACAGTATGTCATTAGCAGCCATTTATTGCCATATGCATTCATGAAAATAATAGAAAGTTTCCTCTTAGGTCAATAACCTATCTTGTCTCAAGTTCCTGGCTGTGTTAGCTGTGTCAATCATGGGTTTCATCTCAATCCCAACCAGAAGGTAGTTGTTTACTTACCTGACATTTGTACCACTTTTTCATCTTACATATATCTTTCAGTCAGTTCACTGTTCTAGGACACAGGTTTTGTAGCTTGATAATACTAATGACTTTTCTCCTCTGGTGGTATACCAAGTCCATTCCAGTATGATGAACAATGGTTAGAAAGGGCAAAGCTTTAAGTTGGGCACCAGCCCGATTTCTCTATGTCTGATGGCATAAATGAATTAGGTCTTCACCAATGTGGTCTTACAGTCACAGTTATGGAGAGTAACCAATAAATAGTCTTATAACTAGATAAGGAAAAAGATATTTGTCTTACTATGAAGAGTCTTTCAAAATCTGGACATTTTGTGCTGATGGTGTTGTTCCTATTTATAAATTAAATAACTATCTAAATAAGACTCATTGAGCATAAACACATGTGAGCAATCTGTGTGTGTCAAATGAACACTAAAATCTTTGGTGGGGAATTTCAAGTTTACAATCTCTGTCAGCAGGTGCCCATTTTTCCTTGAACAAGGAGGGGTAATTCTATCTACTCATGGACTCCATGCTCTTCTGTGTTCCCTGTGATCTCTGGCAGATTGCAGAGATCAAGTCTGGTACCTGAAGCCTGCCTGGAAAAAAACAGGAAGTTCTTCCTACTTCCCCTGAGGACTTCCCTGCCTCCTTTCTGTGTCCTCTCCACTGTGCTCCTGGATGAGAGGGACGAGAAGGCAGAGCCCATTGTCCAGTTGTTACGCCACTTGTTACCTCTTAAAATCAAGTTGTCTTCTGAAAAACATGTTCTTCTCTTATTTAAGAGAGAAACTGACCTATGAATAAGTCATCAAGTTTTCTGCCATGCTGAGGATGAGCCTGCATTAATGGGCTATCATGGTCTATCCCCCTTCTGCCATGCTGAGGATGATTCTCCATTAATGGGCTATCATGACTTATTGCCATTCTTGGATCTTCTGGAGTCGTTTCCATTTATTCTAACAACTTCATGTTTACCTCACAATGTCAGAAAACCACAATTAAAGAGCAGCAACGTTGTGTTCAGCCAAATAGCAGATTCAGAGATGGATGCCGTTTCCTATTGGGTGTCTTTTATTTTTGGAAAAGGATTATAATTACCTTGGTTGCATAATATGCTTTGTTTATGAGGCCTCACACACTTTTAATTCAGTTTGAACTGCAGCCAAAAGTACACACTTAGTTTTAAACAAATGAACCTCTCCTATATGAAAAAAAAAATACTCAGATTACTGAATGGTTGCTGTTGAAGCAGGTAAAGGAGGGGACAAAACTTTTTTCTAAAAAAAATTATTCTTTGAGAATTTTTGTATCCATGTATAACAGATTTTTATCATTTTAGAATTCTAAGCAACAAAATCATTTCAAGAATGTCTCTTCTATAAGTGAAATTTAGAATGAAATTATCAGATAATCTCCAATAATTACCGAAAAACTGTTCTTCAAAAAAATTTTTTTCTAAAATTATTTTTAAACATCTGGTGTGGATACTTGAATATTTGCATTTCAGAGTCTGGATTTTTTTTTATAGAATGGCATTTGATCTCTAAAACGTTTTTGACTAATTGGTTGCCTCAGATAATGGAACCAAACTGATATCCTTAACTCTCAAGAGTGAACATTGGTCTCATTGTTTTTGGTAGAAAGAATGGTCAGTCGGAAAACTCATAGTCGTCAGGAAAAGACGAAGGAACTGTGGTTACGACCCTTCCATGGGGAAGGAGATAAAAGGTAGTAGTCTAAAGGGTTATAAGGAAACAGTGAATAGGAAGGGTTAAACTGAGGTAGGAAAGCAAAGGCCAGGAAGAGGGTGGAACACAGAAAGTGATAAATAACACTCAGAACCTTTCAAAAAGACACATGGAAACTTGCTACTATAGATGCCTCCTAAAATATATACAAACCCATGCATAAAAATGTTAAAATGGGGTTACCCTCTCACACAGTGGTTCTCAAACTGTGGGGTGGAACTACTTTGGGTTGCCTAAGAGCATAAGAAAGCACAGATTTTTCCATTATGACTCAAAGGGTCATAGCATTAGGGAGGTTGAGAGCCACTGCTCTAACAGGTCAAAAATCCCCTACAAGGCACCACATACTGACAAATAAAAAGCCCAGTGTAAGGACCAGGCTACTTCCTTTGGAGGTGTTGGCTAGTGGGGATCCATAGACCTCAAAACATTCCAGGTTATTACCAATGCTTTTGGTTTTCTCCCAGACCTTGATGATAAGACCCTATTGCTAAAGACACCACATACTCGAGCCACAGAATACAGAGAAATCAAGCTGGTACAAACCTGGAAGCTTCATCCACACTGGCTAGCTTTCATGGTGCCTATGCAAACCCACAGAGGAGTAAGTAGTCACCAATCACACACACCGGTGATAATGACTGACCTGGAAGGACACGCCCTTCGGTGTACGGGTGGCATGAATATCATAGGAGTAAACAAGTACTTCTCCTTTTTTTTCTCCCTTTTTTCTTCTTTTTTTAAATTTTTTAATTTTTTTAATATATTTTTTTATTTTTTTCTATCTCCAGGATAGTCTCCCTTTACGATTTTTTTTGGTTTTGTTTTGTTTTGTTGTTTTGTTTTTTGAATCGGGGTTTCTCTGTGTAGCTCTGGCTGTCCTGGAACTCATTCTGAAGACCAGGCTGGCCTCGAACTCAGAAATCTGCCTGCCTCCAGCTCCCGAGTGCTGGGATTAAAGGCCTGCACCACCACTGCCTGGCCCCTTTAAGATTTCTTTATTGTTTCTACTTCCATTTTTAGATCCTGGATGGTTTTGTTTAATTCCTTCACCTGTTTGGTTGTGTTTTCTTGCAATTCTTTAAGGAATTTTTGTGTTTCCTCTTTAAGGGCTTCTACCTGTTTACCTGTGTTCTCCTGTACTTCTTTAAGGGAGTTATTTATGTCCTTCTTAAAGTCCTCATCATGAGAAGTGATTTTATACCTGAATCCTGCTTTTCAAGTGTGATAGGGTGTCCAGGACTTGCTATGGTGGGAGAACTGGGTTCTGATGATGCCAGGTGACATTGGTTTCTGTTCCTTATGTTCTTACGCTTGCCTTTTGCCATCTGGTTATCTCTAGTGCTACCTGCACTCACTGTCTCTGACTGGAGCCTGTCTTTCAAGTTAGCTTGCTTGTGTCAGAACTCCTCAGGGTCCAGCTGTCTCGGATCCTGTGATCCTGAAGTCCCAGGTAAAAGAACTCCTGGGACTCAGGCTTTCTCTGCGATCCTGAAATCCAGCTGCTCTGGGTGCAGTGGTTCCTCTAGGACAGGTCAGGATTGGATATTTTCTTTATGTACATTTCACATGTTTCTTTCTAGGTCTCCCCTTTTGAAACCCCCCTACCCCATCCCCCCTTCCCTGCCTTTGTGAGTGTGCCCCCCACTCCTGTCTTCCCACCCTGGCATTCCCCTACATTGTAGCATCAAATACCCTCAGGCCCCAGGGCCTTTCCTCCCACTGATGTCCTACAAGGCTATCCTCTGCTACATATGTGGCTGGAGCCATAAGTCCCAGAGCTGCGGGTGTGGGGGCATTGGCCAGTTGACACTGTTGCTCCCCCCATGGGGCTGCAAAACCCCTCAGCTCCCTCAGTCCCTTCTCCAACTCCTCCATTGAAGACCCTGCACTCAATCCAATGGTTGGCTGCAAGCATATGCCTCTATATTTGTCAGACTCTGGTAGAGCCTTTCAGGAGACAACCATATCAGGCTCCTGTCAGCAAACACTTCCTGGCATCTGCAATGTTTGGCGACTGTATATGGGATGGAACCCCAGGTGGGGCAGTCTCTGGATGGCCTTTATTTCAGTCTCTGCTCCACACATTGTCTCCATATTTCCTCCTGTGAGTATTTTGTTCCTCCTTCTAAGAAGCACTAAAGCATCCATACTTTGGTCTTACTTCTTCTTAGGCTTCGTATGGTCTGTGAATTGAATCTTGGGTATTCTGCACTTTGGGGCTAATATCCACTTATCAGTGAGTGCATGCTGTGTGTGTTCTTTTGTGACTGAGTTATCTTACTCAGGATGATATTTTCTAGTTTTATCCATTTGCCTAAGAATTTCATGAAGTCATTGGTTTTAATAGCTGAGTAGTACTCCATTGTGTAAATGAAACACATTTTCTGTATCCATTCCTCTATTGAGGGACATCTGGGTTGTTTCCAGCTTCTGGCTATTGTAAATATGGCTGCTATGAGCATAGTAGAACATGTGTCCTTATTAAATGTTGGAACATCTTCTGGGTATACAACTCCTGGTTGCCCAGGAGTGGTATAGCTGGGTCCTCAGGTAATGCTATGTCCATTTTTCTGAGGAACCACCAGACTGATTTCCAGAATGGTTACATCAGTTTGCAATCCCACCAGCAATGGAGGAGTGTTTATCTTTCTCCGCATCCTCTCCAGCATATGCTGTCACCTGAGTGTTTGATCTTAGCCATTCTGCCTAATGTGTGAGGTGGAATCTCAGGGTTATTTTGATTTGTGTTTCTTTGATGACTAAGGATGTTGAACATTTCTTTAGGTGCTTCTCGGCCATTCGAGTTTCTTCAGTTGAGAATTCTCTGTTTAGCTCTGTTTCTCATTTTTACTAGGGTTATTTGGTTGTCTGGAGTCTAAGTTCTGGAGTTCTTTGTATATATTGGATATTAGCCCTCTATTGGATGTAAGATTGGTAAAGATCATTTCCCAGGCTCCCGGTTGCCCTTTTGTCGTATTGATAGTGTCCTTTGTCTTACAGAAGCTTTGCAATTTTATGAGGTCCCATTTGTCAATTCTTGATATTAGAGCATAAGCCATTGGTGTTCTGTTCAGGAACTTTTCTCTGTGCCCATGTGGTCGAGGTCCCCCCCCCCCCCAATTTCTCTTCTATTAGTTTCAGTGTATCTGGTTTTATGTGGTGGTCATTGACCCACTGGGACTTGAGCTTTGTACAGAAAGATAAGAATTAATCAATGTGCATTCTTCTACATGTTGACCAGCAGTTGAACCAGCAACATTTGTTGAAAATGTTGCCTTTTTTTTTTTCTACTGGATGGTTTTAGCTCCTTTGTCAAAGATCAAGTGACCATAGGTGTGTGGGTTCAATTCCAGGTTTCAATTCTGTTCCATTGATCTTCCTGCCTGTCTCTGTACCAATACCATGCAGTTTTTATCACTATTGCTCTGTAGTACAGCTTGAGATCTGGGATGGTGATTCCCCCAGAAGTTCTTTTATTGTTGAGAATAGTTTTTGTTATCCTGGGTTTTTTGTTATTCCAAATGAATTTGAGAATTGCACTTTTTTTTTTTTTTTTTTTTTTTTTTTTTTTTTTTGGTCTTTTTCGAGACAGGGTTTCTCTGTGTAGCCCTGGCTGTCCTGGAACTCACTCTGTTGACCAGGCTGGCCTCAAACTCAGAAATCCACCTGCCTCTGCCTCCCAAGTGCTGGGATTAAAGGCATGCACCACCATCGCCCGGCTGCACTTCTAACTCTATGAAGAATTGAGTTGGAATTTTGATGGGGATTGCATTGAGTCTGTAGATTACTTTCAGAATGAGGACCATTTTTTTCTATATTAATTCTGCCAACCCATGAGCATGGGAGATCGTTGCATCTTTTAAGGTCTTCTTTGATTTCTTTTTTTCAGAGACTTGAAGTTCTTGTCATACAGACCTTTCACCCACATTCATAAAAGAAACTTTACTAAAGCTCAAAGCACACATTGCAGCTCACACAATAATAGCCGGAGACTTCAACTCTCCACTCTCATCAATGGACAGATCATGGAAACACAAACTAAACAGAGACACATTGAAATAGAAGTTATTGATCAAATGAACTTAACAGATATCTATAGATGCATTTTATCCCTAAAGAATATACCTTCTTCTCAGCACCTCATGGTACCTTCTCCAAAATATTCCATATAACCAGTCACAAAAGAGGCCTCAACAGACACAAGAAAATTGAAATAACCCATGCATCCTATCAGATCACCATGGACTAAGGCTGGTCTTCAATAATAACAAAACAACAGAAAGCCCACATACATGTGGGAGCTGACCAATCTCCTACTCAATAATAACTTGGTCAAGAAATAAAGAAAGAAAGAAATTAAAGACGTTTTAGAATTTAATGAAAATGAAGGCACATCATACCCAAACTTATGGGACACAATGAAAACAAGTACTTTCTAATTGAATCTAATCTCTAATCTCATTCCACAAGATGAAGCACATAGCTAGCCATGGTCCAAGAACCCATGACTAGGCAGTTCATAGAGCCTAGGGGAGAATCTACCAATATTATGCTGCTAAGTAGACAATAGTAAGTCAGCTCTTCATGGCTTATCACTATAATTCTAGATCAATGCATCTCTCAACAGTCCTCTGAGAAGCTTCTATTTGCTACAGATTATGATTAACATGTGAACCACAACTAGCCAAGGTGCAGAAAATAAGAGATTATTCTCTTATATAAGATAAAATATTGAGCCCATATGGGAATATGAATATGTACCACATATCCCCTCCAAGACTCAGGGATCAGTACTGACAAGGGAATAGAAAAAGTGTAAGAGCCTGAGGCAGTGGATGACTGCAAGGAAAAATTATCTTCTAGACACAGCGTGACACTTGTGCACGTAACCTCACACTGTTTGGGACAGCATGCACAAAACCCTATATGAGCACAAATCCCAGCATGGAGAGGGAAGTTGTGTACACAACTCCATCCCTATCTGTGTAGCTATTGGAAGATGTCAGCTGCTTAAAGAGGGAGGGTCAATTTCCTCTAAGAGTGTAGCCCCTGATGAGTCAACCATGCTCCAGTAGAAGAATACAGTCATGAATATTTAGGCGGCTCATATTGGTTTTGAAGGATTTTTAAAAAAAAAAAAAAAAGAAGAGGCCACAAAGTTGGGTGGGTGGTGAACCAATAATGGATCTGGGAAAAGTTTGTAGAAGGGAGGTGAAGATAGCAAAACCCATAGCACTAATGTTTTTATAAAAGAAAGAAAGGAGTGTCAGAGACCACCATGTTTTTTCTTCCTTGTCTTTCAAAGTAACTAATGGTTTTGGCAGATGCCCTAGTTTAGAAGAGTATGCACAGAATGCCATGCTTTCCCATCGGGATGGGCATTTTATTGCACAGGGATATTCAGCATACTCCAGAGAGCAGATTTTCAAGTCCACACAGGGCTTCTGTCTAGGTGGTAAGACCCCGGCTGAGGGAGAAACTGTACTTCAGGCAGAGTTGCAGAATCTATAGGTATTCAGAAAGACAGGAGGGACATATAAAGAGCCATGTGAGTGGATTCAACAGATGAAAAGGAATCTTGGAACCTGCAAGATGGATCTTTTGGTGAGGGGTTGTAGGGGTGTGTGTGTGTGTGTGTGTGTGTGTGTGTGTGTGTGTGTGTGTACAAACTGGCATACACATGTGTGAAGACAAGGGGACAGTTAATTCTTTCCTTCCACCTTGTTTGAGTCAGGGTCTCTGTTGTTCAGATTTGTGTACACTAGGTTAGCAGGCCAGTGAGCTTCTTTATATTCTCCTGTCTCCGTCTTCCATCTTTCCATAGCAGCAGTGAGGTTTCAGATCCACACTACACCCTCAGCTTCATGTGGGTCTAGGCGTTTAACATAGAACCTCATGCTTACCCTCTCAGCTATATGTTCAATCTCATCATCTTGTCTACAATTTGATCCCCTTCTTCGATATTTCTAATACTTTCCTCCCTTTTTTCCCTTGGCACCACGTTGCATTGCCCATGTGTGATTTTATTTGTATTGTTTATAACCTATCTTCTGCAATGGAATACTAACTAGCTCCACAGTGCCCGGTGGTGGTGTCTGTTTGTTACCATCCAGCCCATAGGCAGTGCTATAAAGAGCCTAGGAACTTTGTGAAATTGTGTGGAATGAATAAATGACTAAGAAAGAGTTCTCAGGTAATCCCAATGTGGCTCGGTGTTTCAAATGCTATGGTTCAAGGAAAGAAAAATGAGTCTTGTCAAATTGAGGGGTCAATTGGAGTGTCCTAAAGGCAAGTTATCTTGAATTGACCTCCAGTTGAAGACCCCAGGGGAGGGGCAAGTAGCCCTGGAACTCAGGTTATCTCTGCAAGATGGTTGCTCTTTCCCTCAAAGTCATTCTTCATTTGAATCATACAACTTTATTGTTTATGTTCTTTCCTCTATCTTGAGCAACCATCAAGGTGAGGCTTGCTGTTGTGAATGATTCCACCATGCTGAAGGCTTTCTTGTGTATCTGTGCTCTTCTAATCAACGGGAAATACTGACCATTTTCCCACACAGCAAGCTAATTCTAGCTCATTGCTTCTGCAGCTCTCTCTGCCTTAGCTAAGAGCTCCCACTCCTGTCTGTCATCTCAGTGTGCTGTATAGTGTCCCTGCCTCTCTGACATGTCTGTGACCTTCTTCTCCCCGTGACCTCTGGTCTTTGTCTTCTGTTCCATCAGGGAATGGCTAAATGTCACCGAAGGTTTTATTCACACTGTCTCACTTTCCACTTCGCCTACAAGATCATTTCTTATGTCCGTGTCCCCGGCTGTAGATACCAAGCACTTGAGGTTCAATGAGAGTTACGTTTGAAGACAGACACCCAAGTTCACTACTTGATGGATAGAATTCAATGATGCTTGTAGTACTGGCTCTCATATAAAATACTTGAGTGTATCACCAAACACATTCCATGAATGAGAAGTGTTCAGTAGTTGGCAATCCCAAGCTGAGTCCTGTTTGAGGCTCTGAGATATGCTTGGTAGATAAGCCCCCACACTTGTTTTAAATGATATTGTTGTTTTTTAATCTTGACCACCCCCAATCACAATACTGCAGAAGAATCAAAACTCACATAGTACTAGCTTTATAATC
This sequence comes from Arvicanthis niloticus, assembly GCF_011762505.2. Lineage (NCBI taxonomy): Eukaryota > Metazoa > Chordata > Mammalia > Rodentia > Muridae > Arvicanthis > Arvicanthis niloticus. Next base: position 5,723,609 of record NC_047676.1, on the reverse strand, counting down.
AGGTGGCCAACTTAGCCATTTCAGCCATTTGGATCGTTCCGTTGCACATTTTCAAAATGTGTAGGCATAGACTGCTCCTATGAGAGAAGCCTTTTATCACGTTGCTTTGGGATGCCACATACTGAGAGATATACTTATTTACATCACATGTTTATTTTTTTAACACAACTAGAGACTTAGAAAACACCCCCACAGTTTATATTAAGGGAATTACAAAATAATGTTTTTAATTTGGAAATTTAAAATGCAATTGAGTGCCAATTCTTCTCGCTCATGTCTCTTTTGGATTTTCTGTGGGAAAGTACCCAACAGTGCTGGTGAGAGGCAGTTTTGTCTCATTTTAATTAACAGAGCTGGTCTTTGGGGAATCGTTCCATTACAATGAGCCGTTCTGGGAGGCAACACCTCCCGCCCACCACTACTGGTACTTTACAGCAATAATTCCACACTGAGGAGAAAGCTCCAGGGCAATGCTAGAAGTTTTAATCACAGCTTCTAATTATGAACAATAAGTCACTTCAACCATGTCTTGTGTCTCAAATATAATAAAAGAAAAACTAGCACTCAGCAATAATTCTCAGGCTGATAAAGTTACACAGACAAAGAGTATGAATTTTGTGCCCCCGTAGAGAACATTCTAGAATGCTCTTCTACCTGACTTATAATTAGAGATCATTGGCCCAAGAACAGGTGTTCCTTTAAGCGTTAAGATATTACCTTCCAGCTACTGGGGGTTGTTAAGACTCCCTTGTGAGTATTAAGAATTCTTAGCCTCAGGTAGTAACTCTTGGTTTACAGTTGCCAAGCAGGCTGTTGCAAATCCACCACCTAGGAGTGCTGTCTGTGCCTAAAAACCTATGAAAGAGAAGTCTCTGAATCCAACAGTGGTTACTGATAATGATTCCCCCAGTGAATTTGGTTTTTCATTTTCTACATCTATTATTTCTCAGATCATATGCTGATAGTTACAATGCTCTTATGCTATGAAAACAGTCAATATCCCATACCAAAGAACCCCCAGAATGCTTTGTGTTTCCTACAGCCCACAGACTGCTGAGGGTCTGCCTCAATCATGCAGCCACACTTGTTGTCTGGGTTGGCATCTTCACCCTTGCATGTAGTATTAGCAGAGCAGTTGAGAACAGTTGCTTATCTTACCACAGCTACAAGATATCTAAAACAGTTCCTCTGGTGCTTTCTTAATGCTTACCTAAAGGCCATTGTGAACTAAAGTCACTCACCTTGTGGGACAGCAGAACCTAGGGACTACATCATTGTTTTGCTACATGATGCCCACCTTCTGTTGATCACCTTCTTCCAGTCCCTGAGTGTAGCAAGATATTTTTCCCGCAAGTTGGGAGAAGCTAAGGTAGGAGGAGTAAGGAGAGGAAGAGAAGGAGAAAGAAAGCACCAGAGAGAGGGGAACATGGAAATGGACGTGCGCCTGTCTCTAGCTGTCAAAGGTAGTAGATGTATCTAGGTTGGGTATTGGGTTATACCTCTGATTGTGTGACATCTTGTTATTGAGCATTACCAAATATACAAAGTCTTTGGATAATCTAAGCATTAGAGACTCATTCCTACTGGGCCCGCATGGATGGTGGGATGGTCTGGGCAAAGCCCAGCCTTGTGAAGACATCGTGGAAGATTAGCAGAGCCATCTCCCACGCTGGTGTCTTGTGGGTGGCAGGTGTCTCTGGCTGCCTGAGCTGGTGGCTTGAGTGTACAGCCCAAGCTGATACATGCCACCACACCTAGCCACAGGCCTAGGCTAGTTGGGAACATGGCGGCTGATTAAGAAAAGCAAGATTGAATGTCGCCAATTTAAATATCTCCCACAACACCTCAGGCTCTAGTAAACACTATTATATATTCTGATGTTTTCTTCAACATATATGGATGAGAAGAGACCTACTCATATCTCTGGATTTGATTTGTAATGTTTTATGCATTGACATGTAGTTCCATCTAGTTTGCTGCAAATGATAAGACACTGACCTGTTTGTGGCCAAATGCATGGCTACATGTCTATAGGTCATGTTTCCTTTCATACATATCTGTGCTGAATCCATCCATAGCTCAGCTGTTGCAGATACCAATAGACTGGGTTTTGAGTGGTCAGTTTGACACACTTATATCATTTTCACTGAAGACCTACCCAGATGTGAGATAGATCAAATGGCAGTGTGTTTCTATTCTTTTGAGGACATCCATGTGTGCACATAAGAAGTGTGCAAATTTACATTTGCACTAGCAGTGTTTAGTCTACTCCTCCCTCTTCTTCACAGCCTCTCCAGCACTGGCTAGTGTGACCTTTCCAGGGCAGACCCACTGACTGCTGTGAGGCACCATCTCATGCTGGTTCTGACTTGCCATTTCCCTGATGTCTAATGAGGTTCAGTACTTTTCATAAGTGTGTTGATCATTTGAATTTCTTCCTTAAAGAGAATTTGATAGACTTTTGCTTGTTTTAGAATTGTTGGTTTCTGCTACTTTGTCTGGAAAGTTTCTTATATTCTGGCTATTACCTGTCTGTCAGATGATGGATGGAACACTTCCTCTTGTAGTTCCTCTGACTCTGTGAAGTATCCCCTTCCACCATGTAAGCTTCTTAGTTTGATGTTTGTTTCCTTTTGTTTCTGTTGCCTGTGCTCTTGGGTCTGATCCTTAAACCATTTCCCATATGTCTCAAGTGCTTTTTAATTTCTTCTAGGGTTTTGGATTTTGAGGTCATATTTTTGGATCTCTGATATATATAACAAATACTACAAGTACCACTGAAAAGTCAAACTCACAAAGTACTAGTCTATATAGCTATGTCATCAGCTTAGGCCATTCAGACATTTAAAGCATCCTCCCATTTTCAAAATATATAGGGATAGAAAGGTGTGTGTGTGTGTGTGTGTGTGTGTGTGTTGTACATATTTACTGTCAAATTTCAGTGTTTTACATGTGTGTAAAACACATTATTGAAGATTTAATCATGTTTCCAACATTTTTTGTTTGTCAGCTGTTACTTAATTGTAAGACATGTAGATTGATTCCAGACAGTCCATTGTTTTATTTTGAACTTTGTGTTTGTTTGTATGTCACCAGCTTGCTGCTGTGATTGACCATCCTAACAGTTTTGTAGTAAATTTTGAACTCATGTCATGTGTGACTTCCAGCTGGAAATTTGTGTTCAAGAGTATTCTGCTACTTGAGTTTTAGGTTGTCTTTCTAGTTTTAAAAATTCGAAGTTTTATGTAGACTGGACTGTATCTACAGATTAGACATTCCAACAACAGCAAAATGTGTAACTCCAATCTGGTTCTTATGGTATGCAGTGGGTCAAACCCACGGGTCACAGCCCAGAAGGCTGCAGAGAGGCCAACAAGAACCATTTGGAATTAGATTCAACACTATAAGCAAACTAACTGTCTTGGGCTCATTCTCAAGAGGAGGCTGTTTCCTAGGGAAGATTGCATTTACAAATGGAAGAAAGTCCCACCCCTACAAATGCACAAACTCTAACATGGATACAACAATGACCAACATGCAAACAAAAACTGGAAAAACGCACAAGCGCATGTGTGCGTGCACACACACACACACAGAGAGAGAGAGAGAGAGAGAGAGAGAGAGAGAGAGAGAGAGAGAGAGCTATGAGTTAACTATCTGGAAAGTCATTGCAAAGTATAAAGAGTTTAAAATATAGTCTTTCTTCATTTTTTGTTTTATTTTTTGAGAATGAGAAAAAGGACATAAAATTATTAAATTGGGTAGGTAGAGAGGTGCAAAGGACCTAGGAAGAGTTGATGAAGGAGAAAACATCTTCACAGTGTATTGTATTCAACAAATAAATAAAATAACAATGGTGCTTACAGTAATCAAGGGTTTCGAAGAGCGTGTAGACAAAAGGTAAAATGGGGAAGACAGAGCAGAGGACATGAATAAAGAGGGGAATTCTAAAGCAGACCCACTAGAATCGACGGTAAGGAAAGTCAGCATGTCAGATAGAAAACCTTGAGACCCTTGCCAATGGACTAAAATAGGTGAAAGAAAGACCCTCAGTTCTTAAAGACCTGGAGAGCTGCTTCCACAAAGCTCTGAAAAAATACATGGCCTGAATGTCCCAAGGAAAAGAAGCACATTGGCTGAATGGATTTAAAACCAAGACCTGGCAATGTGCTGATGTAAGTTGATTTACCTCACTGGAGAAAGCATGCACAGTTTAGAGCAACAGGCTAGAAGGTGAGATTCTAGGCAGAGTCCAGAGAAAGGAGTAGTTGTACCCATCTCTTACAAGACAGACATCAAGCCAAAACTGTCCCGGCCCGTACTGCCTGGCTTTGTGGGCCAAAATGTTTCTGCCTGCTCCACTCCACGCTTGGTGGCCACTGTGTCTTGGCCCAAGCTGCCGTTCCGGTCCGAGGGTCAGGGTCTAGCGAGAGAGAGAGTGGGGATAAAGGGGAAGAGACGCGAAGAATGGAGACGAGACAGAGATTCTGATCAAGTCTCGTTTATTGAAGGGAATTCGGAGCTATTTATAGGCTTTTGCCACGTGCCTTGTAGGCGCGTGGATACCACGTGCCTTGCAGGTGTTGATATGACGTAAGCCTTACAGGCGTCTATAGCGTGGACAGCACGTGCACCGCCATGCCTTGCAGGCGTGGATAGCACATGTGCCTTACAGGCATGTATGGTGTAGATAGCACGTGGACAGCACGTGAACTGCATGCCTTGCAGTCGTGGCCACCAAGTGCACCTTGCAGCTGGGGGCAGTAAACAGCAACACAAAATATGTGGGATATCAGAGTGTGCTTCAGCTGTTGTAGGCTATTGAAAACCAAATCTTTCGTCAGGGTATATGGTTCCAGATGGCTGCAAGTTGATCTAGCCGCTTTCTGCTAAAGTCGGCTCCCAACACAAAACCAGTCAGAAGATACAATGAAAATGTATTACACAGGGCAAAAGGAACAATCCACCAGAGGACGCTGAATGTCAGAGAGCCTCATTTTATAAAATAAACACTGATAGAGGAAGAGAACAATAGGTTCCATCACAGCAACAGCAGTTGACTGCAACACTTCTCATGAAGAGATCGTTCAGGCAAAAATTGAGAAGGAAATATTAGAGTTTAATAACACAGTTACTCAAAAGGACTCAACAGACAGCTTCATTGTATTCCTTCTAACAGCTGAAGAACACGGGTTTACATTAACATTGAAAACAACAATGCCTTAGAATAAAGATAACCAAGGAAGTGTAAGATGTTTGCTCATGAAAAGCACTGAAGAAGAGACTGAAACAGGAAACAACCTGATGCTATGAACTGGGCTGGAAGAATCAATGTTGGAAAACTGGCATTTTACCAAAGGCAATATATAGACTCAACACATTGGTAATCCAAATCCCAATGCTGTTCTTCACAGGGAAAAAAAAAAAAAAAACAGAACAAAACAACAACATCCCTCCCCCAAACAAAGAGCTCTTAAAAAGTATGTAGAACCACAAAAGACCACCAACAGCCAAAGCAATCCTGAGTATCTTTAAGTATTGCTGAAGGTATAACCATACCTGATTTCAGGTTATTCTATAGAGTCATCATAATAAAAACATGTGACACTGTCACAAAAACAGACTCAGTGATCAATAAAATTGAATAGCAGGCCATGAAACAAACCTACAAAACTGCTGCCACTGTTTTTTTTTTAAGGTGTCAGAAGCACCCACAAATAGAAGAATATAGCCATATCCCAATTCTGAACATAAGGGAAACTGAGTGATAAGTCTACCTACTTGCCAAGGAAGACAAAATTGAATTGGATTTGAGTTCTTACCAGACTCTGAAGTGTGAAATTGTAGCTGTGTCTTCATTTCAAATCCCACCTTCAAGGGTCTAGCAGCAACAAGGTAGAGGCATTCTATGATGCAAGGCCATGCTCCCAGACCTTTCAGCTGTGTTCTGGTCACCTGACTTATGAGTATCTGTTCCTAGGGACATGATATTAGAGAGGTCTTCATTCTTAGCAGCAGCTCAAAACCTTGGTATGCTTAAAAACCTGAATGCCATAAATGTCCATGTGACATTTCAGGATGCAAAAATGTCCATGTGAACTTTTTTTCTTTTTCTTTGTTGTTTGTTTGTTTTGTTTGTTTGTTTTTCGAGACATGGTTTCTCTGGGTAGCCCTGGCTGTCCTGAAACTCACTCTGTAGACCAGGCTGGCCTTGAACTCAGAAATCCTCCTACCTCTGCCTCCCAAGTGCTGGGATTAAAGGCAATGCACCACCACCATGTGAACTTCTGAAGTAATTCCTCAAGCAAAGTTATGTGAAAGATTTTCTTTTATTTCCAATATTTCAAACAATGTCACTTCTCAAGTCTGCCATAATTAAATCTTAGGCCTCTTCTTTCTTCTACAGGAATAAAAATACAGCAATATGAGATGATTAGAAATGACTCAAACAATGGCATTGTACTTTCATCACAATTGAATTATGGCCGAACTTGAAATTCTGCTTAGAAGCAGGTCAAGGCTTCATAGCAAAACTCAATGCTTCTACACTATCTGGTTTCACTTCAAAGAGAAAGCAACTTTCTGGTTGTTGAACAATGCCTGACATTCAGCTGAGAAGAGAGTCTTGAAAAGCCTTATGTGCATGCCAAGATTCATCTATCGTCTCTCAAATATACCCAAGACACTAAGTGTCCTCACTGCCACTCTCCTCTCTGTCTGGACACGTGTGAGTATCATCTCTTCTTTCCCTTCTCCTTCCATTAGAGTGAACTTTAAAACTAAATTGGATCCTATTGTTCCCCGTTTTAAAAGCTTCAACAGCTGCACATGATTCTAACAAGACTTCCCACCACCACCTTCTAGGGCTCCTGGTCCTGAAGACACTCTCTGGAGATACTATGCTCTTTCCCACCTTCCACACTGTAGGCTCAGTGTACTGGCTAATTTTGTGTGTCAACTTGACACAAGCTGGAGTTATCACAGGGAAAGGAGCCTCCTATGAGGACATGCCTCCATGAGATCCACCTGTAAAGCATTTTCTCAATTAGTGACCAAGAATGGGAGACACAGCCCATTGTGGGTGGTACCATCCCTGGGCTGGTAGTCTTGGGTTCTATAAGAAAGCAGGTTGAGCAAGCCATGAGAAGCAAGCCAGTAAGCAGTATCCCTCCATGGCCTCTGCATCAGCTCCTGCCTCCAGGTTCCTACTCTATGTAGTCCTGACTTTTTTTTGGTGATGAAAAACAATGTGGAAGTGTAAGCTGAATAAACCCTTTCCTCCCCAACTTGCTTCTTGTTCATGATGTTTTGAGCAGGAATACAAACCCTTTGTAAGATATTCAATAAGACAGAATGCTCTAACTGCCACCCTCCATTCCATCTCCAGGTGTTCAAGAACCAAATGTTGAATGGAGTAGAAGACAGTTTTGTCAATCAAACCTCACACTGACAGCTTATTCTTCCAGCCCAGTCTAGTGCTGCCTGGGCCTTGGTATCTTTTTCTGACTGTAGTTCTATGCCAGGAAACCAAGTTAATAGTGGCACGGAGAAAAGGCATCTATGGAAATGATCTGAACACTAGGTCTCTCTTGACTTCCTTTCAAACTGTGTAGTACAGTGTGGTCAAAATCTCAATATTTATTTCAAAAGACTTGTGTTTTGTTTTGTGCTACCTGAGGTTCAAGTTCATTATGTAGCATAGATTGGCCTTGAATTTGTTTTCCTATTGCCTCAGAGCTGGTATTATAGAACATTCCTGGAAAATAACAAAAACAAAACCTCAACTCATACTTGAAATATTTCACTTCATATTACAGGTTCTTAGGAACATAAAATTGATCTTAGCATATCTGAACAATAAATTTATCAGCTAATAGTTTGTTATATCAAGACAACTTGTTATATTTTAGGCATTTAAATAAGCCTGAATTATTTGGAAAAGAGTGCTCATTGTATTTCCTACTTTGAAACACTCTACTTTTAATATGGGGTTAGATTTTAAATATAGCTTCCACATTGATAATCTTAAAATACACATGTATAGACACATGCATACATACACACATGCATGCACAGACACATACATTTTAGACTAACTACATTTTCAAAACCCAGTCCATTTCCTAATGTATCACAAAATGTATAAATCCAAAGAAGTAACCATTGACTTAGCTAAGGTCCCTGCTGTGAAAGTACAGAAATAAATGCCCTTACTTTCTACTTATGTTCAAGGTTTCAAAGAATTTACATAATTCAGGGGATCTGTATAAGGCAGAAGCTGGATAATGGCACAGAAAGCAGAACAGAAATAAAGCATACTATAAAACCTAAGTTTCATTTAAACAAGAGATTCTGATTAAGATTCTGTAAAAATAGACTGTTAAAGGGTAGTTAGTAAATGGGTTAATATTGATAGATTATGGAAGGATAAAAATAGTGATTGATAGACTCGAAATGCAGAGTTTGTGGCTTTAAACTATTTAATTTTATTTATTTTTGTTTTGTGGGTCAGGTGGCTGGGAACACTGAGAGTTCCTCCAGACAGGAAGTTAGGCACAGCAACTGTGGCTACAACGGCTCATTAAAGGCCTTCTTTACGGTTCCTCACAGCACAGCCCCAATGACACGAGAAAAGTCTTTGGGTTTCCAAGAAGGCTTTATTGGCATGACGGATGATGGTTGAATCTGGATGCACCCTTCCCCCACCCCCCCACGCCCTGTAAAACTCAGGATAGACCTGAGTTAAATAGGGAGGGAGAGAGGGAGTAGGGGCTGGGGAAGAATGCTTAATTGGCTCTACCCTCTGGCCTTCAGGCATCTCATTAGTATATAAATCTCTGTAGGGCAGGGCCCAGGAGCAGAGCCAAACTCCTGCCATCCAATAAGGGTCTGGGGTTCCAAGCTTATGCTCAACCGAGCACCCAGCTGCTTCTCACAGCCCACCGCCCCACATTGTTTATCTTGAGAGTGCCTTTTAATTACATTTCCCTTTTCTTTTCCTTCCTCCAAAGCCTACAGTCAACCCCTTTCTGCTCTCCTTTAAACTCATGGCCTCTTTTCTCATCAACTGATGAAATTGTGTGCATATGTGCATTTGTACATACATATATACTTCTAAATATCTCTTGAGTCCATATGTTATTTGTATGTCTGTTTTCAGAGCTGATCATTTAGCACTAAACATTAGTGTGTTTTTCCCTGGGGAGGGATTGACCTGGCCCATGCAGGTCAGTCAATGGGGGTCTAAAAGAGGAGGATGGAGGGGCAAGAGACTCAAAGAAAGGAGACAAGACAGGGTGTCTGATCAAGTCTCATTTATTGAAAGGCAATTGTGGGTATATAAGCACAAGCAGGAGAGTGCAGCTGAAGACACTTTACTATGTGTGCCTTGCACCTTGCACTTGTTTTAAACAACAAAACAAGATATGTCTGAGAAAAACAAGATGTTTATCAGAGTGTGCTCAGCTGTTGTGGGCTGTTGAAAAACAAGTCTCTTGTCAGTGTATATGGCCTGAGATGGCTGCAAAGATGATAGCCACGTTCTGCTGGACTTGGCTCCCAACAGGTCCCCCTTTTTAATATTTTTAGAGGGGAAGGCTGGGAAAACTTATGGAAACCATGCCTGTCTTAGGTTGGAACAGACCCCAGCCTACTTTTCCATCTTTGAATACTCAACAGCCATTTGGTTGAGCTCCTGTCTTAGGATGATGAGGCTCCTAGTTAGGGGCAGGGGTCTTGAGATGTTCTCTTATCCATCATTGACTATCCGGCTTAGCACATAAGTTAGGGGTTAATTGTCAGTCTTGATGACAAAGGTTTTAGAGTCCCCTACTTCCAGCCTGTGGTAACGGACCTGTATGGGTTTCATTTGAATAGTGTCTATCCTTTGTCATACAAAAGCCATCAGTTTGCTGAGCAGTATGGACTGGAGACAAAAGAATTAACAATGCCTGAATGGTTAGTACAGAAGCAACACTCTTTAAGGGCAGCACACAACTCCCCCTTTTGGAGAAATAAAAGGCTTAAGCCTTGTTTCCACAAATTTTGAATTAATAGAAGAAATTATACCAATGAAACCCTTGAATTTGCATCAGCTTAGTAACACTTATTAACAGATTTCTACCAATAAATTATGGCTATGTAATAAATTTTAGGTATTCTTCCCTGTTCCAATAAAGCCATCACTTTTTTCCAGAAGGACAGCCTTAATATTAACCACCTCAGTCCCCAAGCCCAGGGAATTTGGGCACCAAATCTTAACTTCTTCAGTAGGTGCAGGTGACAAGAAGATTCATTCACCAAGGCTGTGTATTCTGTAATATACAAATCTCAAAACAAATTTTAGTATTGACAAGAAATTTTTTTTGCTTGATTCTCTAGAATCTAGTCTTCTGGAGGCCTACCTCTTTTATGTCTGATCCACATAATTCTGGAAGATATAACTACCACCTTAATGACCTCTTCTGAAAGCACATAGAAAATTTTTTTTTTCCCAAATCATGCATATCTTTGAGCGAGTAACAGGAAAAACTTTTACATTGACCTTATATCCAGAGGAAAAATATAAGTACACAACTCAGAATCATACTCATTTTGAAAGTTAAATCAATCTAATAAAAGTGATTAACACTATCTTTCTGTTCGGCTCTCTGCCTAGAGCAACCTTCTATTTATTCTATTTATCTGTTTGGCTCCCTTGACTCAGAGCAGCCTGCAATTTACTCCTTGTGTCTTTAAAGCCTTTCTCATCTGTCCCTGCTGACTTATTTTTTGTCCCATTTTCATTACTATGACTTACTGGTCTCAAAGTAGCAAGTTCCCATGGAGATCACTTTTATTTACCTTTTGAATTTTCAGTCAATCCTTCTTCCAGTAATGTCCCTCACTGGGTCTCTCCTTCTCACTGCCTCTCATTGGGCTCCAGGTGACCCAGCCCGCATGGGTCAGTCAACGGGGTCTGAAAGAAAGGGAGTGGGGATAGAGGGGCAAGAGACTCAAAGAATGGAGACAAGACAGAGTGTCTGATCAAGTCTCATTTATTGAAAGGCAATTGTGGGTATATAAGCACAAGCAGGAGAGTGCAGCTGAAGACACTTTACTACGTGTGCCTTGCACCTGTGGACACTAAACAACAAAACAAGATATGTCTGAGAAAACAAGATGTTTATCAGAGTGTGCTCAGCTGTTGTGGGCTGTTGACAACAAGTCTCTTGTCAGTGTATATGGCCCAAGATGGCTGCAAAGATGATAGCCGCTTTCTGCTAGGTTTCCAACAGAGGACCACCTCTGCCCAGCTTTCCTCAATTACTTATAGTTCTTTATGTAGCACTGAGGCCTGGTAGGCTTTCCTCCATGTACTTTGGCGTGCTCTAAATTTTAAATTTAAAGACACACTATCAAAGGCAAGTACTAATTATTGGGGATATTCAAGACTCAGAATTAATACTCACTTTCTGTTACAGTTTCTATTTAATAAGCTTAAATCTGAAAGATGTTTTTATGGCTCTCTCAACAAACTTATTGACTTGGAGTTTAAGCTAGAGGATGGTTACATTGGTAAAGACCCAGCCTTCCAGGCAGGAAGACTGAGTTTAGATCTTCAGCACATATATAAAATAATCAGGCATGGTGACTACTTGTTACCTGTAATCCCTGTGCTGGAAAGTTAGATACAGCAAGGTGAATCCAGACTAGCTGTAGTGTGACTCCATGGTTGAGAGCACCTGTCACTCTTCACAGGATGCCAAATCAATTTCCAGCACCCCTATGGTGGCTTACAACCATGTGTAACTTCAGTTTTAGGGGGCAATGATATGCATTCTAGCTTCTGTGAGCACCAGACAACATGTGTGGTGCACAGAAATACATGCAGATAAAACATCCACAATCGTAAAGTATTAAAGACTGTCTGAAATGAACAAAAGTACAGTGTAGAGGGTTTGAAAATATTTCCATTTAGGAAAAATCAATCTCAGCTCACTTTGTTCTCTGTGCAGATCCTAGCCACCAGGGCCGCTGACCTCATTGTCAGTAACCTCTCACATTGGTTTGGTTTACATAATCCCTTTTGGTCACACACATTTTTCATTAACAGATGTCTAACTAATTACTCAAGTGCCTACTAGCAACAAATATACATGAGAAGATCCTGTGTTGCATTGGGTGTAACTACTTCATAATTGCTTATGTTCGTACCGTTGAAGCAAGGTTCCAGGTAGCCCACGCTGGCCTTAAATTCACTTTGTCATCACAGATAACATTGAATTTCTGGTCTCTTCTTCCCAAGTGCTGGTGTAGCAGCTATTGTACTATCAGGCCTGGTTTACATTTCATATTTCTGAAGCAGCTACTTAAAGATTTCATATATATGACCTATTATCTAATTATTGTTTTTCTGAAAAACAAGCATATCATAGTACATATTCCATCTTTAAGAAAAAATGTAAATACTTTTATTGCAGGGTATAAAGAAATCAAGCTGGAAAGCCTCCTCCTTTTGAATAATTTTCATAGTGTTAGAAGGTGTTATGTATGTTTTTAAGGAAGAAAACCTCTCACCACTCTCACCAGTCTTTCCCAGTTGTTAAGCCTGTATACTACAGTACCAGTTGAGGTGTGTTCACTGGTGCAGTAGTGGATGGCTGTTACAGGGGTAACCAATCACTTTCTGCTTGGATTTGAAGCCTGATCCACAGAATGGAACTCATGCTGGTTATTGGCCAAGAAACCCATAGTTAAAGGAAATACAGGGACAAAGAGTGGAGCAGAGACTGAAGGAAAGGCCATTCAGGGACTGCGCCACTGGGGGATCCATCCCACATGCAGACACCAAACCCAGACTCTACTGCTGATGCCAAGGAGTACTTGTTAATAGGAGCCTGATATAGCTATCTCCTGAGAGGCTTTACCACAGCCTGACCAATACAGATGCGGATGCTCACAACCAACCATTAGACTGAGCACAGGGACCC